>NW_025953042.1:0-245759 GCF_022478825.1 Daldinia caldariorum | reverse complement strand
GAAACAAAAAAACAACCATCCCTCCCCGGTGCTTACTCAGTTATCATTCACCCTATTTCTTTTAAATAATACCGCCCCTCTTCCCCCCCCCCCCCCCCCCCCCCAAAAAAAAAAAAAAAAACACGCCTCAGTCGTGAGTCCAAGCCGAGACCATTTGATTGGCTTTTCTGGCAAATTAGATACATCTACGATCCGTATCTGAGACGGGATTGGACGACGGCAAGCCAAAAAGTAAACAACGATTGGTCAGAATACGTAGCGCACAGAACTTTGCTATCTAACTAACCTTCTTTTGGTCATGATCTAAAAAAAGAAGCATGTCGGGAGAGTACTTGGGAACAAATGTGGCGAGCAGAGGCTAGAGCCTAGCCGGCTTAGAGGGGAAAGGGGGGAATAAGAAAAAAAAAAAGAAACATATGACAATATGATACAAGGTTATCATACATGTTTATTACCTAGGTATACATTACGGACATATAGACAACCGTGACATTGGCTAAAATAATAGGCGAAATTATAGATATCATAACTAACCAGATGTCATATTCCGTCTTAAGTAAACTTGTCTGCCTATTCCTCGACTAAAATGACCAAACAGAGAAATCCTTCCCAAACAAACAATGCTACGCCCATCTACTCCGGATACCATGGTATCAATACGCTATCTACTTCATTAACGGAGCTTACGCGCTACTGCGAGAGAGGCGCGTTACGCACGTATCCATAGATCCATGTACATACTCAATAAGGTCAAGCGTACGAAGTATAGACACAGATTACCACTCGTATTTTCGTCATACACGGTGGTCTCCAGGCCATTCACACAGTCGAAGTTAACGCAACGCTTTCAAAAGAAAATAAAAAACGTCATGTCGTGCTACAATATGCATTTGACTCCTCTACATAGGTAGTATATGTGATACACACGATATAATGCCACGTGAAAATCCGAAGGATTGCCTCGTGACGGATGCGCATTGCATGAATACTGCTTACTCCACCTCCTCAAGCCACGAACGATATGATCTTCGACGTGCGGTTGGACTGTCAACTCTCATACCGTCCTACGGTAACCTACATAGTAGCAGGAACCTAACAATGTTAGGCGTTAAATTATCACCAGGGATTGTTCGCAAACAGTTGACTCAATAGGCATTCATCTACAACTACACCAGCACGACCGGAGTACCGGCAAGAGGGCTTCATACAGCTTTTACCGAGTCGGATAAGAGACAAATGGTAAAGCCTTCGTCATGCAGCCGAGAAAGGCGGCTATTAATAAAAACGCTATCTACTACTAGCATGAAGATTCAGATTCAAGCATCACTAGCAGAGCCTAGCTCGGAATTATGCAGTTGCTTAAAACATGAGGTACTAACATACCTCACGATAATTATTGTAACCGAATTAGGTTAAAGTTCTCATCTAATCATAAAACCCCATTGATGGCGGAGGATAATGACCATGACGATGATGCGATTAGCATAATACACCCAGCCCTAAGCCCTATAAGAGGGTCAACACGATGCGTCAAATCGTCGTTAATCGATATTGCTCGTAAGTGTAATCCGTACCTACAGGTAAATAAGCACAGGTTCACAGCCACCTCCATAGAATAGAAGGCTGATCTTACGTATCTTGGCCAGACCTCTAGAGCTCCAGATCAAAGGAACGATAATCGAATGTTCGACGAATCTTCCAATTTAAGCAGCATTGTGTTCCGTATGGCATATGCCACCCATCGTCATGCAAGGCCCGGCGCCTCTCTACCACCAGTACTAGGTGTAAGCACGTATTTTATGCACCCTCTCATCACCGACCAGATCTCGCAGCCCATTCATTCAAAACAGCATTTTTTTTTTTCATTTCAGATGAGTTGATTGGTTATACCGCTTATGATCTTCCTGCGAAAGAAAGGAGAGCTTTTGTTTTTTTGGATACGGCCCATAAGTAGTTGGAGAAAGATGGGGGCCGACGCCTACATTGTCCTTACTTGTCTCCTTACACGTCCCTACGAAATCCCTACATGTTCCAGTATCCCTGGCGCGCACATGGAATATGTTACACGGCGGCATATTAATCCCTCCGATTCAGGGGTAGAGAGGTAAGCCCTAACAGCTACAGGTATACATAATAGATCAGAAGGAATCGATCCGTTCCTGCAATCCTACACAACTGTCCAGACTCGCGTCTCGTTTTCAAGAACCCCCCCTGTCAAAAACCGATCCTTCGAAAGAACAAGAGAAACTTAGGGGTGCTATTATAATACGTACCTAGGTAGCTATCTGACACAAATACCGCGCGCAACACGGACCGTCAGCAATTATTTGATTGGAAAGCTTAAGACTAGACTTCATGCATAACTGTTACAATACCTCCTAACTATCCATTGTGCAACCCAAGATCCTAAAAATAATTCTTCTTTTTCTTGTTCTTTGCTTGTTCCTTTTTTCCTTGTGTTACAATTAAGACGCGTGAGAATGTAAGCGATTCAGTGGCGCATAGAACGTCTTAACAAATATATCATTACTCTTTACTTTTTGATATAGTTGTTTTAAGTGACCTTTTTTTTTAATGAAAAGCTGAGAAGCACTAGCGAAATAGTTTGAAAAACTCTACCGTAGATTTGGGGCATAGGGCTGAGCTACCATAATAAGGTGCTGGTCCTCTATAATATACTACCTTTTGCGATCTCCGCCACATCCATGTAATTAGTTGACGTTTGTTATGCATAGTCTGTCCAATCGCAAGCTATTCCTTTTACTCGGGTCGAACCACGGAACCTAAAATGAGCATAGATAGAAGTCAGCAATAAGCAATTCAACAAATCTATAATGGTGAACACGAGATAGGTAATGGAATACAATCATGGGAAGCGCATTATTTTCGAGAATCTGACTGGAAAAGTCCTACGGGTCTTTAGGCGCATATGGCTTACAAGTGCCATTGTTCAGTATATTAATGAAATGCTTATTTGTAATGAAGGTTAAGTTCAATATAAAGACGAATATTAGATCAGGATATATTAAGTTAGGTACACATAACATTATCTGAACTCGATCATCTTTATTAAATGAGGGGAAATTAATACGCCGTAAAAATTCAGAGTCAACTTAACTTGCTTGGATCGTATGAACGCATTAGTTGTACGATACCGCCCGTACACTACATTAGCAGAGATATATCTCAACCTATTAAACCCATTTCGCATCCAGAAGTTCCGCCCCGCTCCGCCCGTTGTCCACATATCCCAGTCCTGTATCCATAACGTACTTGTAATACATCTTTGCGCACACGGCA
The DNA here is from genome assembly GCF_022478825.1 of Daldinia caldariorum. Classification (NCBI taxonomy): domain Eukaryota; kingdom Fungi; phylum Ascomycota; class Sordariomycetes; order Xylariales; family Hypoxylaceae; genus Daldinia; species Daldinia caldariorum. The sequence continues at coordinate 242,459 of NW_025953042.1, read as the reverse complement.
CAGTGGACGACCCCCCGGGCGACTAACGAGCCTGAGCTTGGTCGAAAATGGAAAATTTTAGCGAATTTTTACGAGAAAGGTTTGGCGTCTGAGATAAGTCCAAGACAAGGAACCTTGTTGTAACTTTGTAAATATTTCCCCAGAGACCCATATCTACATCTCAAAATGTATACGCTATACCTCATATGAGGTCCCTGCTCCGAAACCCCTACAAGCATCTATTCAGTAAGTACGATCCAATGTGCGTGCAACTGGTATACATAGTACCTAGCACATTCGGAAACCCTCTCCCCGGCTGTTACGCCTAATAAGACCCCGGAGCCAGGAGCCAGGAGCCAAGGCAGACAGACTCACGGGTCGTAACAGTCAACCTTGTATGGACTTCACACGCAGAGCGTAGACGATGCATGCAGTTGAGTATATGCCGTGGAGAACCCATTTTTGCCCACATAATCAGTATATTCTACTACCACTACAGATATCGCGGCACACATCGGAACATGTGACGGATGAACGGACATGAATTGAAGGATTCTGGAGTCCACCGCGTAACGAGGCGGGCGAATTCGCAATAATACATCACAACTCATCCAGAAGTTATTACTGTATTCCATTTAACTCCTTCCTATCGATAGGTTGTACAAACGAAACATTGCTGCATGTCTCTCGGAAAGATTCCGCACATCGGTATGGAGACAAGCTCAAGCTCGTTTGGGACCCTGCATATCAATACTAATACTATGTAGTCGGGCGAGACAAGATGGGGTCTCGTGGCCAGGAGACGTCTTTGATCTCGGTGAACAGCTCATTTCTCTATGATCAGAGTGCTTCCCCCTTTCCGTTGTCTAAGGTGAATATGAATGCGTACGTGCTGGACTTACTACTATGATGGGTAATCCTAGTAGCGCATCAGGGAACACGTTGGCACTAGTTAGTTGACAGCGCTCCGTGTATAACCAAAAAAAAAAACCAGGTTCTAACATCTCATAAGGCCTACAGTCCCCGCCTAGTTCCTCCCGCGAGCGAAGGCTTGGCTCAATCGAGGACGATGATACGTCGAGAAAAGCATGCACAAGCTTTCAGAACTAGCTAAGTAACATAAGCGCGCGTACCTTGCAGAGAGCGACCGTCGTCGCCTTAACTCTTAATGTGCTATGTATTCCTTTCCACGCCCTTTCGGCGCATGAAAAGGGGTCTGCCGCTGTGATCAATAGGTCGAAGCTCCATAATTCTGCATCCGACATAGGGACATAGTAATAGGTAATCTAACTTCACGAACAGGAATCGCGATGATCTCATCCGTCGTCTAGATAAAACAGGGCGATCAAGTTGGATTGTGACGCTATCGCAAAGCCATGTCACAAAAATGTAACGGCGGAACGAGATCTACCATCCAGTACCTGCTAGCTTAAGGTCATGAGGTAAACTAGCATCTACACTACCCTTTCGGCTTGTTACCAGGTTCTCTGACGCTGGAATAAGATATAGATTACCAAGATAGGTAGGTCGTTCACCTAGGATCGATACTATGTAGATACTAGTTAGTATGTAGATTACATTTCTAAACCATCTGTCGAATATTTATGCAAGGATCCGATAATGAATACTGGGCAAATTTGCATAAGAGGCCCGTGGTGCATTTAGTACGAATCGTAGAGCGCCAATCATTTCCTACTTTTGCCACATCGGCGACTTGGAGTTGCAGGTCCCCGACGAGGCAGCCAACCATGCGCCCAGGCAACATAACCGAGTCAACAAATCCTGAGGAACAAGAAAAATAGCGTTCGATAGATCTAGAAGGATGCATAGAAGCTCCAATTCTCTCTTTCTGCACTTCTGTGCCTCCCAATGCCGCCAGCCGTTATATCCATGTATGAGAGAGAGCCATTGTGGGCTAACATGAAGATCTTCACAAGCCACCCTTAAGCCCCTGGAGATACCAAAGTACAATACAATACACTACAATACAAGCTCTCTCGCCAAGATCTTACTTTTCCCAATATCGTCATGAACAAAATTCGCTCCCAGTCGATCCCCAAGGGTTGTCGGAACGCCATGTTTCCGAGTGTTCGGTAACAACTAGCCCTACCCGATCTCACCGAATTTCGCAATCGATCACTTCGCACATACATCCAATAGCCAAACAACTGCTTACCAAATTGTATATTTAACATATTGGTTTGCATTCTAGGAACTGGTGCATTTTAAAATAAGGCACAGCAGGTACCGATTCCACAACATCGAATGAGAGAAGCTTACCCCTGAGGAACCTACCCAACTTGAATCCCCCGCAATTGGAACGCCCAGTCAATATCACCTCCTATTATTTATGCTATAATATAGTGAAACAAAACCTACACGTACTATAATACTATGATGCCCACAGGGAGCCGGAAGGTCCACGTGCGCGCTTTTCTAACTAGCCTAGCTCCATCGCGTTCGGGACCGAGACTTACTAGAGACGTCTCTTCATCCTTCTTTGCATCGACATGCTATGTAGTATGTATTCCACTGGAACATAGACGGTTTAAACAGTATGCGTATTACCTAACTCTTTCTACACCTATGTACCTACCTACCTCCTATATATATATCATAGAGTCAGGGGTATGCATGTCTCTCTCAGAACTTTAAAACTCCCCCAAGTGAAATAATAGTTATGCAGAAACGGGTGCCACAGGCTTGGGAGAGATGATCGCCCTAGGTCCAGACCGTCTTACACTGCTCCCGTAGCATAAAATAATCAAGCCTCTCTAATGTCATATGAACTTTGGTTCGTACCAAGTCAGGAAAATGTGTCAGTCAGATGAGGTCAGCACGGGGCACAACGTGGTAAACCCCGTTGCCGCGCTGGAACAGGCGCTAAAGTATTACGCAGACGACATACAAGATCCTTCATTACATAGTACATAGCAGGTTAGCTACCTACCTAGGTAATAATGTAGAAGCATGTCTCAGACCTACAGCAGTATAGTGTATAGATATACGTCCCCCTTGGCCGTTACTAAATGACTTATTGCTTCATATCTACTAGGAAGTAATTAAAACTATATCCTAAGATCTCGTATAGGCGCGCAGAGCCGGCATATGTCTTGGCTTGACCTTGTCGAACTTCACTAAGTAAATCTGGCCGGGGTTAGGTCTAGCATACCCCTACTACAGCACCAGCCGTCAATACGACATATCACAATGAGGAGTAATCCATACCTTACCTAAGGTTAGGTAGGTAGGTAAGTAATGTTTACAATTTATGTAATTCTTGTCGCACTGCACCAGCTAAGGCAACGCCTCTGGCAAGTTCCTTCTGGCTAGCAAGATGCAAAATTAAATTGTCTGACTGTGACACGATTCATTCACTGCGACGGCAGGTTCCGTGAAGAGCCTCTTTTTGATACCTAGTCTCAATAACCGGTCTGGATCTATCAGTAATAAATCATCAGCAGGCCTATGCGCGTTGCGGACATGGGATGAAGAAAGCTCCCGGACCACGCGCCAACGCTCAGATGCTGCCAGCTGCTTAGCGGAACCCCCTTGAAAAAAGTTCCAATGAGAGACAATACTAATAAGGTTTACCGCCTGTGATAGTGATTCTATCAACATCAAAGCACTGCCTAATCCGTAGGTGTGGAAACATATTATGGGTACCTACCTAATGAAAGGACATCATCATCAATCAAATCTCGGCTTGCCCCAGACTTCTCGGCCGGTAAACTCCAGCTTATGGAAATTACCTCACCATAGCATCCTCTGTTAAGAAAGATCCAAGATTACAGCTAGATGATCTATCACCAGGACAGTTACGAAATGCCAATAAAGTTGCCGGCTCCCGTAGGAGTTATGTGTTATGTATCAGGTATGTATTATGTACTACCTATAGCATGAGATGACAAGTTCCAAGATTAGCATGCGTCCAAGGGACCTATGGAACCTGTTCCAGCTAGCCGGTTCGATCATCGCAGCCACAGCATTAAGACCACGGGAACGCCTAGATATGGCAATTCTAGACCTCTGACAAGCCCCTAAAACGTCCATTGACAAAATGCAAGTAAGTTCCCATTCCGCTATTGTCGACCATCCTGTCCGCCTGTCTGCCTGCCACCAAGGATCGAGATGGTGGGAACCCGAGAGTGAGTTCCGCGGCTTACTACGATAGGTCGTGTGGGCCTACCGAGGCTGTGGTGTATAGCGGAATGCATGATGAGAATGGTATTGACGGTAGCTCTACAATTCCGCACTACTAAGCCCCTAGCGGAGACCCGACCAGTTGGTTTCCGCGCGCCGCCCCGTGTTAGCTGCCGCCAGATACGACTCTGTGCGCTTAACAATTCCAGTCTTGTCCTAGCTCAAGCCTCAACATCTGTGGGGTGGGTTGTCCTATCTAAGTAAAATATGATGCTATTGCTAGGGGATTTACCTATAAGCTTCAGGCCACGACCCCTTGCTTAGGTAGTGAAGGCTATGGGTCCGATGCGAGCCTTTCTGCCTAGCCCATGTCATTTCATAGCGTATCTATCTACTTTGAGATAATATCAAGATCCAAAAAGCCCCCTGCCCTTCGCTTAAACATCATACCTATTACCCTGGCTCTTCTTGTCAAAGAATATTGCTTGTCCTGACGCACATACACCAGTCAGCTGGGTTTCTTTACCATGGAAACTCGTTGCCCCGCTGAGATCTCCTATACCAGAGCTCCGATTACATAGTATACCCAATATCAAGTAGGATAATAGGATATCACAATATTGAGCTTCGATGTAGGACCTCCGTTGAGTACCTAACCTACTATTCCACCCTTTACATATGTCACCAGAGTCGCGGATGCACCAGGCCGTCAATCTTGAAGCCAACCATAGATCGCCGACGCAAGATCTGCTCCGCGTCTGGGGCGCTTAGGGATCATGCGTGTGGCTGATGTGGAGCTCGGTAATCCGGTTCTGGCCCTCTATTCCCTCTGTGCCCTCTGGATCTGGCCTCGAGACCGGGGTAAGTTGGTGAAAAGCAGCGCTGAGGTTTAATAAACCCCCACCTCCATACCAATCAACCCAAGTGGCAACGGGTATCTTGGGCATCGCACACAGTACGGTCTTGTACGATAGGAGGTAGGTATCCCGTCCGTGTCCCTAACCTTTGGTGATAAATGTCGCCAAGATCCGTTTCAGGGGAGGCCCGTCTGACTGAACTACCCGTATATCCTCCAACCACCTTCCTGGACCCATCACCAACTTACAAGCAAACGGTTGATTTATCGAGTCGACTGGGCCGTTGCCATAACACGTGTTTTTTGAGCCTCAATCTCTCCCGTCAGCAGGGTCCCCCCAAACACCGTCTCCTACGGTCCGTAGTCCATTATCCCATCCTCCCCTCTTCCCCTCCCTCTGCCCCCCTCCATGCCCCCAATTCCATCCCCAGTCGTGCATTGGATGCTACAGTACTTGCAGAAGCGAGATCATCACTTGGCAGCATTTCAGCAGCCTCTGGCGTAGCATTGCCTGAAGATCATTGCTGAATTGCTAAACGCTACACCGCTTTGAGACGCGATAGTGTTGTCTATTACATACACCTACATACGTGCATACGCCTTCCGGTAGCATGCGTGCGGTGCGTGCATGCGTTACGTGCGTATCGTACATTTCTTCATAGGTAGTATCATACATAGGTACCTAACCTACCTTAGAGAGGCCTCACACCAAGATGCTCTGATTGCCGGTTCAGCAAAGCAAAAGGCAGACAAGAAAAAGCAAGTAAAGTCAACCGTCCACCGTTCGCCTCCTCGTTTCTGCGCTAAAGATCCCCCTCATACCGAGGCCGTCGACACTACAAACGACGACACCCTATTCGTAGAACCAGACTCTTTTCACGGCCGGCTTGAGGGGCCGTCCGCTTTGGGCCACGTACATGTCGCCGACCTTGGAAAATAAAGATCTCGTTGTAAATAAACCGTACCTTTTGGTTAACTATACTATATACTATACTATTTACATAGCCCTATGTACAATACAATACATTCAAAACCCAATCTAATAAGCTACAGTACATAGTATACAGGCTTACCTTACCGTTTCAACCGGGAAGCGGTGCGCTCCCAGCCAACCGCGGCATGCTCGATGTCTTGCAGCGCCAGTAGTCGGGTCGGGGTTTGCCATGCGCGCGGCTCATCCAATAATTGCAAGCGTTGCTGAGATGGGATGGGGATCGGATGGTCGATGGTAGGGATTGGATTGGCTCGGAAAGGAGGCTGGGGGGCAGAGTTTTTGGCCCTGGCCCCCTCTCCCCTTTTTTGTCTTCTCCATAATACACAGTACTTACCTCATACCTGACCACCACAGCATCGCTCAGAGCCGCAAGGCGCCATGGATGATGGATTTTCTTTGCTCGCATAATGGGCTTTGCTTGCTTGCTTTCTGCTTTTGCTTTTTGCTTTTGCTTACCTCGACACGTCGGGCTCCAAGGAACAGCAGCAGGAGGAGGAGGAACAGCTCAGCGTAGCATCTTGCTCCAGCGACCATGATACTCCGACAGCTTGCTCTCGCCCGAGGACGTGCGTATGCGCGTCTGTACTGTAATACGCTTGTCCCTCTCCTTCTCGTCTGAGCGAACTCAACTGACCTGAACCTGACCTGACCTGGCTGGATGGAGAATTGGGTCCGGCGAGTCGAGTTCTTGCGAATACCTAGCAATGATACAACGCCTAACTAAGAGGTAAAATTGCCGCAGACCGACCTTCCTACTTACTACTTCCGTCTTGATCGCTCGGTCGTGCTCGGCCAACGGTTGCGAAAAAGTGATGCAATAACTGCAGAGCTAGATCGCTGCGCACGAGGAGTGGCCGGCGTTGCAGCGTCTTACATGAACTGTACGCACGCCATGCATCTTAGATAGGTTTCCTTTTTTTTTTTTGTTTATAGTTCCCTCTCTACATACCAGACAGGTACCTGTTTATCCCGTTCGAAGCGGAGAGTAAGGGGAGCGCCCGCCTCCGTCGGAGATTAAAAGCTCGCCTCTTGTGTTTATTAGGATTATTACTCGTACATATCTTACTACTCCTACCTACCTAGAGGTAGGTAGTTTATTTTATTTTTTTCTTTAACGCCGTTGGCGTCGTCCCAGTAAGTAACGTACGTAGCGTACCGTAATCTGCCTGTGCGGGACGGATCTAAACAAACGCTCTAAGTAATCGGGCGGCGGCAAAGCACATGCGTAACGCGTTACTGTGCTAGGCTTCCCATTCCCGCCCTTGATGCAAGTCCACGTAGACGCAGGTCCGTAATTTGGAACTATCCTAACAAGTAAGTAAATCGTAAGAAGTACCTATAGGTAATCTTACCCCTCTCTTCCCTCCACACATGAACACTGCCCCCCCTTTACCAAAGACATTGCTTAATGCGACGATACTACTACTACTACTATACTGCTTTGGCTTCTCGGTGTTCCCACACGGAGCCTCCTGTCAAGGTAGCTATGCGCAACACGGCAGCGACGTGCCGTGACCCGATGATCGATGGACAAAGCCACCCGCAGAGAAAGAGGGACACAGAGAGAGGGCTCGTATCGAGTCGCGCGCGGAGATAGCATGTTTAATTCCGAAGTAGGGCTTTGCGCGAGATGCTGTCACTCAGGAGTTAGCAGTTCGTATAGCGAGACTTCGTACACTACCTTGGTAAGGTTCAGATGGTTCGATGGCTCAGTCGAAGCCACACGTACTGCACTAAGTTCAATAATAGCCATGTAAGATAGAATGATAGCATCGTAATAGGTACCTTTCAGCTGTCCTTTCGAGCATGAATACCTGGTCATATCGGTAGATGTCTGCAAGCCCCTTTCCGCGCATAGGGGTTGTTGACGGCATTGTTGGAAAAAGGGGGGGATCATTGTGGTGAAATATTACGGAGTAAACAACGGGTTGGCCACTACTTTGCGACGGGTCAACTAAAGCAGGCCAGTTTAGGCTGCTTAATGTATTCCATAGATCTAGAAGATGTCATAATCAATTACTATTTTCAATGCTTTTGATTACCGTGAAAGCGCTAGCTATAGTATACCTGAACCTGAGGTATGCAAGACTCCTTTACTGTTCATCAAGTTAGTTTTCACTACCGGCTTGCCGCCAAGAACATAGCCGTAAACCCGACAGCGAAATAAGTACGATATGGAGATAAACTAACTTACCATTACAGGTACTATAGCTTCCATGAGTCCGTCGACTTGGCCTCTCCGAGCAAAGGGGTCAAGGAAAGCAACTTGTTATCTTCGTGCTTCCTCGGCTTGGATCTAGGCACTCCAAGTCGAAGTACTGTTTGCTTCTTCCGTTTCTGATCCTTGCCACGGAAGAAAACTATATCCTAGAGAAATCTTGTCAACCAGGCCAAGGGTGCCTCAACCTCCGTTTACTCCACGATAATTACAGGTGCGATACAAGACGAGACTGTGCAAGCAATGGTCTTCAAGAGCTGCTGGATTTGTATTAATACTTGATCCCTCTTAGGAATCTTCGTCCCTGTTGCTTGACTAGAAGCCTGCGGTTTACGCAACGATGTACGATAACCGACAATTTTTTTTTCTCGGGTTTTGCGAATATCCATAAATGGAATCGCTGGCCCAGAAGACCACACGACGAATAACGACGGCCAGTATCATATCTAGTGAGGCTTGCCAAAGGAGTTACAAACTGAGGATTTTAATCAGGTTCTTTCGTAAAGATTATTTACTGCTTGCACTGAATATACTAGATAGGTAGAAGCGGTCTAGTGAGTTCGTCGAGATTTCTCGAGCATACGCAAGCTTAACGGTAGAGCACCTTAGGTAATTATTTATATCACTATTATGTATGACTGTATTTATATATTAATGTTATCCGTAGCAGAGAATAAAGTATTCATCAAAGCTGATCATAGTTTTATCAACCGAAACCATCCTTCTTTCTTAAGTTTCCACCACACGAAGTAGACTTGCCAACAGTTCTCTCACGTTCGGGAGAGTGCTCAAGTGACGGCGATTGCTAAGCAAAACCAGATACAGGTAGGCGTACGCCAAAATCAGATAAGATAACTCACGCATGTGTTCGTCTAGATAGGTAGGTGTTCGAGGACCAGTGATTTAGGGTCACTACAACCCAGGGCAGTTGAAGGACGCCCACAGGCTCAAGTGTAGTGCCCCTCTTAATAGCGAGAAAGAATACATACGGCGGTGTGAACTTGAGAGAGGGATGGCTTGGTGAATCCTGGATTACTAAATTATAAACTGGGCGATCTGTTGCACTTCCAGAGTAGGCGACGGCTGTCGACGGAGGCAGTGTATTGATTACACTGTTAACTTAGTATGAGACCTCTTGGGGTAGGCAAGTGGCATATTGTCATAGGAACTGCCTATATGCAGAACTCCTTTAGCTTGGAGGGACGACATTGCATATTTACTTCTAAGATTAACGTAGGTTTCGAACCAGAACATCCGTCGCGGCTGTCACCATGGTTAATTGCGATATATCTCCTCAAGCTAGTTCTAGCAGAACTTGAAGATACTAGCCCTATAGATACCTTCTTAAATATGCCCAGATTTACACTTACATCTATCTCATGAATAGGCGAGGCGCGGTTGGTGGTTGTCATATAGGTACAGAGTGAGTGTCAGGGTCGCACATGTAGTATATTGGGTTGAACTCGTAACGCCTGGCATTTTAACCTCCTTCGAGGGAGCTGGCTACCCTTTACATAGACGGCCCAGTCTATCCCTGGCAAGGATGCTAATTTCCTTTATGTCTACCCCGAGTGATTATTATCGATTTCTACTACTACTGCCATCTGGAAAGATGGTACAACTACCTTAAAAGCCTACAGAGTCTATATGCATTGCCTATGCTGGTTTTGGGTGTAACCAAGAGAACCTTAACTCCTACAGATACTATCTTTTCCATCTCCATGTCAGGTACGTAACCTACAGAGAGAGAAGTAGATCAATGACAGACTTCTCTTCTTAAACTCGTCTACGTTCCACAATTCTACCAATTCCCGCATTTCTTAACATTGCCTAACTAGGTCCAGGTAAATTTTAAGCGATGACCGTTCATACCCTCACTTATACTGGAAGATTGGTTAAAGATCGTCATCAAGTATCTCTCTAGCGCATCTCTCAGGCTGTAAGAACTAGGGACCGTGTTTGCGCAAAGTGAGAGGAAAGGGCCGAGTTCGCAGTATATTGGTAACTTACCAAGTTATGCCCTCTCTACCAATATTGGAGGATCATTTTGCACATAGAGCTGATACTTTATGGCTACTCCAAGGGACATGCTTCTTTTTAGAAGACGATAATGCCATTAATTAGTTGGCTAGCGTATTCTAACGCTCTCCTGCTAAATAAGTTTACTTGTAGAACCATTCTACATGGTTCGAAGACGGTCCTCAGAACTAGTAGGCTTACAACATAGCAAAATGGACACAGTGGCCAATATACATTGTCTCGTATGTCTGTTGTATAGTTCATTGCCACAAAAATGTCCACGATTCATTCTAGTTAATTTGACGTTACCTACCTAGGTAGGTACTCTGTAAAATATACACCATCCCGGAGGAGACAGGAGGATATATATTGCATCTCATAAAACCTGCCCAGAGGCAGTGGCTACCGGAAGTGTGAAAATTTCTGTCGAATTCGATTCCTCTAGTGTGATAGGAGGTCGACTTTGAGCTTAGCTTGGACACCTTAGGTATCTAACCAACGAAAGGGTAGTGATATAGCATGTGGAAATCTAGTGTTTTCCCCTTTACTCGCTAATGAAGAGAGATATATACCTTCTGCATAGTTGGATGTTTTCTTCTCTTATCAAGCTGTTTATGGAAACTGGTTGCGGTAGAGGGGCTTTAATGCTTTTTTCATCTTTGTATCTTGGCAAAATAATTGATTAAGAGTTAGCATGCTCCTATGTTAGGTCCTGAGGTAATACATTGAGTTTGGTGTTGGGCCTTTATTAAACTTAATAATGTGTCGTTTTTAGAAGTATGTTGTCTCAGACATCAGATGGGTGTCTTTCTTTGACAGGGGGATGAAGATACCTAAATCAGCCACGCAGCCACACGACGGTGTTGATCTCTTCAACTGATGTCCCCTTGCATGTGGAAGCTAAGCCACAGCCGTCACAGCATGTGCGTCTAGATCGAGCAATGAATCGGAGCTACACTGTTGAGTTTCTCACCGATTGATTAATAATTTGGGTAATTATAACCCGGAGACTTTCTCAGTAATTGTAGATTCTCGTAATACTAATTGCACCGTCAGACCGAGAGGGGCAGCGCATTTATATACCTTAGTACTTGGTAGGTAGATACCCAAGTACCTAAGTAGCTCGGGGTACCGAATGATCCGCTTGGCCAATCAGAATTAGAAAAGTAACCCCAGTCGCGTCATCTCTAGTTACTTCTATGAGGTACATGGTAGGTATGGGCAGTTACGAGTGGCTTTGGAACTTCGATAGGTGGCATTAACCGTTTGTTGAGTACATTTCACTCGACATTTCTCTTGACACTTCTATCTCGACATTTTTCCTAAGAAGCAAATCCTCAAATTGCGAGACTTATAACTACCACACATTGAAATGATGGGCACTTGAAATCAATCCTCAATCCTCTCCCATCCCCAATCATATTTTGCATTTCCTTAATTAATCCCTTCCCAGCAATTGCAATTGTCATCATGCGCGTTCTTTGGTACGCAGGGGTAAGCTTAAATACAAAATACCTTATACAACCTCTGTGAATCCCTTTATATCGTCCTCTTGTGCCGCCGGGGAGCTTCAAGCTAACACAATGCTTTGCGCAGACATCGACCGCCCTTGCGGCTGGCGTTGTCGCCTACGCATTCAACCAACGGGCTAACTTCTACTCTGCTATGGTTTATCTGTCGCAAAATAATTTGAGTCTTATGGTATGTTTTATGGTACACCTCACCATCCTAGATAACTTTCGCCACCCCACCGAATTACCTCTGACCCTCTGTTGTTCCATCATAGATACTTATAAACCTTGTTCTCCTGGTATATGGTTCCTTCGTCTGGGGCCTTCAGCGACTATGCTTCGGTCCTCTTCGACCGGTCGAGATCGAGCAGCTTTACGAGAAAGCCTGGTTCGCCGTAACCGAGACCTGCCTCGCTATGACTATCTTTCGGGAAGAAGTTGGTGCTTGGTTCCTCGTTATGTTCACCGCTCTGGTTACTGGAAAAGTTTGGGAATGGATAGGCGAAGGCCGTGTCGAAGTCTTGGAACAGCAACCTCCGGTAAACCCGCGCCTCTTCCACACGAGACTCAGCGTATCTCTCCTGTTTAGCGTCGTATATGATATCTGGCTATTCACTTACACCATAAATGCCGTTATTCAACAAGCCCGACCGAATATGATGGTCATGTTCCTATTCGAATTCGCCATATTAACTGCCTGTTCGTTCCGCACTGCCCTCCGATATGTCCTGTCGCTGGTCGAGGCCGATATAGTGAGGAAACAGACCAAGCAGAGGTTAGAAGAACGGCGCCGACAAGTCCGAGAGCAGCGCGCTGATATCATGAGACGTCGCGAATCCGGTGATCCCGCGGAGGTGGAAGCTGCAGAGCAGGAAGAATTACCTAGCGAGGAGGACATCGACGAGACGGATATTGATGTACCAGGATGGGAGTCTAAGGGGCAGTGGATTTTGAGTCTGGATCTGTTTACCGGTAAGCAACCAAACCTAATTCATATATTATCATTATTATCTAACTAGTCAAATAGATTTCGTCAAGCTCGGGATTTATTCCGCTTTCTTTGCCATCCTGATGATGTTTTATGGGCTGCCTATTCACATTTTGAGGGACTTATTCATGACAGCCCGCTCATTTGTGAGCCAGCTCAGACTCTTGATTAAGTACCGAAAAGCTGTCAAGAATATGACCAAGTACCCTGATGCCACTGAAGAAGAGCTGGCGCGCGAGAATACCTGCATTATCTGCAGAGAAGACATGAGACCGTGGGATCCGTCTGCCATTGGTGCAGTGGAGCGGTTTCGCCCAAAAAGGCTTCCATGCGGCCACATCTTGCACTTTGGGTGCCTTAAGAGCTGGATGGAAAGACAACAAGTATGCCCAACATGTCGACGCCCAGTTACTATTGAGGATACTTCACCTAATGACGGCGCTGCTCCCGGTGGCCAGGCTAATGCTCCAGGTCAGCCGGCACCAGGGAACAGAGCCGCAAATGCCGGTCAGCCGGCGCAAGCTCGTCCTGGAGGTAATATGAGGGTATTCCAGTTCGGTCCTATTCGATTGGGTTTCGCTCAGGGCAACGCCCAGAATATCCATGAAATGGCTCAACGCCTTCGTATGCCCCTGAATGGTGCCAACATTCCTCGAGTACCTACACCAACCGCCCCAGTACCTTCTAGCGCAGCCCATACAAGCAACGCCAATAGCATTGCAGAAATACAGGCACAGCTACATGATGTTTGGAATCGAATACAAATAGAGATGCAAGCCTTACAGGCGAGCCAAGCTGAATTACACACCCTGTATGCTCTAACAGCAGAGCTAACCCGTCTTCGTCTGGCGCAACAAGAGCCTCAGCCTGCACCGACAACTCAACCCGGACACCCCGGCATCAGCGTTCAATTTGCCTCTGACCACGCGGCTGCACCACAAACCCCTTTTGCACCTTTTCAAGTCATGCCACAGTTTCCCTCGTTTCCGGGCCTTTCGCCTCGAGTGGCGACTCCGACGATAACCAGACATGGAGGCGTATCTTATTCAACTGCCATCCCTGCTGGGAGCTCAGAACTACCTGAAGGAGTTACCATACCCCCGGGATGGTCACTACTGCCTCTTCAGCGCCTTGACGGCCAACTACCTAACCACCAAGCTGATGCCGCCGGTCAGCAGTCACCAACACCTGACACAGCGAATCTTAATACCACTGCTACTGCTATTACTGGCGACTCTCTTGCGCGAAATCTTGAGACACATAATAGGCCTACGGGAGAACAGCCATCTGGGGCTACTTCACAGCCACAGAGAGAGCCTACCATAGTAGCTGCGCCTACCCCGGTAGTGCCTAACTGGGGTGGTGCCGCACAACTGTATGGAAACGGCGGGGTTGGTGGTCCAGTCTCTACAAATGAGCCTCAAACTAGAATAGGGGAAGCTTCAACGTCAGAGAGCGAACGTCGTAATTCAGGTGATGAACAAGAAAAGTCAAACAGCAGTGAAACCAAAGGAAAGGCAAGAGCGGTTACGGTTGAGGACGCTGACGATACGGAGGGTGCGGATGATGAGTAAAGCGAAATGCTTTTTCTTCAGTCTGCATTCTCGACTTTGTATTCACACGAAAATTGCATCAGGGCAAGGCGTTGGTGGCGTTGGAATTTCGTGTCCCTATTTCAACACGCCTGATCGATTGAGGATCCGGCACGATAGAACTTATACCATGAGTTAGTGGAGCGGTATTCTATCCATGTTAGAAATATTTGTATGTTTCAGCGTCTCTGGTTTGGAGAACGAGAGATAAATAAACTCCGCTGTACTTGAGATGATAGGAAATCGAAGGGCTTACCGCCTTGAAAGAAAATAATAAAAATAAAAATGCCCAGGTTTACCACCTATGAAAATTTGGCAATACTTAATGCGCTTCGTTGTCTGAGGCTTGGTCATTGCTTGTTTGTAGCTACCTCTCGGCTCTGTACACCCATAGGTAATTGAGAGTGTTGATCCCTGCGAAAGACGAGTCGACGTGGTCGTTTATATCGTCTTGGAGTTGGCAAGATGCTTTATCTCTTATGCAACATTATATTATGAGTGGTCACTATAACCAGTAAGGCCTGTTCACGGTTCAGGTGTGCGTTCCATCATAAGCAGACGCGTGTGTAAGAGTTGTATTAGACTTCTTACCTCTTACATCTAAAAATCAAATACCCCAAGTTAGATTAGTCCCAGTACATCCCAATCTTGCCCTATCGCGATACTGTTGGAATCAAAAATCTTCTTCTAACCACATCTCACTTTTTCTATTCTCCTAGCTAGACCCAGCTGCGTATTCAGTTCTTACCGACGCCATGTTCGCCTACGCGTACTTCCTGACGAAAGGCAGCGGGGAGAACGTCGCCTCGTACGGTTAGGAGAATCCAAAACCTAATTGATATGAGGGTGGCAACAGCTAGTAGCGCGGCTTACTTAGTCCGTTGCTTTCGGATGATATTACTCCTCCTTATTCTTATGAGGTACCCAAGGTTGGGAAAGACTCACTCTCACAGCTGCCCGCATCCAATGAGAGGCGAATAGCGTGGCGTAACTTGTCTGAACTTACTATGCCTCAGAATTTAATTGACTCAAGGACCACTAGGCCAGTCACGAGAGAATCCGTCTGAAGATATATCAAAGAACGCAGGGAATAGAGCTTGGGGGGGAAGTTACTGATAGGACCAGTCTAATCGTTCGAGCGACAAATTAAAGACTGCGGCTCAGACACACACGGATATGTTGAATTATCGGAACCGGCATAAGACTGAACTGGCAAAATCATCGACTAGCTTGATTTGGGGATTTTGCGGCGCAGAGATATGTGGAAATTATCGCTGAGTCTAATAAACCATTGCCATATACCCCCTATCGTATCTTAACACCAAGCTCATAACGGTTGTCTAATCGTGGTCAGGAAAAGCTTACATAGAAGTCTTGGCTAATCCCGGTAGAGATTCATAACTCCATAATGAGTGATAAATTGAATGTTTTGAAAGCGAATCTCCATAATATTCGACCAAGTGTTAATTGCGAACGAGCATCTTTCCTGTCCCGGGAGTTAAAGCAGAATAGGGGTAACCTTGGAGGCATAGTTTACGAATCAACAACCGCTAATAAGTATGCGTGAACCTTAGTATGCAGTCTATTTACTTCCTACCTGGCGAGCACGTGGGAATAAGAAACAGTCATCGCCTCGGGATTGCGGCGAAATCTCGCAAATCAAAATACTAAGTCGGTGGGTTAGATATTAGTAGGTAGTCATCTCATCTTACCCAACCCATTATCGAACCAGGTTTTCGAATCAACAGGAACTTAGGTGCAATACTAATCTAGAGTCTAGACAGACTGTTTCTTATGCCAGAGTAAGCCGTACATTAAGTAATATCAACTCTTATGCTCTCAAATCTTATCATGGGTAGCAAAGCAAATCTTTTTCATCCCACGCACGTCTTATATAAAGAAAGTAGCGTAGGTAAGGAGGGGCTCTGCTAGCTGCTAGTGCTCACGTTAACCATCGACCCAGCAGCCCGGTACGCCCGAAGGAGAAAAGAAAAAGGCAGCTTATCCAACCCACGTGTGTTCGTTCCGCTTAGCATGTAGGATGACGGTAATAAAGCGGTCAACGGTCAAGGGATCCATCCGATAACCCAAACTGAAAGAACTCGCCTCGTCTATCTAGGTGTCTTGGGGGCGCATCCCGCTGCGAGAGCACTGGTTGGCGGGTCGTCTGGTCGACTGGTCGACTACCTATCTGCTTTAGGAACGCAGCCTTACTAACCTTACCTTACCAAGCATGCCATGCTGACGCCGAGCCCAACCCTGCTGTGGCCCTGCTGTTCTCCTAGTTCTAGACTAGATAGTTATAGGCTACTCAGTAAATACGTTTATCGCCTACGTACCTAAGGTGGATTACTCGAGTACACACCAAAGCACAGTCGTGTGACAACCAAGCAATCCCCTTCCATGCATACATGCGTCGGAGAAATAATACATCGTCCACATAAACTCGCAGGCTCGTAGGGCTGCATGGGGCACAGTACAGCCTACCTGGTACCGAGTAAGGGAACGCGAGGTAAAGTTGACGCTAGCCTAGCCCCGTCTACCTACCTCATATCTGTTCCTCTGCTACTATGTATGTTAGGGTATGAGGTAAGGTAGGTATGTAAGTAACACCCACCACCCTTCCTCCCACCTGAGCACTACCTTAGGTAAACATGTCATCCTCGGAAGCGTTTCGGTCCGGGCAGAGGGCAGACAACGCGCCGCGCCGCGTCTCGTGTAATCCGAGTCGGCCCGGGCAGCCACTCTCTCGGCTGTATCAGCTGGTCTACCTGTAACAGGTACCTAGGTACCTGCATAGAACAACGCGAGTTGATGCTTAAGTCTGTCTAGACGAGCGTGTGAGATGACAGGTAAGGTACCTACCTAGATAGCCCTTACGGCAACGTTGGTAAGTAAATAGGTAGATACCTATGTATCAAGTTACCAACCCAACCAAGCACATCCCCCTTGCCTGATTCGCTATGCCGTAATACGGCGGCGAGGTGTGCCAGTGGCGAGATATTGACTGGGCTACCAAACTACAGCCATATTACTCGTTCGTAGTGGGTGTGGCCGATAACCCATAGGATTGGCGCTGATTTGCGTTGCAGCGTGCGTAAGCGAGAGGGAGCAGATCCCTGGTTTCGCCTCATATCTGTCTACATACGGTTATGACTCCGCAAGTCGTGGGAGGCATCTCTGCTTTCAACCCCATACTTCGAGTAGTTATCAGAGTGTCGCTCGGTATGCTACAGATTTCATAGCATTGCTTAAGGTATATACAAGTTAAGGGAAAAGAAGAGACGATAGTTGCGATAATGTGAAGATTAAATTTACTATCCGGTTGAACACCCCCATAGGATTTTGTTGCCCCAAGTATCCTCCAAATCCAACAAAGAAACCCGCGGTGCCTAAGTATGCTAGAGATGCTCAATCCGACCCATATGCAGATTGAATATAATGACAAGAATAAGGAAAACCCAAAAAGTATAAGGGGGGAAGGCCACCAAACGCCGCCCATATGCAATGTATGCTGATATCCAAGTGTAAACACTATATGCAATTAATCCTTGACCGGCAGCACGAACCGGACCTTCTTCTGTGGCTTTGCAGCCGGTATATCTATTGGACGCGCCTTCTCGTCGTCCGTGAGGTCTTCGACGCTAAAGCCCATCTCGCTCATTGTTTCCTTCTCTGGTTCCTCTTCTATAGAATAAACATCGGGGCTTGGTTCGCGCCATGAATGTCGTCTTTGAAGCGTTTGACAAGGCGATCTTCCCCGCAGAGAACGACGCGGGGGTGCGAAGCGTTTTACAGGACGTTTAGGTGAACCAACATGAAATGAAACGGGTGATAATAAAGACTCTGTGGTCTGAGATGTTACGGTGGAAGGAGGCCTTGTCCGATCGAAGAACTTTTCGAAGTTAAATGGTAGAGACGTATGACCGTGAGGATGAAAACGGATATAATCTTCGTCATCATCATCGTCATCGTCCAAAACTGCACAGTCTGCCATCTTGTCCTTGGGCTTGTACTTCCTTAGTCCATCAAGGGTAGAAGGGGAAACAGTGCGGATGATCTCCCGAGGCTTATTTGCATCCTCAATCCCCGCGTCAAACTCGAAATCAAATTCGAGGTCTTCTTCTTTCGGAGTCGGTGGTGTAAGGAAATACAACATGGGATTCTCATTAGACCACTGAGCATCAAGCTCGTCATCGTCTGTTGAGTTGTTATCGTCTTCCAACGACGGGGGGAAACGGCTGGGACTCGACGGCCAAGACGGCTCCGCCTGCCCACGCATAGACGTGCTAGTAGGTAAAAAAGGCATGGTAGTTAATTCGTTGGAGACGAGACTCGGGATAAGGGGATTAGGAAAAAGACACCGGATTCCGCAGTGTGACCATTACCAGAAATTTAGATCGATAACTTGAGAGAAATGGAATAAAAAGCCTTATTGTAACCTTAACGAAGGTCGCCGGACTCAAGCCGGCTCAGCTAGATTTATCTCGGAGGTGAGAATTGAAACCAGCCAACCACCCCAAGAGAAAAGCTGACGAGTCGTTAAATATAAGTAGAACGAAAAGCCAAGTGTAGAAAACCGAGAAAGCCGCGTAATATATAGTACCACTAGGCAGAAGGTGTCAAGGAATATGTTAGTCACCGGTCAATTTGAAGAGGTTGCCTTGTGAGTGGGTGGACTGGAGAAGGTGGTGGTCATGCCTGAGGTTCCCGACTGGGAAAGGTAACCCTTTGGGAACCTGGCAGAGCTCGTGAGCGGACGCGCTATCCTGCAATGAATCACTTAGACTAAGTGCTTAGCCGTGGGAGGCTCAGACAAAAGCGAAGTTCAAGCTGATTTCCGCATAGAGCATCACGCGTCTGAGATGGTGTGTGGATTTGATTTCAAGACTGAGTCGGTGGGTGGGGGTCACCAACAATGATAGAGCATAAGCCGGCTTTCTAAGACATCGAGGCCACCAACTCGAGTTCGGCCAGATGGGCATCTGACAATGCGATATATGAAAATTAGCCGAAACAACCGCAATTCAATTGCGTCCGTATGCTGTAATTGCAACGCTTTGAGGTTTGTGCCCTTGTGATTTGATAATGCCAGAATTTGATCGAATTGACTTGCGTTCGAATCGGTAAATACGTATGCATCGTACCTTGCATGAAGCTCGAATGCGGCACAAGCTCTTGAAGAGCACGAGTTTTCTTGATGTCATAAATGTTACCTTGGTGATTGCTGACCTGAGTTGCTATTCGAGTTGCTATTCGAGTTGCTATTTCAAAGAGAAATCGGGTTACGCGATGTCGTACCGGAGATTTGCAGCATGACCATTGTAACCATTACCTGTAACTTACAATAACAACTCCGGAGAGACGAAGCTGAAGATAGCGCTTACAAGGGATAACTTGCCGTCCATCTATGCGCTCGGCTGCTAAATGTGTGCGAAATGTGATGAGCCCTAATTATTGAACGTCCAAGATGCTGTGTGATACGCTATTCGCCCGGCGCCCGGCGACCTAAGTGCGTACACCACCACCACCACCTTTGACTCCAAGGGATATTCGTAGGAGGGGTGACTACTTCTTGGTTTGGAGTAGCGCTAATACCCCAACACGAAAGTGGCGCTGATATTCCTACCTAGGTACTCTAGAAACGGTATCAGATGACGAGATTTATCAACCAGAAGAGGGGAAATTGTCTTGATTACGGTAGCAGCGTGGTCGCAAAATACACAACCTTGATAGCGTTAGATACAACCCCGGGCGATACCGGGAAAAAGCCACTGGTAGTCACCTTCCTCTTGGTCGTGCCTTGATAAGGATTCACGGAAATACTCTTCCTTCACCTATTTCAAGATGGGTTGATGTTGACGATTGACGATAAGGATAGTTGAGATTAGCGTATGAGAGAGTCCAACTTTTTGATAGCTTCAACTAGGATATTTAGTTTGTAAGCTAACACAACTAATTTAGCCTTGGTGCGATTTGAATCTGTCTTTGCTAGTGCAGGATCGCCCCGAAAGTTCCATGAGAACCTGTGTTTTATGACCTTTGGGTCTTTTTAACACTTGCCCATGTGGTCTCAAGTACGAGCCAATATATGTACCTAACCTAGGTAGGTAGAAAAACTTGACTCCACCGTGGGTCGTGACGTCACCGAAGATCCTATCGAGAGGTAAGTAGAAAAACTAAGAAGGAAGAAAAGAGAGAGAGAAGCTGAGAACTTCTAATTGAGTTGAAGCGAGTAGCAACATCAAGACAAAACTTGTGGAACAATGCGTATAGAATTGTTAGCTGCAAGTCCCTGCAGATCATCTCTTGACATGCATATCGTAGATGGTCGGTGGCACATCAAGGAGGGATGCAAATTCAGATTACCCTAAAGCTTCGGCATGACTAGCGATAAGTTCTTTAGATTTCGATTGTTGGTAGGGCTGAAAAGTTGGAATTGCGAGATTGAGCTGACAGGCGGGTCAACGGCAAATGGGGAACAAATGAGAAAGAAAATGGGGCTCAGGCAGTCAGGGTCCGTGTGGCTTGAACTCTGTGATCTGTGCCCAGTGGCTTCAATTAATTATTTATTCTATACATATGTATCACGTGTACCCCCTAGCTAAGTCTTCAAGTTATTTTTATGTATTAATAACCTTTTTGAGGCTCACGACTATATTTAGACACTTCTTATTCAGCTTCTACTTCGTAGTACACTAGATCATAAGCTTTGCGATGTTCTATTCTGACGCAGACATTAAATTCTCCGTCTTATCATTAAGTACGTTTAGAGATCTCTAAGCTTGCCAGCAACTTCTCAGCATCAAGCAAAAGTCGTGCTGATACAGCACCCTACCAAAATGTATTTAAATTAAATACAATAAATTTCCCTGAGGTACCGCCTGTATGAACATAAGCGCATTCGCCACTTCGTATGTGGCCATCTACTGCAGATACCTAACCCACCATAGTTATATGATCATATTTCTAGACTCATCACATTCTTCACTGACGTCTGACGTACCTTGTTAGATCTCACCATATGTGAGGATGGACGACCACAAGAATACCGTATGCTCATCGAAAAAGGCTGCCGTCTTACATCTCGTGCTCGACTGTGGATTTAACTCGCAGGGTGTGTTTAAGGAAGACAGCAGCCCAAAATTTTCGTCTTGATATTGACGCTACGATGAACCAACCATGGTAATGGCACTGCAACAAGGCTGATGACCGTTATCGGGCATCCTATGCAAGGTCATGTATGGCCAATGCGGATATGTGTCGATGCCCATCGGTGAATTGGAGCCTTATTATGCTGCTCGGAGAGTTTTATCTTAATGACGTCCTCAGTTTCATTGACTGTAGACCCAAGTTCAGGCTCCCGATTATTGGGGCGCTGCCTGGGGTGATCCTGGTACGCAACTGGGAGACAGTATACGTGTCCCAAATCTATTCCTCGCAGAGGAAACGAAGACCCGTCCTTTTACCCTCAATTCTTACCGACGAAGGCTTATGGGATATAGAGGGATTGTTAGAGATGCAGTTGTAGGTCATCAGCTGATTACCTTGCCGAAGTACCCGATTGCGACGTTTGCATCTTCTAATTTTTTTTTTCGCTTTGGCCAGGTAGTTCCTATGAGAGGCCCTAACGTAGGGGTCGTGCCATAAGGCGTGCAGTCAAAGTTTCGAATCTGTTGCCTAGAATTGGACCGTGGTAGACCTAGGATATCTCGTTATTCTTGTATTGATCATGACGTACATAATTCGAACATTCGATGTCAGGAACGTCGCTTCTCGCCCCGGTGCAGGTACTGGTTAGCTGATGTCCCTACTTCTGACGTGGGAGCCGTAGGCACTGCTGTCTAGAGCCAATTACTCCGATTCGATAGTCTCCTTCGCCAGCTTTGTCCGAATTACCCAAGGCAATTGGCATCTACGACCTGTCTCGTCCTGACTGTCAGCATCGGGATTTCGGGTTTGGCAACCAGATGCCGAATCATCTCTGCCCTGAAGTGCGAAGTGTTGCTAGTTGCGAATCGTCGTTGAAAACCTGGGCGTGCCCTTACTTTATGCCGCCGAATTCAACCACCCTTTGCTGACGATCTGTGGTTACCAACTGCGTTGCCATTCAGATAGTTGGGCAAGGCTGCTTTTGAAATATCCGATCTAATATATACGAAGCCGACAGTTCAAATGGTATCCAGGTTGTCCAACGCATATTCTCCGAAGAAGCTGAGAAGCCGATCCAAAGATCGTGGCAGTAAACCTACGAGTTGTACCCGTAGTTTCATTTAGTATTAGCAACACCGGCTTTTAGACGCTATGTTTGATGCGGTCTGTCCGGCGTCAGGTTCGAAGTTGTTTATTATTTTAGTGCTGAGGCGTGGCAGTGAGCTTGTACAACGTTTGGTTGACATGTGTTCGTTCTTTTGCGGCTTTCTTTGAGCCTTGGTCATGAAATACGATAACTCCCATCGGCTCACATTGAGCAACACACCTGCGTCGTATCGGGATATTTAAGATTAGTCTGAAATGGGTATCTCTGTGGCGTTTCCCGCCCTGATATTCTTGAGCTGTGACGCGAGAAAGCTTACCAGTAATAAGGGCGGTGAGAATCCCAGTGACTCCCGATTGGGGAAGAATTTCCATCAGCCCAATCATACTCATTCGGTTGCCAAAGACCCTTACTGGGCAGGCTGGCAGGCTGGGCAGGCGACCTGAACGTTGTCGTGGATATCTTGCTGGTACATATTACCAATCATGTGCGAGAGGGTCGACGAATACAATTCCAGATTCTCACCGAAAAAAAATAAAGTCGTATTCCTGGTTGGATCATACAGTTCTCAGTTGTGTAAACACGTTCCTACCAGTTCCTAAACTAGGTACGCACCGTATTATAGAACATCGCGCGTGAGCCTCGTACTATTAACTATATCACATTTTTAACTCTCCGCATCTCATTTGCTAAACTGTACTAGGCAGCAAAGAATATTTGATGATCTAACTTTTGTTGGCATTTAGCCTAAGCCTAGACAACTCTAGTCGATGAGAGGATCCTACACCTACCCGTATACATCGACAGTAGAGGCTGTGATGCTGCATCTAGAACCTTGCACTTGCGTCATGCTTTGTTGTATCGGTTATGCATCTACAGGTACTTTCGTGGCTAGTGGTGGCAGCATCTTGTATCGAGCCAAGAGGGCCATGGCCGCTACAATACATGCATCAGGAGCATAGAATATGGAGAGGAAAGTGACTCATAGCGTGTATGCTACGTGATGCCTTCGTGATATCGTGATATCGTGATAGCACGACCTACGTCTGTTAGATATGGTGGAGGGCCTGGAGGGCCCATTGTTTTTGATAGCTGTTATCTGTTCTGGGGTAAAAATGAGGGGTTTCCCATGGAAAAACTGCTCACGAGATCGTGACCAAGCCCTCCTACGGCGTAGAACTTTCGTTTAAAGCGTACCACAGTGAATGAATACGGTATTTGACTTTATATAAGTGGCTGAACTCCACAGTACAAGTATCTAATGCTGATAGAACTTGGTCTAGGTAGGTGGATGACATGTGTCGTTGGCACCGTCTCAGACGGAGGGATGTTCACGAAGACAGAGGTCCAGAATGTATTGAGAATCTATCTGGAACCAATCAATTTGCATGTACCGGATGGACTTGAATTTTTTTGCCCCTTCTTCGCCTTGATATGAGAAGATCGACGTTTACACTAGAAGATATCATCTACCAGGGGCAGGACATGGCTCCGGGACTGCCCGTTTTCGATAGCTGTGAATGGCAGTTGATAATGACAGGCCTATCGATCATATATCCGTATCAACATAAGTCCTAGAGATGGTTTCTTATAGGCCTCTTATAGGAATACTTAATTCTGTATTGACCATTCTCGCCACACAGAACTATATGAGTCTACTTGTCCGATTAAATGTACCAATCGTCAACATACCGGCTAGGTACCTGCTCTTAGGCACATATGCCACTAAGAATTGTTATAAAAATGTGTGGTGCAGCAAACCAAGTAGTAACTCGGCGATAAGATCTCTCAGTTCCTGGGTAAGGGCCATTGATGCTGGGGACATTAGGTCGGGATCTATCATCTAGCCTTAAGAGCCCAGCAGGTTTGAATTTTATGCTCGATGGCGTAATGCTATCTTGATTTGGAAATGTCGCATTAATAGTATACGTCCGAAGTCAAGAGACTACTATGTACTTACATGCGCTTACCTTACCTTCGGGCTACTACAATGAGGTTTGAATGTACCAAACAGCAGAGAGACATGGGAGAGGACAAGAATGTACACGATGACCCAGATACCGTGACCTGAAAAATAGATACATTGTAATGGTTCGACCTACACATGAAGGTTAGTCCTGTAGGAAATTGATACTGGCTTCTTAACTTATGCAATGCATCCTGCATCCCGCATACTGTGATCGGGTCAGTCCAATGGCATGTTTAATTTTTCGGCCCTTCAGAGTCGGAATGGCAGCGATGGTACGTTGTCGCGTTGGCATCCCCCGTCTCTGCCTGCACCTTTCTACTACCTCTCTGTTTCTTTGCTGTCTGCCTGCTAGCAAATAGCATTGCACGAAATGCACGAAACAGGTGCTCGTCGTAATCGCCATCGTTTTCACTGTTCGTTGTCTCAGAAAGGCCGGTCCTTCCCGCCTGTTGCTTATTTCCAGACTAGCGTTGAAAGAACGATATACGAATAGGTAGTAGTAGTAAAGCAAACTGGGAATAGTTCAATACGGAGACAATTCAAAGGCTAAGTTGGAGAAGAGGAAAAAAAAAGGCCTACCCACCAATCTGCCTACCTTTTTTTTCTCGCATTTTCCGGCGGCCCTATTGGTACCCAAAAGCGCGAGTTATGCAATCGGGCATTAAACTCGACACCCGATTAGACGGAGTAACACTACCACGTCCTACCTTTGCCAGTGGAACTCCTTGCTCTCGCTGCCGTTTTCACCTTCAAGTCGGACGTCGTTTTCTATTTTGATTCCCTTCGCACGGGCTTTTAATTCCAATTACCGCCCACTAACACCCCTAACGTCGCCACTGGTCCAGTTGCAACGTCGATCTGGGGATAGTTACAACCAACGAAAAAAGCCATTGGGAAATAATTTGATCTACACTCCTAGGATTCATTGGGTAGATTGGCGACATTGATTACTAGTACCAATCGAACCCTACAAGTCCCCCTACAAGGGAACTTTACAGGTCGGCAACGACATTCGGCGCGAATTATAAGCGTTTGCAAGAAAACAAGACGGCCGGGGAAATTGACCCAGATTAACAGACAGGGTGGCGCATCTTGCCTCCTCAAGACTTATTATAAAAAGTCTTGTATAAGAGAAGGAACGGTGTTCATTGGCTCGACAAGGCGGCACATCAATGGACCACTATCGTTCAGGAACATCTTGATCGAGAGATATTTTTGTGGGATATCTGCCGCCTTGCGGGACTTTGACCCACCGTTGGGTACCGCTGCCGTCTTATTTTTTTTTTGGCTGGGAATGTTGAAAAACTCCAAGGATTCCAAACTCCATAGTTGGCTAGAGGCCTTCCTTCAGACGAAAATCCCCAAGGGTGTGGCTTTGCGTTGCGCAACAAGCTGCCAAGCTTAATCTGACTTTCCATTTTCTGCAAGCAATTAACAAGAGAAAAAAAAAGTGTCGAGACTTTGTGGAAAATAAACGAGGGGGAAAAAAGAAAGAAAAGGAAAAGTTGACCATCCCCCCCTCTCCCCCTGTCTTTTGGCTATCGATATTACCGTATCGATAAAAAAAAGTCGCAACGGCGTGCCCCTCGTTACTTGTTTCTCAAAGAGACAACGGCCTTCCCTGTTGGATCCCACGGTGTTCGGTACCACCTTAAACTACGAGCCTGACCAAAAAAGACTTACCAAGACTTACACATACTGGACATACGACATATTACCAGTGCACCAATACTTTCCTTTTTTCATCTCCCGTTCCTTTGTCGTCGTCATCTTTTTTTCTCATCTCTCTAGATTTTCTCAGCTACTTGTGGAATAGTGGAGAGATAGAGAAGAAGAAAAAGAGGAAGAGAGAAAAAAAAAAAAAAGGGAAACACCTATCTGTAAATTGGTCGGTACAGGTGGTGTGGCTTTGCTCTCTCTTCTATTTTACCTACTCCGTGTTTCTCCACATTACATACCTACATTAGGTACACACATATATCTGTAGACTGCAGATATCCACCTGCCGACTTTCAGCGTACATACCTGTACTACATACAGTATAATACGTGTACGTGTTGTATTGTCTGTATAAGACAGTACCTACCCACGCAACTCAAACTCACAGCCAATAGCTTAAGCAAGCCTAAGTTGCGTGCAAAAAGAAAGACAGGGCAGTCGCTGCTCAGGTGGTTACATGTACCTACTTGCATAACGAAGTACTCGCCCAAAAAGACGACGGCCCCCCTTAAGTACTTACGAGTTTCTCCTCATCAACCCGGCAACACCCTTCCACTTTTCCGTTTTGCTCATGCAGCATCCCCGATTCTTCTTCACCTTCCAATAAAAATAATAAGGGAAGAAAAAAATAAAAATAAACAGTCGATACGGCCCTCCTTACCTACTGCGGGATATTGTGGTTCTTTAAACTGCAGCGCTCAGTCCAAGAACCTAGACCACATTTTCTTTTTCTCAAATTGATTAACTTTACTTGACCTCCTTCAATCACATCAACCTGATCGACTCCATCCCGACTTTCTGACGCTACAAGTCTCGCCCGCAACAAGTCTGTTCGCAGGGCCCCCACTTGAACCTGGCTCCATCCACCTAGCCTGTCTTCCATATTCTTACATACATACATACCCTACCTTACATTACCACTTTTCCTTTCTATTTCTCCCAAGGCACTCGTCCACCCAATATCAGCACTGTACGGCTAGTACATAGGACAACTGCCACGCATTCGGAAACCCACTTTGTTGGGTAGCAGGACAGCTCCGCCATTCCTGATTCAGTGACTGGATTCACTTATCAGGCACACAAGCCCTCGGCATGGCGAAGAAGTCAACTCCTTCTGTTGCATACTTCGAGGAAGTGGACGACGACGGACACCTCATCCCCGGCGCTGAACCTAAATACGCACGCTCCACTGCTCCGAGCAGTCCTTCTAAAGAAAAACCCAACACTGGTAGATCACGAAAAGATTCGTCGAGAAGAGAAAGATCACCCTCCCCTTCCTTTTCAGAATCTGACAGCACCGAACCTCCCCACGTCCCCAAGAGAGATTCCAGAACCAACAAGATGAAGGGAAGCAAGAAGCGAGATCCTCTCGTCAAGCAGCAGCGTCCCCCCGCTCGCTCGCACAAGACCGCTCCCTCTGCCCCATCACGAATTTCTGACGAGTCATCTTATTACGGAATTCACCCTCATCAAAACATGGCTGCGTCCAGACCACGAGCTCGCACTAGGCCTGAATCTTACTATGGCCAGCGTCCGCCTTTGTCGACGTCAGCATATGCCCATCAACCACCGCTGCCACCGGCCTCTGCGAGTGTCATTGCACCATCATTTGTGCCTCCTCCATGGATGGGCGGGCCGCCGCCGCCGCCAATGGCAATGGCACATGCACTGGTCCACCAACCCATTCCTTCTCCTACCTATTCAGAAATGAACCCTCCCAGCAGAGATTTGGCGTCGCGGTTTCGTCGTCCACAATCAGCTATGGGATTTCAGCCGCCGCTCCCCCCACCTGACTACGAGCCGGTCAAAGAGAAGGCTCTCACAAGAAGAACATCGGTGTCAAGAAAAGCCAGCAAGAACCACGACGAGAGAGACCGGATACCACCTCCTGCACGGCCAGCTTCCACGCAACCGCCCCGAGAACGATTGGTGTTCCGCCCGACGCCCACGCACACAGTTACAAGGAGGAAGTCTGTCGGATTTGAAGACGACGACCTCACAGATGCTGATCCAGCTATGTATAAGGCCGTAGCACGACGTGAAGTGGAATACGGCTCTGGTGCTCTCCCTTCCCTCCCTCGCCACCGACGCCAGAGCTTCGATGCAGAGTCGGTCTTTGACGTTGATACTGCCTACGATCTTGAAACAGTATCACGTGGCCGACGGAACTCGTTCTATAACTTCGAGGACAAGATTCGTGACGCTTCTCGATATCAAGAAGATGTTAGCGGAGGAGGTGGACCGCCATTGACGGCCGAGGCTCTGCGTCGTGTGAAGAACGACGGCAGTAGTCGTTCAACTCGTAGCAGTGCAAGCCGTGACGAGAGTGACTATAAGCAATCAGCGACAACACGGACGACGAGATCGAACAACGGAGATGACGATATCACAATCAAACTTCCCATTGGTGCGGTCATCGAAGTCGGAAATACCAAGATTCATTGCAAGGACGGCGGCGATATTAACATAGGCCGCGGTAATGGAACCTCACGTGCGGGAGGTAGCGACCCTCCGGCTTCTACCTACGGCGATGACCGCAAGAGCCGGGCGGATCGATCAGTGGCACGTACCCGGGCTAGCTCCCAGGCCGGATCATACTCCCGTACACGCCACGCCCCGCCTCTTTACGCCCCTCCGTCATCGTATCACTACGATGACTACTATGGTCCTCAATACTCAGCTCCTTACCTTGGTTACCACCACGATGACGATGATGATGATAGCGAGTATTCTTCTTAATACCAAATCACTCAATTAAACCTATGATATTTACTACTTGTTTTTTGCTTTTGCTGGATAGCGATTTATCTACCTTTTTTGGTCATTTACGCATGGGCATTTGAATACACTATGCAATCTTTTGAAGTTTTATCCCGATATATCCTATCATATACCTTTTTTTTGGTGGTCTGGATACTTGTTGCCTAAAAAAAAGAGGTTTCAGAAAATCACGGATACCCGAAAATGGATCGTAAAAGGCCCGCGGAATGGAAGCACAAGCATATGCTCCCTTGCTAGTTTTTCAGCGGTCGGTGGATCTTCAACAGCGTACACGAATCTATGAAGGGATGAGGTCGAATGATGGTCGGTTCATGGGCTAGGGATTCTACTTGGAAATCGAAAGGATTTGTGGGTGGCTGTGAGGTCGATCGAGCAAACGTTAAACTTAGGTTCTAACCTCACACCTACCGTAATTCTTTTAACTCGGCCGGGGAATAAGGGCCGATGTTCTATTTTCATCTTTTTTTTTATTTTTTTTTTTTATCTTCTTTACAGGAACTGGCCGGGCCATGCTGTTCTGCGATACCCTTTGCGCTTTCAAAGCCAAGCCATTCGCATTCACATGGCGTAAGAGTTGGACTGATAGATTTAATCCGCTGGGCAAAACGGAGTTCGCACTTCTGCTGTCAGCGGGACGTTTTATGATTTTCGCGCGAGAGAGGAAGACCTTTTACTGTCTTCCTTTCGTACGGTAGTGTTCTCAATTGGACGAAGGACGGACTCGAGGGGCCCATGAATTAGTTTGTACCACTGGGTGGCCTGGCCTGCTGCCACTTGAGATTTGGTGCGAGGAGCACAAGGACGGTCGATCCGCCTAGGCCTCTCGTGGTAGCTCGCATGGTCCGAAGTGTGACTAGTGGACGGTGGACACGCGGAGGGATTCGTCACTATCTCACGACCTGGGGATGCCTTTTGGGGCCTGGCCAGAGTGCCCAATTAATTATTGGTCTATGTATAGATGTACGTATGTATGTGGATGATGGATGACAAGTTGGCTTACGCGGGTCGTGTTGGATATTCCTTTTTTTTTACTTTTACTTTTTTTTTTTTCATCTGCTTAATGAAGGAAATATTATGTCTTAAAGATGTCGTCACTTATGCAGCTTGACCTAACAACAACCTACCTATGTAATGGGATGTAATGTAATGAATGCAAGTGAATGAGAATATGTACCATCCAGCCATGCGTAAGGGGACTGACGACACCACCTACAATGTTCCACAAGGGAAGTCTTCGTATGTACTCGGTAAGCCCATCCATCATCATCTTGGAGCTTCCCGAGGGATGCAGGTTGGCAGGGTTTCCCCGTTTCCCCACGTAGATTGTGCCACGTCTTCTTGCATCTACATATTACATAGTATTGTACATGCCCGTACATATCATGTAATATAGTTACAGTCCAGTGCCTCTTTATTAGTTAGGTATATTTACTTATATCTTAGCTTAGGTACGCTAGCCAGTCAAGTCTGTCAAGCCACTCCGGACAATATTTTGGCTTTTGAGGTAATTATTGTTCGTTCATTCGTCCGACGACCGTGATTTCGCGAAAACGACGGCTTACCTATCGAATGTGGCAGCAACTATTAGTCGCGCGAGTCTGGGTTTTTACATGTGTTATTACGATCGGTACATGTAGCCGGGATGACGACTGGCTGGCATACGTACCTAGCTAATAACCTGACCTAACCTAAGGTGAAGGAGGTAAAGATAGCAGTAGTAGTAGATAGGGGATTGGATTGACGACTGACTTACCCTATCGGCCTTGGGTAGTCGAGTCGGTCCAAAGGGATCTGTGTGGGATTGGGGGCCTTGCTTGTTTCATGTTCCTCGGCTCGGGTTGCGGAGATGCAATGCTGCTGACTTACATACATCGTAGTAACTATGATAGGTATGCCGATCTCGAGCTCAGGGTTACTTGCTTGTTCACAAAGAAAAGCACTAGGTAACTAACTAAACTGTAAGATAGGTAAGGTAGAAGAGAGGCATGTATGCACGAAGCGTATACCTACCTCACTACGTAGTATGCATCTTTACTGAAGGACCTATAGGATGAGTAGGGTAAGCTGGGCGTTTATGGTGGGAGTCTTACATAGTACATTATTTTCACGCTTTTGAGATGGGGAGTTAGGGATTGTGAATATAGTAGTATTGAAATATCGTCATCATATCATCTTACATAGGTACCTAGTGTCTATCCTACCCCCTTTACTCAGAAACGGTGTACTTCTTCTCAATGCCACCGTAATGAACTCCGTATAATCTACAGAAGGCTTGAAATAGCGACCCAAAAAGAAGGAGGAAAAGAACTTTCTCAAACGCCTATGATGCTGCTGTTGATCCAAGTGCAATTGGCGATTGATAATTATAGCTCTAAGAACCAGACCCAGCTGGCCAGCGGTTCCAAGCTCCTGGGACGAAGTCCGGGTTAGCGGTATCAGGACTCAGCGCTTAGCGAAAGGACGACGACGATGATGATGCTATCAATTAGCCTGATGGTGCTACTGCTACTGCTATTCCCCTTGACTCAGGGGAATCTGAAACGTGATATCTCTCTCCCTTTTCCCATCCCCATTTCCAGTGCCGGATAAAGAGCTTAACCTACGTAGTACTTAGCAGCCTACCTAGGTACCTGAGTTATTGCTACGATACATGTATTGCACAACACAACACAATACAACACAATACTAGCATACTGGCTAATAACGAGAGGCACGACGGGCCGCGATAAGCTTATTCGCTGATGAAATTTCGAAGCGGCTAGCGATACCGATTGGGTTTGAGCAAAAGGGATCTTTGATATTTTCGCATGAATTAGATCCTTTAATCTGTTGAAGCCGTACGGTTGGTGACTTGGCTTTGACTTGGGCGCTAACGAAGGTTTATCTAAGTACCTAAGGTAGGTACTTTTCGACGAAGCAAAGTCGGCAAAAACCTCTCCAATTGAAATTTGGATTATTCCCCTGTAGTTTTTTTATGTGTAGGTAGCTGCAATAGAGACATACCTGGTATGGATAACACCGAGGTTAACGCTAGGTACATAGAGAAGAATTGGCATTACGTGAGATTTCAGCTCCGTTGCGATCGGTCTTCGGAAGCTTGGAAGCTTAAAAGACTAAAAGTAGAAACAATTACCCCACTATCCTCTTTGGGTTATATTGGGTACAAAGGTACGAAACTTGATCAATGCGCTTATCGATAACAAAGTGAGTGCTGGCAAGTGGGGCAATATGCGGGTTGCTGGGTCAATTACACGTTGTTGACTTTTGACATCACCCTACCCAACCTCCCCCAGCCACACATTTCCCGAAACCACGTTGTCAGCCATAGAAACAACCGGCCAACCGTTTACCTTACCTTTTCCCTTCTTTCTTTCCTTTAGGTGCTCACCTGAAAAAAATCAACCGCTCACAAACGTAACGTCAACAAAAGGTGGTGCATGGGCGAGCACCCACCCATCAACAACAATTCAACCCATTTCTCACCTTGTGCATTCATTCCAGATTTGCATCGAGGTGTGAGACAGATCAAGAGATACCTTTTCCAAGCATTGACTTGGCTGGGGTTTCCAGCGGGATTTACCAGCCGAGTCGAGTCAGGTCGAGTCGAGTCGAGTCCCATTAGTTTTCACCAACTTTATTAGTCTCCATTCCAATCAGAAATAAAAAGTATCCGTCTCGTCTGTCCTACAATTTAACATCCATCTCCACACCGCCGAAAATGGCGCCTATAATACCACCGCACCTAGCGGCCCAGGCCCGTAGCGTGCTATCCGCCGCCCGCAGCACCGCTCACGACCTCACCGCCCGCACGGCCTCCGACCTCCAAAACCTCGGGCCCCTAGCAGCGCGGTCGATCCTGCTGGCGCGAGACGGCGACGACAATAGCGGGCAGGAGAAGGTGGACCCGCACAAGGGTGCGGTGCGGCCGCAGGACATCAACAACACGTTCGTGTTCGTGCTGTTCGGGCTGATCGGCGCGGGCTTCGTGTGCACGGGGATCTGGTTCTTCTTCTGGGCGAAGAACGGCGGCTTCTACTTCAAGGAGGACGACTGGGAAGACTACAAGTCCACCGTGCTGCGGCGCAAGGGCCCCAACGGCACCATCCTGTCCAACGCCACCCCCACCACCCAGCTCGGCGGCGGCTCCGTCTACAAGGACGTCGACGACGGCCGCACCGAGTACACCGGCGGCCTGACTCAGCTGTCCGCCGCCGACACGGGCAGCACGCTGACGGGCATCACGGCCGGCGCCTCGGACCTGGCGGCGCGCGAGCGCCGGCGGCAGAAGCGCGAGCGCAAGGACCGCGAGCGCGAGAAGAAGAAGGACCGCCGGAACCGCGAGAAGTCGGGGCGGCGCGTCGGCGAGGACGGCGTGCTCGTCGACGAGCAGGCCGAGGCGGAGGCCAAGGACCAGCTGCGCGCGTACCGCGAGGAGAAGCCCGCGCGGGTGGGCGGCATCAACAAGGAGAGCGAGGGCAGCACCTGGGACGGGTCGACGAATCCGGAGAGCTCGACCGCGGGTAGTGACCTCCACAGCAACAACCGGCACAGCAGTCGACACGGTGGCGGAGGAAGTAGTAGCAGCAGCAGCGGTGTTACCGAGACCACGGCGGACGGGGGCCGACATAAGAGCGGCGGCGGTGGGATTCGCAAGGTGTACAGTACCGCGGACCGCAACGCCGAGCGGGAGAAGCGTGCGGAGGCTCGGCGTCTGCGCGAGGAGAGCCGTGCCAGCGGCGGCAGCGGTGGTGCCGGCGTGAAGCGGGACTACAGTTTCCAGCGGGCGCGGGCGGCGCCGCACAGCACCGCGGTGGCGTCGTCGTCAGTGATGCGGCAGAACACGATCGAGGAGGAGCCGCAGGAGATGGCGCAGCAGCACAGCATGGGAAACAGGTTCCTGCCGGCGCCAGGCGGGTGGACGCCTACGGAGGTGAGCGCCGAGAGCGCGGACACGGGGACCAAGTCCTACCACCACGTCATTCCCGGCTTGTCGCCTAGCACCCTGAGCGGCGGCGGCACGGATGTCAGGGATTATGCGGAGGATAGGGATAGGGACCGAGAACGAGACCGAGACCGTGATCGGGACCGGGAGAAGGATAAGAAGAAGAAGCGTAGCTCGAGGGGACATCGGAGGGAGTAGGAGGAAAGCTAAATGGATGGACGGGGGGGTAATGTGAGTGGGGGATAGGGGCGGTATAGGTTGGTTGGTTGGTTGAGAAGGGAAATGAGGAATGGGAGATGAGCTAAGTACGTCGTCGTTCTGTTTACGCCTTTAGCTTTTGCACCTGGTGGTAATGGTGCATGGTGGAAGGTGGGTTAGGAACATCCCGTTGCCTGTTTAGCATGATTCCGTTCCTCGACACGTACAGAGAGCCCATGTCAAAGGGGATAGATGCACATCGACGACGCTGGTTTGATTCCTCCCCTAATTTGGCGATTCCGAGCCCTACTGTTATGAATAGGTTATGAATAGGTTATTGTTACCTCTCTTTTCTTTTTCTTTCTTTTTTTTTTATTAACAGAACAGAGGCCGTGGGGATGAGTTTGATGAACGAAGCACGAAAAAAACATGTACGTAACACGACCGACGGAGTAATTGCAAAGCACTCTCCCGAGATATTTTCTTTCTTTCTACGCAATGGTACAATTGGCGTTTCCTATCTTTGAGCATGCGTGCGAGGAAACGAAGTTGAGGATGTTTTCTCGTGGCAACATTGATGTAATTAGATAGCTAGCATAAGGTCGAGCACGACTAGCAAATATACAGAACATGAATAAAGAAAAGCACCAAACGGATTCGGATGTCTGCTAGTATAAGCATTATTAGTACATATATATGCTAGTTGAAAATCAATTGCCTCCTATCTTGAGGTTAACTAATTCCGTAGTAGATAGGGAGATTGGGCGTGGCCATGTCATACCCATCAGCACAAACTAGGGTAAGATAGATCACAGCAAGAAGTCAATCTTCCGCTTTCCTATACGCATACCCCATAATGATGAAGTAGAATAAAGACGGCAGATGTTCAGGATAGGTAGACGTTAAGACCATACCTGAGTGTTTATAAGATTGAAAACTTGCACAGAGGTAAAACACATACGACATGAAAAGTAAACGGTAATATAAAATTGGAGATTGTATTTTCGAGTAGATGATGGATCATTAATGCCAAGGTAAAATAACCATAACCCGTAATCCAAAGCAAACCAAAAAAAATTTGAGTCAACGATAGGTGCAGAAAGCTAAGAAGTAAAAAATGTGTCGGGCTCGCAAGCTAATATCTTGCCCCCCCGTCTGTCTTTTGGTTATTCGTGAGACATGTATTCAGTCGTAATGTCGTAATAATTCCTTAGATTCAGGCGTCATTCTGTCCCCAATTTTTGAAACCCCCGGGTATGCCATGTTTTATGCTGTGTCCTAGTAGACCATTTTGCATAATAGAAACGGAAGCAGGATGCTAACTATTAATAGCTGTCGGTCTTTGCGTACCAGTTGTGCTGTTTTCCCAATATCTATATCATGTAAAGGTCACTTGAAATATGGCGGCAACGGGGTCGCCGTTAGAAGTGAAACGTGATTTGTTGTAGTACTGCCGACCTTCATGCCGACAAAATGCTGGTGGTAGGCGGTAAAGCCTTAAAGTGGAGTGTAAAACGTATATATATATAAGGTAAGGGCCGTTCGATACCGTGGGTGGGCTTACGGCCGTGGATGAACGTGTTTGTTAAGGGGCGAGGAATATCACCTCCTCGACTTCTTTGATGACAGACGCATCTTATTGTTCCAGCACACGTCAACAGCGTAGCTGACGTTTTCGAAATCTTCTCCGGTAATCGATCCGATAAAAAAGACTTTGACGTTGTGCTCAATGGTGACCAACTTCGAGTAGTTGACCCGAGATTCCTTGGCGAGCTTTTCGCCTTCGGCGTAGACTTGGAGGGCTACGGGTGTAAACCCAAGCTCGGGCTCATTTTTTAGAAGCCTGGGCTTGCTCCCTGCCGTGTAGATGATTCCATGCTTGCTAGGTCTAACGCCTTTCTTTAGACATCCTCTTCGGTCATATGTCAAGATTGGCCTGCTCCTGTAAGTTGACGGAAACATAAAAGGTGGTGGTGTAGCTTACACGCAAGTACTATGATGGCTTTCATCCGTCGTGACGATAATGAACCTACGGAAACCAACATAAAATTTACCAGCTGCAGTCTTCCTTTTCGTCACGTCGGAAATCGGGTCATCGCCGCCGATTTGACCGAGAGGTTCCGACCAAAGAATCTTGAAAACCTGCAAAGCAAAGCATGTTTAGTAACTGTGTATTTGGAGGGGGGGGGGGGGAAAAAAGGGGGGGGGGGGGGGAAGCGAATAGCTAGTTCCACTTACCTCACCCGGTTGAAACCGTGTTGAATGTTCAACTCTATATCCTGTTGTCTACTTAGTCAAATATGAAATATTCAAAGATCGAATGTGTGCATACGGCTATCTAGGATTTCCTCCATTCCTGGTGTCCCCTGGATATAATTGGCATAAGATAGAGCTGACGGTATCATAGGACCTGAAACTGGCGAACCACCGCGGGGCGTGGGTAGTTCCTCTCCAGTGATCAGAGACGGGTCTGCTTAAGAGTATCAGCCACTGCGTTAGTTCAAATTTGACGTGGTACGGACTTAATTCGTATGAACTAGGGTCAACAGATGTAGACCAGGATGAAGATGTGGCTGGTTCTGCCACTGGCGTCGAGTAAGACGGCTCGCCTGTTTTAGGGGCCCCGTAGGTTTCACTGCGGCTCCTACGGATAGCTTCTTGATATTCGTCATCATCGAAACCCCTGGTTTCTTCAGAGTCGTCGTAGCCATTCACTTGCTGTTCCGAAACATTCAGAGCTATACCAGATACAGCAGTCTCAACACTCAGGTAATCTGAGCCGGTATCTAGAATTATTAGCGTCTTGCGGTCAGCTTATGCTAATTGTGTCTTACATTGCGGATGCGTTCCTTGGCGATAGTCGCTCATTGTTAGTTGCACTCCACGAGCAACTTGCGGTTGGTTACCATCCACAGATGAACTGCCATAATCCACAATCTGCTCAACTTCAAGGGATTTTCCCTTTCCTTTGTCGCCTTGGCGTTGTTTTTGTACATGATCGATATAATTGGAATCTTGGGGCTGGCGTGCGTCGTGTGTATAACTAGAGTGGTCGATGGCGGTAGCGTGGTGGCTGCTGTAGTCTGAATACTGGCCCTGATCGTATATTCCTGGGTCGACAGTAAGATGTCCAACTTCTACAGCTAGATTGTCGACCAGATTGTTAATGGCGTCAGACCGTGGGATGCTCTGGTCCGCGGCATTTGGAAGGGTTGGTCCAATCCAATTATACTCTATACTGCCTGAGGAATGGTTTGTTAGCACAAACCAGGCCGAGGGAATTTGCGGGATACGAAAAACATACCATGTCGGCTTACTCGTTCTGAATACCATTGCTGATATTGGTCGTGCCACTTGGGTTCGCTCCAAGGGCGCGACGACTTTGGCTTATGTTTCTGCTTTTGCATTGTGACATCTTGTATTTTTACATCTCATGGGGAATGTCAACAGGCAAAAGGAATATGCGCAACGTCTAAGTCGTGGGCAGGGACAGAAATCACGAGCAAATCGGGGAAGAGGAGACGAAGCCGATGCAAACTGAGCCTTAAATCAGCTATGCGGCTCTGTCACGGATACGTTCTCTCTCTCTCTCTCGTCTTTAAGAATAACTCTAGGCCGTTATAAGAATGGCTTCGGTCGAGAAGACAGCCAAGAGTGTGGGACAGTTCCTTTTTTTTTTTTTCTTGTTTTTTTTCTTCGGTGAACACTACGCCAGCACGTCAAGTGTTTCTGGGGACAGAAGCAATCTATCTGATTTGACGGCTCGAAGTCACACTTTATGCCTCGTGATATAGTCGGCTAAAGGTCATTGGCCGTGACAAGTTTGCGGTAAAGAAAGAGATGCAGTGCTCTCGAGAGAATCAAATGGCGTCGACAATGTGGGAGTGAAAAGACGAACTGGCCAGGGATCGTAGGTAAACTAGAATTGGGATCTTGAAAGGGGCCCAGACAGGCAGAGACTATCATGTAGGCACGAGAGTGGGCAGCCAATCATGAGAGGGGAAGGTATTGACTGCAACCTCGGCGTTTGTATAACGGACGGAGGAGTTTCCCTCAGGGCTCTCCGGAGAGGAGAGGGACATTCAGGTGTAAGTAAGGGTGAGCCCGCATCCAAGATGGGACGGGGGTTCGCGGGCGACGACAGAGAAAGGTAAGGCCAACTTTAGAGGTGAACGACCGGATTGAGCGGTCAATGATCAGAACGGGGACACAAAAGAAACCCGAGACATACTGTCGAGACGGAAAGCGACATAAACAACAGTATTCATAAAAAATAAAAATAAAAATAAAAGGACTAGTTAAGGTATGGTGGAAAATGGAGAGGGGGTGTGGTGCGTTCTTATCAACTTTTTGGGAATTTCCAATCCTCACTCCCTTGGCGGGCCGGCCCACATTCTGTTCGCCTATTCTTCTCCGGTCTGGAGTTTATTTTCCTCTGTTACTCTGGGTTGTTTGAAGAGTATGAGGAGAAGACTAGGGCGGGAGTGTGAGCGGCAATCTGGGTCTTTCCTAGGGTCCGTTTCCTTTCGGGGATTTTTCTTCTTCTTCTTCTTCTTCTCGACAAGGGGAGGGGAGTTCTAAACGCTCTGCAGGCCGACAAAAGGGAGCAGAGCAAATAGAAGAGGAATCGTGGACCACCAAGCGGCAACCACTTGGCGTAACTTGGAATGGCACTTGGGATGTCCACTAATACTACTGCAGAAGTATGTTGTAGAATACGTTATTAGCAGCCGCAAATGGCCTAGCCAAAACAGTTAGACCATGTACTGTAGCAATGCAGTGCAGCGATTTGCGATTTGCGATACATGTACTATAGTATGCAGCGTTGTGGCTACCTACGAATCCCAAGCTTGGAAGTTCTCCATAGGTATTTCTAAACGACACACCCCCACCGACCGATGAAGGACCACTTCAGAGCCCACTAAGGGCCGTTGCGGGACAAGTAAGAGGGGTCGGGGTGTGTGCGATGACCGGAGGGGGTGCGTGAGAAGGGTCGGGCAGATCATCTGGGCCATCTGGGATGACAAGAGATGACAAGATGAGGCTCTGTCCAATGTACTGCTTATCTTGTGTACACGCTATAATAATAATGTTGTTGTTAAGCTTGGACAAGCCAAGCAGTTGTGGGCGTTGAGCTTGAGCCTCGTCGTGTTAGTGTTGTTTTTCTTTTCCTCTCCCCTCGCTTCCAGCCCACGATGTTTTTTTATACCTTAGGTTAGGTACCTACCTAGGTACCTACTTACTTAGGTACTTAAGCGCTTAGATTAGACGATTGGAGACACAAATACACAAATGCATGAATGCACGTGTAAAGAAGAAGTTTTAGTAGCCCCAGTCTTTTTTCGTTTCCCCTTACCACTTTACTTATTAATGCCAGATACCTTAGGTGCCTAGGTAGGTAATCTGCTAGTCTATTAAAGGTATAGCAACTACTATAACTTTATGTTGTTGGTAATTGTCAATTACCTACCCTGATTAACTTTTGATGCACCTGTCCGCGTGTAGATAAGAAAAACTTAAGATGTCGATTAAGATATTATATTAAAACATCTGACTGGAGGGGGACCTAGAGAGGGGGGAGGAGAAAGCAGTAATAGTAGTAGTGGATGTATTGTACAATACAGGTACACTAAGAGTAAAGGTAAGGGTAAGGGTATTTTCATCACTATATGGTGTGGTGGGGTCTAACGCTAAGGTACCTAACCTAGTGAGGGTCTCCCGCCGGGGAGCCGGAGTAGGGAGTAGGTATGGTTAGGTGGCTTTTAGACTAGGATGCTGGAATATAGGGCCCAAGGTGGCCAGCCCAGCAGCCCAGCAAGCCTACAGAGTTGAATAAGCTCCGACAAACCTTAGTGCCACGTGCTAAAATCTCCCCTAAATAAAGCCCAATAACTGCAATGAGCTGCGAATAGCTGGACACTTGACACTTCAGTTACATACCAGCATACCCCTACGCCGCTGTACTAGGGGGTGGACTTGTGTAACTGGTCTCGAAATCTAGCCTTCATGTTTTATTTTTTCTTTTTTTCCTTACCTCACGTATCCTATCATCTATCTGCATCAACAACAACAACCCAAAAAAAACCCTCTCGCATCACTTCCTCGTCACCTGTTCACCTATCGATTTT
This sequence comes from Daldinia caldariorum, assembly GCF_022478825.1. NCBI lineage: Eukaryota > Fungi > Ascomycota > Sordariomycetes > Xylariales > Hypoxylaceae > Daldinia > Daldinia caldariorum. The sequence continues at coordinate 202,165 of NW_025953042.1, read as the reverse complement.
TTTGGTCCCTACCTTAGGCCTACCTTAGGCACTGGTAATAAACAACAGCCTCGTCTCCAAGAAAAGAAAAAAAAGGATTACATCCCCATTTCTTTTTCCTTACGATGCTGCTACGGGATTCACAGTTGAAACGTCCTGAATGGCTACCAGCGTCGCCCATCGTCATGTAAATTTGGATGATGACCCCTTGACTCTTCTCGAAAGCTTCGAATCTATTCCCCTCGAATATGACCTCCATCATGACGTATTATACGACCCCTCCACTGAGTCTAGTAGTCAATTATCTATCATGTCGGCCGAAGACATACCCTTAGATTTGTCCCGTACCCTAACAACCGGGTCTGAAGGTTGGACTGATTCTGAAGACGATAACGACGATTCGTCTGTCACGTCTGAGACTTCGCATGCCCGCATCGCCCGTCGACCACATTTCCCCCCTGTCCTACCCTCCGTAAACTCGTCCTCTAGTATCTCCAAGAGTCTGCCGCAGAAGCTAGCAGCAACTATTGCCGCTGCCGAGGGTTCTAGCTTAGACCGTCGCCGACATCACCTAAGCAAATCTCACTCACCCTCTGCTCGCTTTCGACGTGTGAAGTCACCGTCTATACCTTCCCAGCCCCACAGAAGGTCTCTAATCTCCGATGCCCTTCGTACCAACGTTCCGCTAGATTTGCAAAATCGGCCGATCCACCTTCAAGTACCCCCGACTCGGCATACTCGACAGTTTTCACATGGGATTCACGACAATATCTCGGAACGGATAGGTCTTCCTAGCGTTAGAGGCCCTCAACCCAAGCCATACAGTTGGAAGGGGCTTGGAGTGGAAAGTGAAGAGAGCGACTATGAGGAAGATGAGACCAGATTCGCCAACTCTGAAGATGAAGACGACGAAGAGGATAACGTGTCCGCCCGCGCGTCTCGTGGCCTCCAACGCTTATCAGAACACTACTCGAGGCTTAGAGACCGGAGAACTAATCTATGGGAAGTTTTCGACAGCATCCATCTAAAACGAGCCCAAGTTCAAGACTTACGTCATGTGAAGGATGAAACTACTCTTGCCTTTATGACCGCTGTGCAAGCTATACTCCCGAACAATCCAGGGCTAGATCAGCTCTTCAAGGATATGCAAGATGCCCAACTCAAGTGCCAAGAAGCGGAACAACGCTTCGACGATATGCTGGATGAGCTCCAGCATGGCGAAGTAGAGTTGGAGCTAGAAGAGCGGAGGTTCTATACTGCCGCGGCAGGCGGAAACGGGACCGATGACGAATCCGACGATGATAGCTGTTCGGTGACCTCGGAGATCTCAGCACTGCTAGGAATCACCGGTGATCGCCCAGAAGACATACACCCCTTATTTGAAGAGCTCCGAGAGGCTTCCCGGAACATACAGCTAGCCAAGGAGCTTCTGGTAAATACCCAAATGAAAAGGAAAGCCCTGAGTGCAGGAAAATCTCATTTGTTATCCCCCGATAGTATTGAATTGTTGGAGAAGTACGGGGATGCGGGGAAGAACCGAGCTCTCGAACTCAAGCGATCGGGAGTAATGTCGGAAGACGACATTGAAATACTCATGGATTACGACAAGCTAGAGCGGAAAGCTCGTCTTGATATCGAACGTTTCACTAAAGATGTCATAAGACTGGAAAGCGAATGCCGCGAGAAGGGAGTAATGCCCAAAAACACCCCTTTCCAGGAGGAAGGGTTTGGAGTCAATCCCGTTCTTAAGGACGATATTCAGCTTGACGATGTGCCGTTCGAAACCCACGCGAGAGGGCAGCCCAAGACCCTAGCACATTCTGTATTCCCCAAACTACTGTCAAACCCTACGCACTTGCTAGAGGCATTCCCGATGACAGCCCAACAGTCGCTCCGGCTTGCCTTATCACTTCCTCCGGCAATGCCATCCCGTCAAAAGCATGTTAATGATGCGGCCCGCGAGGTCAATATCCAATCCTTACTTATAGAGGCTGGAGACGTTGACAAAAGGGGCTATATTAATCGTTGGTTACTCCATAAGCTTCACTTATCACCCATGGAAGCCGAGCTTTTGTGGTCTACTTTCCACGTTCGCCTCAGAGTTCGTGATACCAATAGATGGCAGCAGGATGTCCTCCACTTGTGGTGGAAGGACCAGGCTGCCAGTCTACCATCGGCTCAGTTCGAGAGTACGCACGAAGATCATAGTTCGGCATCCATTCATCCAAGGACAGATCTTCCAGCGAGACGGTTTTCTGATTCTGGCCAGCTTGACCGTCTTTGGCTTTGGGAGATCGAAGAGGCGTGGGACTGAAAGACATGGTTTTCTTCTTTTCTTTTTAATAGATAGTGCAATACCCACTTCAGTATATATCAGACGGCCATTGTACTCATGGCTGCATTTACTTTGTTACTTCACTGGTGGCTGTTGTCGTCAGGTCTTGGTTTTGCGGAGGGCAACGGGACTTGCAAACCGCGTTGAGAAATTTTGATTTATGGACTTTATATATACCCCCTATGCGATTTTACACCATGATGGAGTTTTAGCCATTGGCTAGGAAGGGCTAAGACTGGATTTCTGTTCCATGTACAAATCCCAAGTTAACTTTAGAGGTGGAGGTTGTCTGCTACTTTGTAGGGCGTTCGGTCATACTCATACCCCCCTCTCTCCAAAGCTCTTATTCCAGAATGTTATAGCTCCGAGTGAGGTTTTCGCAAGCGTTGTTGTCCATCAGAACGAGCGGAGTGCCTAGTATATCACCTGTATGGTCCCAAATGTACCTAGTGTATGAATGTGTGTCATGTCACCTATCGCAAGCGCCTTACCATCTACCGTTTTACATCGGTCCGTTAGGCTTGTGATGCCAAACTAGCTCGGCGGGCCGTTCCACCCGGCCAGAGCGATGTGGGTATCCTAACTTGGTTTGTAATTTTGGTGATATATTCGGCCGATTTAATACATTGACAGGTTGACGGCTTCTGAGCTCCACTGGCACCAATCCTCTTCACCATCTTCTATGGTATTACATTTCCTAGATGCGGGGAACGACGCCATTGCCATGTACTAAGGGACAACCACACCTATATCCCTCGCTATATTGTTTATATTGTATCTTTTCAAAGGAGTACTTGTGGATGGGATATGTAGCGCTCTCGTCGCACAACTAGTAGCATGGGATCTTCATTGCTGCAAGCAAGATGCACGACCATCAGGATCCTGTGAATCTGGCAAATCAAAACCCCCGAGGCCACGGCGCCATGACTAAACAGGCCAAGAGTCATGTAGAATCACCAAAAATAATGCATTTTGAAGTTGCTAGGTCTTATTTCATCGCAATAACTTGCCCAAACCTGATCGACTAGCCTACCGCAAGAAACAGCACTTCTTTTAGCCGTCAATTCCTTCGAATGAGATACCAACCGCGCCTTAACGGCGTACGTATGTAATTGTTCGCATCCAGCCATAACTCCCGAACGGCGGCGCCAAGCGCCGTAGGATTCACCCGCTCTCATGTAATCCTCCAATCCCGCTCGTGCTGCTTGCCAGAAAACGGGGTCATATGTTTATGAGAGCGGAGCGACTCCTCTCGAGAGGGGGTCGCGGCAAGATGCAATACGCCCGCTTCGCCCCACGGAATCCGGAGCCTACATCCCCTAGTGGAGGGTTACCACAAGAGGAGAGTGGGAGAGAGGGTGGGGGCCAAACTTTCCCTTAGAAAAAAAACCCACTCTTGTATAATACATAAGTTGGCATCTCTCTCTGCCTTGTCCTCCGGCCTACACGTGTATGTGGCTTGAAAAAAAGAAGGCACTTATAACTAGCTAACGGCATTCATTAGCTGCACGCCCCTCCTCCCCGAGTCGGTACGACAGAAAGCTGTGCGCTCGATACAGATGGGCCTAGCTAGTGGGCAGTGAGGGAGGGGGGGAGGGGGGGAGGGACCGAATCGGAGAATTCGGCTTCCAGGGACATATATGATTGGGAAATCTAGAACAAAATGGTTTCACTCAACAATTCGACAAATATTAAAGGCGGGAAGCCATAGCCAAGGGTGTGGTGTGTTGGGGCTTCGCCCCCTTTGATATGAGGGAATGAGAAGAAGGAGAAGAAGACGAAAAAAATGTAAAAAAATTGATGTGGCCAATTCCCAGAATTTCGCGATTGCCGTGTCGACGCTATACAATGATTGGACGTTAGGTAGACTCGGAGCTGAGAGAAGAAGAAGAGGATGGGACCTAGATGAGGTTTCATCAGCAGCAGCAGCAGCAGAAGCAGCGGTTCCTGCAAGGTACACGCGCGCCGGAAACGTTCGCTGATCCTGCCGGGCTGCAGTGTGCAGCGCAGAGCGTCGGGGGCGCTGGGGAGAGCCAACGCTGGGCGGCCCACGGGTAGACCAAGTCAGTCACCCGCAGTCAGTCGAGATGGCTACACCCGACCGAAGCGAGATACGGATCTGGAAAATGTACGTATGATGTTTTTAAATTGACGTTGGTAAGTTATCTGGTTCCCTGCCGTGTCGAAGCTGCCCCTTGACCTCCGCCTTCGGCACTGCCGAGTTTGACTCCGCAGCTCCGCAATTCCAAAGGGAAAGTACGGCAACAACGCACCGCACGGCAACTACCTTACTTCATACCCCGGTCCAATATTTACTGTATTTTCAACGGCGACACCTCAAGATATGACCACAATAAACCGAACAATTGCTACTACCACAAATAAGGAGGGCTTATGATTAATTCTGACAAATTGGAAGTATATTTTCTTCTGTTGCGCAAGCTATAACAAAGAGTCATTTACTACTCAACCAAGCCTCTTATAACCTCTTGGCTTTGAACATAATAACATGCCTACCCAGGTAAGTAACTATAACTGTTCCTGTGATTATATTGACAGTCGAACTCAGGATAGTTCTTTGAAGTTTTATAATCTACCTAGGTAACCACATAGATATTCTCAAGGGGAAGTCTTCAAAACTTTCACAGCACAGATAGTTGTAAATATTGATCCAGTCCTTGCAAATAACACTCCCTGTAGTGTTCAATTCCACATACTACCGTTGAATCTAGCAAGATCTTTGATAGCTCTATTCCCCAAGCCGTCCCCCATTCGCCTACATATATTACATAGGTACATACATGGCCAGAAGTTCAATATCAAACTTGCTCGTCAAAGGAAATGACGTACTTGTGAAACCTAGAGCTAAAAAAGCATTTGCCTATTTCCTAACTGGTAGCACTTGAGTCCGTGCCAATATACAGTATGACAGCATGGGCTTACATGCCCCCCCTACTATATACAAACTTTAACTAATGTAAGCCAAGCTTGAGGCTCAATCCCGGTCTAGCCTCCTAGTACATCGCCCAGATGAGCGTCGATATAGATTCAATGATATTTAAGCTTAATGATATAAACAAAGAGCCGGATGATTTCGAAACGCCAAACTAGGTACCATCTAGATCCATGATCCTAGCAGCTACCTACCTAGGTAGTTATATCCCCTTTTTGGTAAGTCCTGGTCAGTTGGCGGCGGCACTAGGAGAGAGTAAACTGCGCAACTTCCCCCCGTACCTAAATGCTTGTTTCCGATTATCAAGCCAGCTCACACGTTTCATTCATGAATCTTATTCTACCGTCACGGTTGAGAACAACACTCGTCTCTTTCTCACCTTAGGTTAGGTAGGTTGGCATCTCATACATGAGATCTGATTCATCACGTCCAAAGCATTACTCTAGACCCCTGCACATATGCCCATTGCCCGTGCGCTCCCCCCGAATATCAACCACCAACTCGAGCATCGTCCCGACGCCCAGGCTGCCCATCAACGGCCTCACTTTCGTCGTGAAGAAATAGTGCCCGTTGTTTCTGCCTCCTTGCTTCCCCACTTGCCATATTCTCCCACACACCACTTCGAAAATTAATTCTTTTCCTTTACAATCTCTTCTACTTACCTACACTGCAGACCAAACCACCTTGACATCTTACTCCAAGCACAAGACTCTGCGCAGCTCACTTCGCAGTTCATCTTTGGACTCTCTGTCTCTGTCTCTCTTTTTGAGCATTTTGTCTGTTTTTTTAATAACTTATCGTCTGCTACAGGCCTTCAAGCATACACTCTCTCGCACACCTAGTACCAAGACCTTCCTACCCTTTTCTTAACCAAGTCATCCTTCTTTCAATACTTACGTGCCTAGGTACATAACCAGTAAGTACATCCACAGCACATTGCCCCTAGCATTCCCATCACTCATGATTCTCGTCACCTTACTGACATTTACTGACATTTACCAAGTTGTACCCTACACCTTTTGTCTTTCAGGGCAAGGTTAACGGTCTAGGCCTCGGACATCCGACTTCCTCATCGCCGCATTTTCATTACTTTCTCCTTCATCTTTTTCATCTTTTTTTCTTTTTCTTTTTTTCCATCGCCGGCTACACTTGCCTGGGAGACTGCCCTAAGTCTCTACCATCATCGCCAAATATGGCTTCGTCTGACGACGGTATGTTATACACTCTTACATAATACTACCCTATACCCTACCCTATGCTACCCCAAGACACCATTATACCCCTTCTCTTGTCTTCTAAAATGTCTTATCCTCTATATACCTTTCACTATATACCCTTCAACTCTATACACTATATGCTCGCGTGACCATGCTACTCTTACCCCCGTCTCTGTTGATTCCCCCACTTCTATACCTCGTGTCACGATAATGCTTGCTATACTTTTGAGAACTTATTATACTTGATACCTTATATAGGTATATAAAATGACACTGGCGCTAACTTTCTACAGGGGTAGCCAATCATGGCTGGCCCGCGGGACTTATCCCCATCGAGCTGTTTACGATGATTGCGGAAAACTTGGATCGCGATGACGTGAAGGCGCTTCGTCTTGTCAATTGGGAATTCAAAGATAATTTGCAAGATTACTTCTTTGAAAGAGTGGTTATCAGCGTGAACTTCAAGCTTGGAGAAATATTCAACATTCCCGGTCAGGGCTATGGCGACTCTGTCCACCCTGGTATCACGGAGTATCTTGCAGACGCTGACAGTCTACGCAAATTTTCTCCTCATGTACAGCGCCTTGCCTTGGCCCTGGAGCTCAGCGAGCAGGAGTTGGCGACTCCCGAAGATGACGGGCAGGAGATGCTCAAGGTTCGAGACTGGGGCATCTTCAGATGGCCGGCAGACGAAAAACACCGATCCAATACACGCCTGGCGAAGATGGCCCGAGCCCTGGAAAGTGGCCGAGGGGTCTCATATATCTTGGCCAACATGAAGGACATCCGAGAGCTCGCACTATCTTGCGACGGCGGTCTTGGCTATCTTCAGGGCCCTGATGTCAATCTCTACCACTCACCGGGACTTTTCCCCATTTTTAGCAACCCTACCAAAGTCGGCAATGTAGTTCGACCCGAAGAGGATTGGGTTCGGCCTTCCCCAGGGGTAAAATTCAGGAAGTCATATAAGCTAGAGATCATGGAAAAGAAGCTAGCTGCTCTTGGAATACCACCTGGTCAAATTTCAGCTGAGATCAAGAGGATGGTAAGCTTCGAGGGAACCGGCATGGATGGCTTCACGCGTGAGAAACGATCGCGAGCTTCTCTCCCCAGCAGCCGTTATGGGGATCTTCAAATTACCCGGCCCTCTAGGTCTCACTCTGCATACCGGCTGCAACCGGACCAGCTGACGGAGACTCAGGAGCGGCTCTTATTTCAATATATTACGGCTCACCAAGCCCTAATACAATCAATTGTCCTGTATATGGCGGACAATGGCTCGGCATACGCGAACTTGACCAAGCTCAGTATTGCTCGACTCCCAAGTTTACATGTCGATCTCCTATGCCGAGACGACTTCTGGGTCGGCATACCTAAGCTAGAAGAGGTATCTCTAGCCATTGTGCCCGACTGGAGGGAGATGATTGAAGAGAACATGTACTATATCGAAACGAGACAGGTCTATCCCACCATGGCCATGCCCAAGGTCTATCGGCTACTCGAAGATTACATCGGCAAGCAGTCACGGGTCAAGAAGCTCCATTTCGAGTGGCTCTGCGGTGGAGAGTTCGCTCCCGGCTGGCTTCAGAGGGAGAGAAACATCTTGCCAGCCCCCTTCTTGAAAAAACACAGGCTAGTGATCTATTCGGGAGAAGAGAACCTTCTTATTCTGCCCCACATCAAACACCTGTCTCTGAAGAACTGCTGGTTCGCTCCGAACGTGTTCTACCAAATCATCCGCACGATGTCCAGGGAGTATTCTCTCGAATCGCTGGAGCTGGAATCCGTCTCTCTAACGGGCCCGCCTATCTTCAGGGAAACCATGGCCGACGAGGACGATCCGGGTCACCATCCCTGGCCGCAAGAAATGTACCCTTCCACCGACTCGGAGGCGCCCGGCCTGCTCCAAGACCCCCTGCCGCTCTCCTGGAGCCACGTCATCGACATGCTCACGCCGGGCGAGACGATCCGCGAGCGCATCCATGCGCAGCAGTTCCCGTCCGACCCGCCTCTGAGCATCAGGAAAGACCTCCGTCTGCGCAAGCTGACCTTTAAGTCCTGCGGGTACGTGCTGATCGCGGACCGGCGCTTCGTGTCGATCAGACGGCTCATCCACCTCAACTACCCGCCCGTCCTGCGGCCGAAAGCACGCAGCATGGCGCGCGCGTACTTGGACAAGTGGGCGGAGCTGTCCGGGCTCCTGCAGGTCAGCACGGATCGGCACCTCGGCGCCGTGGCGCCGCTGCTCGACCCGCGCGAGGAGTACGCGCTGCGCCGGGTGTTCGGCCTGCACGCGGGCTGGCCGGGGACGTACGACTGGCTTTTGTTCCGCGCGTCGGAGGAGGACGGGATCACGGCCGCGGGCGTGGGCCGGTTCAGCGGGACTATTGAGGTGGACGCGGATGTTATCTCCAGACGGCTCGAGATGATAGGAGAAGAAGAAGAAGAAGAAGAGGAGGAGGAGGATGAGTCCGACTACGACTTCGACGACGACTTCGACGACGACGACTCTGACGACAAACAGGAAGAAGATCCCGCTGTTGGTAGTCGTGGTGGTTTCGTGGGAGAAGAACGAGGATACCAGCCTTACGAGTACGACATCGATGTTTTCGACATCGACTACGAGGAGCTGGATCAAGAGGATCTTGATGACTTGCTGTTCGGCGCGGAGATGCGGTTGGGTTACAACCTCACATTCCCTGAGGGATACGTCCGGCCGGAGAACGACGAAAACTAAAGTACCTCTTACTCGACTAAACTAGGTAACTACCTCCTAAGTCGTTGGGGAATAATATCCCGTTCGGACGAAGAACAACATATCTGCCTTTACGGTACTAGCATCCCGCTCTCGGGAAATGGCCTGTGTACACCACATACATTAGGTACACCCATCTTTGTCGACAGGCCTCCTTCATAACGATCAGTTGCGTTTCTCAGCTCGGTTTTCTTGTTTTCTTGTTTTTTTCAGCATTTCCAGCTCTATCTCATTCTATTCCGGTTACGCATCAGGAGGCGGCGCACAGCATTCAGCGGCACGAGGCGTTCAGAAATTCCTCTCTCCTTCTTTTTCTTTTCCCTTCGGCAGTACATACCTCATACCTAAGGAGTTCTACGACTGTCTTTTTTCTCTCTCGGTTTTTCTCTTTTCGGTCTTCTGTTTTTTTTTCTATGCATTAGGTACTTTTCATCCGCATGGCGTTGACTTCAAGACTTGATGATACCCCAACAAAAAGTCACTAGAACTCAGGCGTTGGTTTCGTTTATTTCTTATTTTTTTCTTTTCTACCTGCATTCTTGCATCAGAGACGCTGGCGGCGGAGGCGTTTCGGGATTCGATTTCCACGTCTACAATCCGCATCAGCATTGCCGAGACGGGACGCAAGAGGCGTTACGAAGGAACGAGTTACATGTCTCATAACATAGCAACAAAAAGTTCGAGAGGTGGTTTAGCCTCCAACAAACGGGACCCCATTGCCCAATACGTGTGTGTATTCTCTTCGTTCGAGCTGCAGCAGCACATTGCTGTTGTTAGACTCGCCACTTTTTTTTTTTTACATACGTCTGTTTCCTGTGGATTCGGTCTATGAGTTACGAATCTACTTCCAGGGACATTCTAGAGGCGCTCGGTACTCAACCAAACGGCCCTCATTACCCACTGTGCGTATTCTCTTCTTTTGAGCTGCAACAGCATATTGACGCTGTTCAGCTCGTCACTTTTCACCTACATCTGTTCTCTGTAGGCTCGTTCTATGAGCTACGGGCCTGCCACTAGGGACATTTGAGAGGTGCTTGCAACTCAGCAAAACGGCTATCATGGCTCAACGTGTGTATTCTCTTCTTTTGAGCAGCAGCAACACCTTGTTGTTGTTGTTAAGCTCGCCACTTCTTACCTGCCTGCGTCTGTTTTCCGTTGATTCGTTCGGTTCTGTTTCGTTTCGTTTTACGAACCACGAATACTACAGCACCAAAGGACGGAGTAAACTGGTTGATTGCATCCACGATGTTCTGGAGATGGAGGGAACACTGGACTTTTAACGTTGTATGAGGTGGATTGCGTGTACTTTAATTCTCTTTTACTTCTGGCCTGATATGTGCTCACGAGCTCATCTCCCTCGAGAGGCCACGGTACGAAATTTGCAATGTGTTGATAACGATGCGTTTTCTCTGTGCTTTCTGTCTACTACATACCTAGGTACATAGTATGCAGACCCTCATAAGATGCGTTTGCAAAAACAATGAAAGGATTCAATCCAATTCAAGTGTGCCCGCGTAGAGTGAGAATAATTTTCTCTGTAACTTGAGGATGAATATGGGTTCGTAAACATAAATGGTACCAAGTTGTATCCAGGCGTAAGGGGTAAGTACTACTACTCTCCTCATGACCTAAACAAGCAAAGCTAGGCGCGTATTGAGGTTTGAGCTGCTTTAATGAAGGCCTAGGGGTCAATAGTTGGATTTCTCAATGGGTTAGATTAGGTACCTAACCTTAGATTACCTAGGATGATCATTCGTGATTTTGCCACATGCTATATGGCTAGGTATGTATACGAGGTCGGTGATCTCTTTCTACGTGTCAGTTTTAGAATAGAGACTGATGAGGGATTGGACGATTAAACCTTGGGTTAGACTATAGGTTGTATGGGACAACTACGAATCGATATCTCGATGGACCAAAATGCAAATAATACCAAGGGGATGGACGAACTACGGTAAAAAGCATAAAAATACGTCGAGGACTAGTAGTAATTAATCACAACCGAAGCAGGAAAAAGTCAAAAGAGAGATGATCGTTCAGAAACCTTTTTTTTGCCTCGTTATTTGGGGGAAAATCCACGAAGATGTTGATTTCGCGGAGTTGCATGCCAGAGAATACCTAGACCCATGCTGTACGATAACCGCCTTGACACCTGGAGTTTGAAAGCAACTTTAACCCCGAACCTGAATCTCCATTAATCGTCACACCCCCTTCCTCTACCTTCATCGCCTCGCGTCCCCGTCCATCATTTTATTTTTATTCGGGAATCTATGCGGCGGTGATGGCCTTGCGGATGCGGGCACCGCGTTGTCTCGAGTTCAGGTGAGAGGCCTCGCGGGCGACCTCGCGGGCGACAACGGCCGGGGACTTCTGAACAACCTCCTCACCTTCGGTTAGGATGAGCTCGATGTGGCAGGGGTGGGACATGTAAGGGTTGATCTATTACGACTCATTAGCAAAAACCATATGTTACATCAATCAATCTTCTAGCCAAAGAAAATATAATGACTGGAAGATGTAAGGTGGAACACATACACGACCGTGGGCACGGTAGGTTCGTCTTCGCTGCTTGGGGGCCTGGTTGACCTGGATGTGCTTGACGATCAAGTTGCTGGTGTCGAGGCCTTTGGCGTCGGCGTTGGACTCAGCGTTTCGGAGGAGACCGAGAATGAACTCGGCAGACTTGCCGGGCCATCGAGCCTTAGTGACACCGAACTGCTTGCCTGTTTGGATTAACCATATTAGCTTTGATTTTTTTCTTATCGACCAGAAGTGCGTAGCAGATATCGTCATGTCTTCTCTCTATCCACCAATACCCTCACCAATACCCTCTGATCTTTTCTTGTCTTTTCTATTTTTTTTTTCTTTTTCCACCGAGGAGAGGGAGAGAGAGATGACCCGTAAAGTAATCAGAGTTTCCGTACCTTGGGCGGTTCGGCCAATGCTGCCAGCGTATCGTCGGAAGGGGACAGCCTCAGTCTTCTCCTTGACGTTCTCGAGGAACTTGACGGCGCGGGTCAACTTCCAGCCGTTGATGGCCTGAGCCGTCTCTCGGGTGTTCTTGAAGGAAACTCGGAGGTAGGCGCCGCGGGCGCGGGCCGACTTCGCGGAGTCAATCTCGGTGGCAGCGTATCGAACCTATACGAGGAAAACAAAAAAAATCAACCGTTAGCTAACCCAATTCCCCGTGTTCGTTTGTATTATTGATCGTTAGATCTTTGCATCGCGAGAAAGTCGTCGATGGTGCAGCACTCAAGCCGTACACCCGAAAAATTGGAAATTACGGTTGTCGTAGAATGAATGTGCATTTCGACTAATTTCACTTGAGAGGGATTGTTTTCGAAAAAAAAAACGTACCATCTTGGCTGCTGTGTGGTGTTGAGGTGGGAGATGGACTCGATGTCGTTTGTTGAATTGAAGATTTTCGCGAGGGTCAAAGTTCGGGGAAAGTTCAAATTGTGGAAATTGAATTGTGCCCTCGCTTACTGCCCTGAGAGGAAGAAAGGTACGTACCTCTTACATAGTAGATTAAAAAGTATCCCACTTGGTCAATGCGCTTTAGTTGCTAGTTTGCCTTGTTTATCGATAACAAACTTTTCAGCATTGAAATTATTGACGGTAAATATTCGGCTTCATGCTCTTGAAGCTCGGGCCATGTCAACTTCTCAATTGAACTCCATTAGCGGTTACCTTTGCTTTAGCTCCAAAATTTTTTTTTTTTCTTTCTGAAGCTTGAAGGAAATTTTATGGGAGCTTAAAGTTAACATAACTTTTCCTCCAATTGTTTCCGCGAAAACTCATAACGCGACAAACGACGCGATAACAACCCGTCGCAAATATCGCAAGAATTATACCTAACTAATACTTTTATTTTTAAAATATGGGTTTCACTCCTCGAGGAGGTAGAGGCGGTGGCCGTGGTGGTGGCGGCGGCCGTGGTGGTTTTGGTGACAGAGGTGGTCGAGGTGGCCGTGGAGGTGGTCGAGGTAAGTTGGATCTGCAAACTTTATTTTATATATTACAACATATTCCAGGACATCAATTTGTTAATCGTTCTCTATTTAGGTGGTGGTGGTGGCCGAGGCGGTTTCGGTGACAGAGGTGGACGTGGCGGTGGTCGCGGCGCCCCGAGAGGACGAGGTGCTCCTCGCGGTGGTGGACGTGGAGGCGCTAGAGGTGGTGCAAAGGGTGGTGCCAAGGTTGTTGTTGTAAGTTGTAAACCTCATTATAAGTTGACTTATAAAGATTATCATATTCACCTCTTTTTTTTTTTTAGGAACCCCACCGTCACGAAGGCGTTTTCGTCTCGCGGGGCAAGGAAGACCACTTGCTCACTCGAAGCATCGCCCCTGGTATTGAGGTCTACGGCGAGAAGAGGGTTTCCGTTGATACTACTACCAAGGCCGAGGATGGTACCCCTATCACCACCAAGGTCGAGTACCGAATCTGGAACCCTTTCCGAAGCAAGTTGGCTGCCGGTATTATCGGTGGTATCGACAATATCTACATGAAGCCGGGCTCCAAGGTTCTGTACTTAGGTGCTGCCTCCGGTACCTCAGTTTCTCACGTTTCCGATATCGTTGGGCCTACTGGAAACGTCTACGCTGTTGAATTCTCCCACCGATCTGGCCGAGACTTGGTCAACATGGCCCAGAACCGAACCAACGTCATCCCCATTGTTGAGGATGCCCGACACCCCATGAAGTACCGCATGCTTGTGCCTATGGTCGACTGCATCTTCGCTGATGTTGCTCAACCTGACCAGGCCCGTATCGTCGCCCTGAACGCGCACATGTTCCTGAAGATTGGCGGTGGTGTAGTTATTTCTATCAAGGCAAACTGTATTGACAGCACAGCTGCCCCAGAAGCAGTCTTTGCGCAGGAAGTACAGAAGCTAAGAGCAGAGCGCATCAAGCCCCAGGAGCAATTGACACTAGGTATGAAGACTCTTCCCTCTACTCACAATTGCTTATTACTAACTATGGTAACTAGAACCTTATGAGCGAGATCACTGTATCGTGATTGGACAATACCAAGAGGCGAAATAAATGCACCTGATAGGCTAAGAGGAAAGCAACCTATTTTGTGTTATATTACGGTCTTGATGTAACGATCATAAACCACGTGGTTCGTGGGATGGAGTTATTCCCATCAGGCAACGGCGACTAGGCGTTCGGAGGGTGGGTTTGTTGATATTTCATCTGCATAAGTTTCCATAGGGAAAAGTCTATTTGATCAATACCATGCAAGCAGTTCGATCCACATGTTGCCTTTACAATCTCTGGTTATAAGGCATATTTTTATAACTGGAGCATCTCGACTACCGTGTACATGCGCCGTATAGTCGAAACCCAATCTTATCCTAGTCCACCATAATTCTATGGTTTTCCGGGTTTATACTACTATGTACACTCCTACTAGTCCGGCAGCCATCCCGATTATAAGCCGTGTTTTCGAATATGGCGCGGCTCACGATCTATTCTGATAGGTTCCAAGTTAACGTCAACATACCAATCGTTGGAAGCTTAGCTTGGTCAACATTTCGCTTGAGGAAATAAGAGATATAAACAGCTTCGGGTTCATAAAAGTTCCACATTATTTGATATCAGCGCAAGGAATCAACAAATGTAGCTAAACTAACTAATACCCATCCTACTTTAAAAACCGCCGAACCTATACTATCACGCCTTACGGGGATATATACTGCCTTGTAAGATGTGTATTACTTTATCTAGTTAAATCAAGCGTTATAATCCGCGAGCGCGATACTTCCGTTAACGAATATCGTATTAAAAATCGAAGGATTTTTTTTGCTTTTCATAAGTTGCTGAGGTATATCTGCTTTGCGTCAAAGCACATGCATGAAGAAAAATGCCTTTGCCACGACTTACGTGAGTTTCTCCCATCCCACAAAAGATAACAAATCACTGGACGAGAACGAGAGTATTCGTGGCTATACAAATAGTAACGTCCTTGGGATACTATGAGGTAGGCAGGCCTATATTATATATGCGCAAGGCAGCTTACAAAATGGCCGTTGTCAACGAACTTGGTTCAACGCGATCCAGACCCATCATCTGGATTTGAGGATTGTTGTTGTATTGTATTTGAATCGCATGATTAACATTCTATCCGACCGTTTTAGAATGAATAAATCTTAGAATAGCCTGAACGGGTTCGCTCAAAGCAGACGAATTTTCGTTTGCGACGGGGAACCGCTCCGTCCCTACATGAGACTAAGAATCCCATATGAGGTAATCCTCTCCCGCTATTGGCTCTTGTCTCCTTCGGTCTGCCCTCGAGAGCGGTATGCAGAAGCTCGCCTTTACATAACACGGCATTCTCTTGGATGTCCTTCTCATATGACGGGACGCACTTCGCGGCGGCATTTCAAATACTCCTTAATCCTGGTGGAGGACTAAGGTGCCCTGATATAGATATGGCATACACCGACATGTCAGTGACTGCAACGGACCCTGCATATATAGATGCCGCGCTCGCAACTTGATTATACACGAGCTTATATCGCCACATGTAATTTTTGAATACCGTCTGAAAATAAAAGTAAAAAATATATATCATCATGTCTTCTCTCGCGCAGTTAGCCATTTCCAAGTTGAGAAAAGCCGGCTTGGGCGACGTCTTGCACGTCCCCGGCGAGCAGACGTACGAAGCGACAGAGGCATCCCTCGCGCCGTATTCGCAGAAACTACGGCCATGGGCCATCGTGCAGCCCCGGAGCACGGAAGAGGTCTCCAAGGCGGTGAAAGCGCTGGTCAGCACCAAAGGTCTGCAGTTCGCCGTCCGCAGGTGAGTTATGTCGTTAGCTACGAATCTTATTGCTTCCCGTACCTACCTACCTACCTAGGTACTCTTGAGAGTTGGGAGACAAGAGGAGAAAACGCTGATGGGGGGGTATTTTTTGCTTGGATAGTGGCGGCCACATGTGGGCGGATTATAGCAATAATATCAAAGAGGGCGTGACGATCGATCTGAGTCTTATGACGAAGCGGACTTACGACCTCGAAACGAAACTTGTATCACTCCAGCCGGGGAGCAGATGGAAGGATGTCTACAGAGACTTGTGTGAGGGTAAGTCACTTCTGAACGCTCTCTTAGAACGTACACGAGCGCGATCTAATAGTATAATAGAAGGATTGCTGGTTGTTGGAGGGCGCGAGCCGATGGTAGGAGTCGGTGGATTCTTAATTGGTGGGGGTTTATCGTTCTTCAACTCTAGGAAGGGATGGAGTTGTGGTAAGTAACTAATTCTTTAGATTAAGCCATCATTTGCCCGACAAGCATAGTCTCGCGTGTTGCGAGCGGAAGCCGGGGTATCGGGAGTTTATATAAGTGCTAACATGTGTCTCATTCACCAGACACGATTGTCAACTACGAAGTCGTGCTAGCGGATGGCAGTATAGTCCAGGCCAACAAGACGACGAACCCAGACCTATATCTCGCGCTAAAAGGTGGTTCTCTCAACTTCGGAATAGTGACACGCTTCGACATGGAGTCTATGGAGTCCAAGAACATATGGTGCGGCATGGCCGTATACCCCAAAACCTCCAACAACCAGATCATCGACGCTTATGTCGACTTCACAAACAACCTAGCCGACAACCCGGACGACTATGTGTTCCTATACGCGTACCGCCCGGCCCTGGAGGAAGACTACACCATAAGCATAAACCTGTCCGATATGAATGGCATCGCAAACCCGAAGCCCCTCCAAAAGTTCTTGGATATCCCGAATCCGATTTCAAATAAGGACGACTTCAAGGTCAAGACGCTGTATGAGAAGTTGACGGATTACGTAGTCCCGTCCGCGAACTAGTACGTCGAACATGAATTCACCACGCCACTATTTATTTATCATTCTCTAGAATAATGTAGCCCCTTCGACTAACCATCATCACTAGCACCAACTGGGAAGCCATCACCGTGCAAGTCGACGCCAGCGTCCTACGCCGCGCATCCGGCGAATTCGAAGTCCTAATATCGAAGCTGCGGAGGGCGATCCCGGACAACAACTTCATCGCGCGGATGGTGACGCAGCCGATCCTGAAGTCGTGGGCGCGGATCTCCGCCTCCAAGGGCGGCAACGTGCTCGGGATCGAGAACCTGCCGGCGGACTGCCTCAACATCCTGGTCGGGATCGAGGTCCAGTCGCTCGAGCTGCGCGAGAAAGTCGGCAGACCCGCCGTCAAGGCCCTCCTCGCCGACGTCAAGTCCTACGCCAAGTCCATCGACAAGGACGCCGACTGGCTCTACCTCAACTACTGCACGGACGGCCAGGAGCCGTTCGCGACGTACGGCGCCAAGAATGTAAAGCTGTTGAAGACGGTAGCGGCCAAGTACGATCCGAACAGGGTTTTCCAAGAGAGGGTGCCTGGTGGGTTTAAGATCTCTAAGGCGCCCCTAATGGAAAAACTCTGAATTTCGTATATTAGGCGGCATGAAGAGTTGGGCAGTCGAGTTTCGTAACGTCTGATCTGTTTTGTTCAGCCATTGATGTATGCATTTAACTAGGCAACTACCTACTTTACACCAGTGAAAAGAGGTGGGAGATATAATCTCCAAGAAATTAGCGTATGAAAGGTAGAGACAAAATGATGTAAGACTATAAAATAGTATGATGCAACTACGACCAATATTTATGAGTTCTGTTGATATATTTACGCTGTAGGCTTGATGTCACGAAGTACTTAATTCCATACGATCTCCCATTCCTTCTTCCCTCAGTTTCCGCTCAAGTTCATCCTTCTCTTCTACTTCTTCCTTGATTCTTTGTTCAACTTCATCCCGTATTGGGCCGAGATCGGGCGGAATGGTAGAAAATTGCACACTGGGTGCGGCTTCGACAAACCGTAGCTGCTCGGTAACATGCTCTATAATATCGTCTAATTTCTTTCTCGGGTTCCTATTCTGACGCGGCTCCCCCAATATCTGCTCTAGAGTAGGAAGGAGTGTATCTTGTCGAAATCGGTCGCGCCAGGGAGTATGAAGGGGCAATTCTGTCGGGATAGTCTTGTTATGGCCGATGGCAACGGCCGTTTCATATGCCCAAGCACGAGCGACGTTTCGGGGTGTATAACCTCCGCCTCCAAACATGAGCAGAGGAATATTTAGGCTTTTGCAGTATTCGACGCACGACGCGTGGCCCTGGACAAGCAGATTGAATTTACCTAATCTGTCTCCAGCTAGGGAATCCGCACCGCATTGTAGAGCAATCGCACCAGGTCTAAACTTTTCTATACACCTGGAGATGACACTCTTGAAAAGCCACTCGTACTGCTCGTCCGTGATACCATCATTCAAGGGTACGTTAATAGCGTGGTGCGCTCCTGGGTTGTGCTCACTCCTCGGGCCATTGTCTTCTAACGCACCAGTGCCGGGAAAGAAGACTTGAGGATCGTACTTGTGGAAAGATACGGTCATGACTCGGTCGGTAGAAAAGAACGCCTCTTCCACGCCATCACCGTGATGCACATCGATGTCGATATAAAGAACGCGAGGATGGATGCGTAACAACTGCAATATACCAAGGACAATATCGTTGATATAGCAGAAGCCTGACGCTTCCGACTTTTTGGCGTGGTGCAAGCCTCCACCCCAGGAGATGGCAATGTCGGACTGTCCCGTGCATAATTTTCTCGCGGCATCTAGTGAACCACCGGCTGACATGGAACAATAGTCATACAATCCCTCGAAAAGTGGGCAATCACTACCACCCAAATTAAACTTGAGATCTGGACTTGAGTTATCAACGTCTAAGGGTAGTGGTTGGGGGGCAACTGAGGCAAGGAACTCGACATAATCATCCGTATGAAATGCCGTAAGCTCCTCGTATGTGGCCGCGCGAGCAGTATAATTCTCCATGGCGAAATTCATGCCATAGGATGAGACCAAACTTTTGGTGAGAGTTAGTCGCCAGGGCTTCATGGGATGTGTTTGACCGAAGTGATGCCTCTCCATTTCAGGGTTATAATGGAATGATACTGTGTAGCCTTTTGGTTTCGTGATGCCATATTCGTGAGCGAAGCGCTTAATCTTGTTAAGATAAGCTGCATTTTCAAGGTCGCTTGGCCGATCTAACGGTTTATTGAACTTTTTTACCACTGGCCCGTCGACATCGACCTTGTGAGGTAGGTAGTTGGGTTTTGGCAGCCGTAACGAATAATGATTCGCCGGGTCAACCTCCATCTTGAAGGCTAACGGATGGAAACGCGGCTGATCAACGAAAATATGCTACTGCGCGAAGCGAATGGTGAAAATGCTTGAATATTTGTCCCCCTTGAGTACCCTTGAGTAGAGCCTGTATAGCTTATGAAATCTTGATATCTATAAGTATGCGACTGTTGTCTTATTGGTTGACTCCGGAAAAGAAATTTAGAGGATATGAAGGAAGTCAAGGCGAATCAGGACGACGCTAGAAATTATCCGAGGAGAGCTTTATATAACGTGTTACAGGACGCGCGCTTGTAAATAAGAATGTAACGGAGATGAGATAGCCCGATATATAATGGGTATCTAGACCTTTTTCTCGAGATTTCGTTCGGGTTTTCTTTAATGATGAGATTATTTTCAATCGTCAAGATGAAAGTTGAAGATGAATGAAGGCGACTTTCGTAACACCAAGAATGCGGTAGCAGGGTAGATGCCGATTTGCTCCACTATAATGCACGGGCTAACTAGCATACAAAATTGGAAGAGACGCTAAGCTAGATCTGCAATAGACCGGATCGGTACCTGGATTGAAGTTACTTTCTTTCTAGCATTGCCCCGATTTGCTTCATCCAGCCAATGGGAACTAATATTTTCGTAAATTACGTAATGGGTTAGACTTGTCCCAAGTTCTAACATCTGTTGCCTCTACCGTTCTTTAACTTTTAGAATTGATTTTTTTTTATCGATTGAACTAATCTACCTTAACTCCCCACTCTGGGATCTTACTTACCTAAGGGACCAACCATTAACTTCCAGTCGCGTTTACCGCTACCGCTACCGCTACCGATATACCGGCGCAAACAATTCTTATATCCAACGTTACCATCCACTCATCTTTTATATTTATCTCTCCTAGCGCCTTCTCAAACATCGTGCCACTCCTTATTATTGGAAGGTTCCTTTTAAAGTGATATATTATCGGGACTGATCAGGAAGGTGAGCCAGAGCTCAAATTCACACAGATATCCCGATTATGCGCATGTGATTCCAACTGCTTCAGCCAACAAAGTAATTGGCCCCTCCCTGCATTACGTTGCACTGTCTTTTTTCTGGGACGCCGCCGCAGCAATAAAAAAAAAGATGAACGGAGAGTTAGAAGGAAACTTAGATATCTGATTACAGAAAGAAAAGACAAAAATCGAAGAAAAAGAAAAGAAAGCGAATAACAATAGGCAACGCAGCAATAATTACCGGAATCAATGCATCTTACCATTCCCTTCCTCTAGTTTCAAGCTTTCCAGTTTCCTCTATCTTCGCGCGCGTTATCGCTTGCTCTTTGAACACGCTCTCACCATCACCTACCCAAAGAGCGTGCCCCTCCGCTTAGAGGGCCAGGTTAACAACGATGCCTAGAGACGATCTCTCCATAGACTTCGTAAAGAAGATGGCGCCCTCGACCGACGCGCAAGACCCTGCCGCCATCCTCGAAGATTTCATTCATCGAACCGCCAACCTGCCTGAAGAGATCCGCTTCATCCAAGATGAGATAGCCGACAAAGACCGCACGTATCAGGAGTGTGTTAAAACAATCGAAGAGAGCGACGCTAAGATCCAACGCTGGATTCGTATGAATGGTAGCCACACGCCTTTCCCCCGCGAGCAGATGTTACGCGAGACCATCCGCGAAAATTATACTCGAGCAGACAAGCTTGCGGAAGAGAAGATCCAGCTGGCCCAGAAGGCCCAGACGCTCTTTGACAAACATATCCGACATCTCGACCTACAGATCAAGCAGCTTGGCGACCGAAACGAACCCGGGTTTACTGACCCCGACGAGATACCTTCCGTCGTACGACCGAGCGCCGCCAACAATAGTAATACTAGCCTTCGGGTGCTCGCGGTCTCGGCAGCTAGTAACACGCCGCTCAACCCTATCACTAATAATGCGACCCCGACCGGATCGAGAGCCGCCAACCCCCAGATCAGGACCACCCAATCACAAGCACACATCTCCAGCTCCGCACCTACGTCTCCCGCCGCAAGCATGATCATGAGCAACCGCAACCAGCGCGAGTCCTCTGCCGGACCGTGAGTAACCAATCAGAATTCTTTACTTCCTTTTACAACACAACATATTGCTTGGACTCCTTTCCTCTCCAATTATTTGCAGCACTTCTTCCTCTTCAGAACTTGGCACACACATAAACTCTTAAAACAGATATCCGCATTACATATAAACAAGAAACAACCAATACTAACTAGATACAGTGGAAGCGGTGCTCCGAAGAGGGGCCCACGAGTGACTTCCAGCTTAGGTAGCTTGCCGACAGCGTCGAGTGGACTAGCTCGTCATGCTTCTCTCGGACCAGGGACGCCCAAGGCAGGGACACCGGGGGCATCGAGGGCAGGTAGTGCTGGCCCGCGGGCCAGTTCGAAAGCCGGGAGCGTAGGTGTCGGGAGGAAAGGCACACCATCAGCTGGAGTTAGCCGAAAGAAACCTCCGAACTCGAAATCGACGTTGTCGCGTGTCAAACGAGCGGGTATATCCAAGGGGTCACCGGTATCGACCGCCGACAGCGAGCTTTCGGACGCGGAATCGGTGCGGTCGTCGCGCGCGGGATCTAGGGCCGGCAGCGGCACGCCCGTGCCCCGCCCGCATAACACTCACCATCATCATCGCAAACATTCGCAGCTCGACGGGGACGAGGAGATGCGGGACCGGGGCTCGGCGTCGGCGGGCTCGGGAGGCTCGGACGACGAGGACGAGGAAGGCAAGAAGTACTGCCTGTGCCAGCACGTATCGTACGGCGATATGGTGGCTTGCGACAACCCGGCCTGTCCCTACGAGTGGTTCCACTGGACCTGCGTCGGCCTCAAGTCCGAACCCGAGGGCCGCTGGTACTGTCCCTCGTGCACCGAGAGCATGAAGAAGAAGGGGAAATGAAGAAACATAGGAAATGCGAATCGACATCGAATGGAAAGTCGGTTCGGTTGGGTTCACTCTTATTACTATTTATTTATTTATTTGGGGGTATGTATACCTTAGGTACCTTAGCACCTATGTACATATGCGCTAGCACTGCTAGACTCAATACAAATCGAAGCATGGAACGATTGGATGAAGTATGACTTTTTTTCGTTACCTACCTAGGCTATACTATAGAGCGTCATCCGCTTTACCCCCCGTCGCCAGTGTTCTTCTAATAAATGCAAACTTGACGCGTGCCAGGTCGGATCTGAAGCACCCGGTAGCACCTACAGCCACCTAGGTACCTAGGTATCACATCAACTTCTCAGATTACCTACCCAGTTACTTCGCAGTGGTTATTGGCTCAGGTACGCTCGTCCGAGTGTTGTTTGACATGAATCTTAAAGGGCCAGACGCCGACAAAGTTTGGCGTCAACGTAGGTACCCGATATTCAGATGATTAAAGTTGTAACAGACAAACTGAGGACGCATACAACCTTCAAGATTAACGTGTGGCGAAACTTTATTTCAATACCAAAGCTCCATACCGGCAAGCATATCCTCGACTCTACACCAAGGTAGGTAGTGTATAGGTAGCTTTAGGTATACAGATCATGCAATAGTCACAACACATACTCGACATCATCGTCGTCTACTAGCGTACTTGCACTGGGATATTATGTATATCCTTTATTTCATTATGTTTACCGGCGTCTACATACCACGCCCGTACGTCCTTGCCATAAACCCTCCATTTTCCTCGGTCGCTGTGCATTCACTCAAATCCTGCATCCTGCTGCTGCAATACCGCCTTGCCACTGCCGCAGCAACGTTGTCGTCTCTATATGACATACAACTTCCCATAATTCACCCGTATAGCTGGCAAAGGGCGATAAACCACCATGCCAAATCTCTACGGGAAAAAAACGCGCACACATTATAATACGTAGAAACGTACGGAATGGAGGAGGGGGGACAAAACGCTTATCAACACAAAAAGCAGAAAGGTCCCGAAAAAGTACGCCAATAGATTAGGGTTCCTTCCACAGATTAATGCTCCAATAGACGCAAGCTACCTTCGACGACAACGTTCTCCAGGATGGATCCCGGAGGGATGTCGATCGTGGAGCCTTCCGTTGCGACGATGATAACGGTTCCCTTCAGCTCCACGCCACGATGTAAGTTGACGTTGCCAGTAATCGTGAGATGGTCCAACTCGATGATCTTGGGGATGGAAGGGATGCGCTTCTGGAAGTCCGAGACCTTCTTGAAATCGCTACCCAGCTTGATGAGCGGCGCGCCACCGAAGCGGGCGGGGCTCAATTGCAGCTGACCGTGCTTAACGGTGTACAGGTCTGACTTGACAAGCATGAGATCTGAGCAGGTCTTGACAGGCAAGAATCGGCGACGGGGTACATTGACACCGTGGGCATTTTTGAAGTGGCGGATGGCAGCTCCGACGGCGGTCTCCAGCTGAAGGATGGAGATGTCCGACTCTCCCTTCTTATCACCAGGAATGGTCTTGCCGTTAGGGATGATCTCCATCTCAAGCTCATTGTTCTCCACAACGCGCTTGATGGCATGGGTGTTCATCCAGATGTTGTTGGTGTTGAAGTACTTGAACTTCTTAATCGACTTGAATTCGTTGACGTGCTCCTTAGGAACCTGGGCAATTTCCAACAGACGCACGGAACCATCGTAGTCAATGATGGTACCACCCTTGACGTCAGCCTTGGTCTTGTTTGTCAGCTCCATGACGTATTCGGCCTTCGTCTCGACCATGTGTTGCAGGATACGTAGATCTACGACGGCACCTAGGTTGTCGACGTTGGATAGGAAGATGATCTCGATGCCCCGGTCAATGAGCTTATCGAGGAGCCCGGAGTTGTAGAGAGACTCGAAGACGTCACCGTGTCCGGGAGGGTACCACTCGTTGATGCTCGAGTCAAAGCTCTTGGGGACGGGTAGAAGCGAATCCTTGTAAATTCTTGGGTATCGCGACTGGTTGAAGGTAAGAATGTCGACGTTGTGGCCCTCGTACTTCTTGATGATGGAGGCAGTGTCATCGTGAGTGTTGAACGAGTTCATCAGGATGAAAGGGACGTTGGTGTTGTATGTCCGGTTCAGGTACTCGACTTGTCGTACGGACATGTCGAGGAAAGACATACCATCGCGGACTTCGATGACGGATTTGGGACCGACACAACCCATGGATGTACCCAAGCCACCGTTCAGCTTCAGAACGGCTAGCTTGTTGAGGAATTCGACGGATTCAGTATTGGCTAGGTCTTCGTAGTCTACGACCTGTCCTTGCGCAGGGGGTTTAATACGATCCCAGTCGCTAACCAGCCCATCGTTAGCCTCGTTGATTTGAAGTTAAACCACGATAGAATTTATACATACACAGAGTTTCCCTTGGCCTTGTCATTTAGGTATCGACGGAAGAGAGCGAAGAAGTTGTCCATTTCAGTTTCGAATAGCTAACACGACTAGTTAGTTTGACATGGCGAAAATGAGTGTTGTTGTAGACACATACCTTCTTCTGCTCCGGGTCCTTTACGGTCTCGGCAAGCTCAGTGAGAGAATTGCGCATTTGCGCGGCGGCGACGTTGGTAGAAGCATTCTCGAAGGCCTCGTCGACTATTAGCAAACCAGGCATTTTGGAGATGATCGAAGAGAAATTGATATAATTAAGCTCAAAAAGATGTAAGGTTAAACGGGAAAACCACCACCATAAACACTTATCGGTGGCTAAATAAAGAATCCCGGATTTGGCGAAGATGATGTAGTGACTGGGGAGTAGAGAAGAATTGTGACTGTGATCTTATGATGTTTGAGAGATCGAACTTTCCAAGTGTAGCCAATACAGGAGGAACTTTATATTGCCATGCAATCTAAAGTACTGAGGCATAACACACGTGGATTCCCCAGGACTACTTGGGTTTCTTGGGCAACTCGTCATGTTGGATAGGAAACAAAGAGGGTACGATGTAATTTGAAAGGGGGGAAACGAGGGAAAGGATGGAAAGGAGAGAGGGAGTAAGTCGTGTTTCCTCGTTGACTCGGGAACCCGCGATTTCAGATTGCTATGGATTAATACCAAGGGTAAAGAAATGAAGCTGCACTCACCATGTGCGATCGAGTCTTTCCGTGGTGTCGACCAGCGAACTCACCGTCCGCATCGTTCCCGCCAGGCTTCAGATGAGTAGGCAGCGCACTCTTGATTACCTGAGCCATTGTGTATTTTGTGTAGATTCAAGTAACTTTATGTGTTCTTTTTTCGTTGATGGATTAGGTAGGTTACTGAATCGAAAAATGAGTGAGTGAGCTCCTAGTTGAGACGATGTAGGTGTAGGAGACTAGGCGGATGTTTTTAACGAGGAAAAAGGAGGTTAAGAATTTCTTTTAGTAACGATTTGGGATGACGATTTGTCTGGACTTTTTGGGTGGGCAATGGCGGGGTAATTTTTTGGTTGGCAGCGGAGCTTCGACAGCTACGGTAAATTTTGATACCTAAAAAAAGGGGGGGTTAGCTTACTTCTGCAGTTGCAAATGCACCATTGACGTAATGCAGACTAAATTAAAGCAAGTCACTCATGTCCTTCCCTGATTGATTGATTGCTTGCTTCGGTTGCTGTTGCTTCGTGTATATAAGGTACCTTTATAAGGTAGGTACCTTAGGTAAGTTAGGTATATTATATTTTTCAGTTGGGCTCTTTCCTCCTATCCAATCCAATCAACTCCCTTTTTTTTTCATCTCCATTTTACTTTCGTCGTTTCGTCGTTTCGTCCTACCCGGCTGCTAACCGGTAACACTAGTAAAAGTAGTGACGAAGCCAACTCACACTTGTTTTGAAGATCTCCGAGAATTAGAGCTTCCATGACGAAACGTATATTCCTTCTCATTATAAAGGAAGTAGTTTTCCAAGCCTCGTCGTCCTGTGCCCTATACTCTCTGTGTTCCTCTATCCTCGTGTCTCAGACTTGACAGTTCGCCTCTTCGTGTGGCGCTCAATCACATGCCGGACTCAAGCGGGGGGGGAATAAGGAGAAAGAAAAAAACATGCGATACGTTGCAGCCCTTAGATTGAAAAAAAGATCAGACACATACCTGGTGAACTTGAACGTCCTGTACCCAACTATCTGCAGTCTGGCCTGATTGGAAGTTGTGCGAAGAGGAAAGGAGGACCATCCAAGTAACCCAGGGGAGCATATCGTCCCCCTTTTATATGGCTTGGTTTTCTTCTAGTCGTCCGAACCCCTTGATGGTTGCTCCAGGAAATTATCGGTAGCCCCATGGCCACGAATCGTGCTTCTATTACACTAACCTTATTCTATTACAACCCATAAAACAGAATATCTCGACAAGTATCTCCGTTCCGATTGTTCTAGCCTTAGATTTAAACACAATTAAACAACACGAATGCCTAGTACTGAATAGGACTGTAGTAGATACTGTGCCAATTCGATATGCGGTGTAGTGTATATCTCCCTTGTACCGTACAGCAAGTGGTACTGCTATGTATAGCACTTCACCGCGAATATTCGAGTCTCAAATGGATCACCTCCTCGAAAATGCCCCCTTCAAAACAGGTCAGGCTAATCCACTTGCGGCATTTGTGGACATGGGTTAGACCCTGCTAAGCTAGAAAGCTAAGATGGCTGAAAGGTCCACCGCGACGATATTCACGTCGGACTTGGTACGGTATCCTAGCCACGATAGTTTAGGTATTTGGGATGCCCTTCGCGGGACGGAATACTGCAGTTTCTCCAACATAAGGAGAAGGCCCGTTTCCTACCGCAACGGACAACGCCATCCCACATTAGACAAGTACGGGTATAGGACGTAGGGTATCAATACATTTCCCAGGGCGTGCAGGCTTAGAGCGCTTCAAGGCTGAAAAAAAAAGGGATATCCAAAAGATCTATCACATTTTACCGACATTCGTTTGACAACAATGGAGGGTGGGTCGAAGTTCAAAAGTTGGCTTGGGCTGGCATCCGCAGTTCAAGTCTAGCCTGACCGGACTCCTCCAAATATGGGTGGGTAGTATTTTCACCTCCTTCAATGTCGTAGTTGGCATTCAAGCTACCGATAGAAAAAGATAGAGAAGAAAAAAAGACTCTTTCCTACCTACACGATCCAAGGTTTCTCGTTTTGGATAGGCGGCTTTGTCGAAAATGTTTTCTACGCAAACCCCTCTCGGACGACATTCGACTTGCCCCCAAGGTTCTAGTCAGTAATAATATATTGGCAACATTATATCTCGCAATAACAAATATACCTTCCTCTCCACTAATAATCAATTAGCTCACCCAATACATGGTTTCATTTCAGACCAGCGGGAACTAAAGCGCGTACTAAGTTCTAGAGCAATCCACTTGATATTCGTTTAAATGAAATTCTCATATCGGTTGGTTTGGAATAGCTACTATGTAAGGCTATCGAATACCAGTGAAACCGCCAGCCGAGATGCTTCGATCGAATCAGGTCTTAGCGAAAGGTGGGTTTTTCTGTTCAGAGTTGATTTGAGAAGGATGATTCAAATTGATCACTCTAGTGAGATAACGATGACGAGACTACCTTAACAACGGCTGCCACGTCAGTTTTGTAGCAAATAAATAATCGGGAGGTTTCCACGTGGGGGCTATGCGGTTGAAGAGAACATGGATTAATCAATGTAAGTACCTAGGTAGGTAGGTGACGTAGACTTTTAAACAATGTGTTTTGTCTTTTGACTCTTTATATTGACTTCATTGCTTATTGAAGAATACCTAATATTACATAGTATATATAAAACACCATATAAATACCCCTTAGGTAGGTTGCGCGGGATCGATATCTTCGCGACTAGGCAAATGAAGAGCCGCATCTGGCTAACCTTAATTGCTTTGCCAAAGCCTCAAAAGCTTGAGTTGGGATGTTGCCTTTTGAAAGTAAACAATGCGGCGATAGCGTTTATAGCATCTGTGGCGTTCGCAGGGACAGAGTCAAGGAAAATCCATTCGACTCCACATGGCGATGCCTACCACAGTTGATTGGCCAATGTTTTACGGTCAGCAGTGTCCCCTGAGGTTCTCGAATTCCAAACTGAACCGATTACCTCTCAGCCCCCTTTCCAAGATTTCGCTTCGTTGCACGGCACCTACCATACCTACCTAAGGTAAATAACAAATATTGACAATATTTCCCCAAATTGGAATTCTTTGGTTGCACTTCCCCGCTACCGTCCTTCAAAGGGGTATCGTCTACATATTAGCTAGCATTTATCTATCCGGTGATTGTAACCACCTGCTCATCTTTCGTCCGTTCTCGCCAAGGGGGGCGGATAGGGACGCTGTTATCAACGAAGATTAGGTACTGATACTGTTATCAAAGATACTTGTCTACATCACCTAACCTAGGTAAACGTGTACTCCGTTGGAAAAGCGAGATGGGAAGCGTCAGCGACTTGCCTTATTGGCAGGTGAACGTACCCGAAAACGAGAGGACGGAAGAGTGTCCGGAATTCCTTCGCAGCCTAAGCGTCAAGGATATCGGCATTATCGGCACGCCAGACTCGGAGTACACAGTGGCGACGTGGGCCGAGGTCCAGAGGATCGTAGCCGAGAACCAACTGGGCTCGTTCAGACGCATCCCCTCCGACCTCAGGCGGTACCTCGAGTACACGTGGAAGCTGAAGCGGGACTACGGCAGCGTCATGAACTTCGTTTTGACTCAACGGCTCCACTGGGACGCCCCCGTGAAGCCGCGAGGCGGGCCCTTCGAGTTCGAGGACGACATCAAGATCCTGTGGAACGACTGGCCGTACGGCATCGACCCCAGGATCGTCCACCTCGTCGTCTGGACCAAGTTCGAGCTCCCCGAGGACCCCGTCACCACGGATCTGACCGACGAGGCTCGGGCCGAGATCGACGCCTACGTGCAGAAGACATTTGGGTCCAGACTCCCGAAAGATCGCGTAAGTGAGAATATCTACAGCCCTTCAGTACCTAGTCTCGTCTCGCCCCCGTACCCCTAGGTACCTAAGTTTAGCCACGCTAAGATGTTTGGGGGGGGGGGGGTTAGTACATCTGGTTCAAGAATTGGAGATCCTTGAAATCCGTCCAAGCCGTAGAGCATTTCCACATCATGCTCTTCGACCCGGACCCCAATTTTGTCGAAGAAATCACGCACGGCGACGTCCCGTCTTGCCGCAAGGTTTGACGTGGCCTCGTTTATTAGGCGCCCCCTTCATGATAGATGATAGATGATAGACGATAAATATGATGTAGCCTTGGCTTTCTATGAAGACTCAAGATTAGACCAGCATGGACGGCATGTACCGAGACGCATCCTTGTATGCGTCAGGGATCCTGCATCATCATAACATGAATACCGAATCTGAGGTAGGAATCCATCGTTGGAGAAACACATAGACGGCTAAACCTGCCTCAAAGTTCGTGAGTCATGAATTGTGTATATTCATCGTGTTTGGAAACGAGGCTGACCAAGCCCTTGTAAATCCTCACGAATGTAGTTCCCCGTCCGGCTTCGCCTCGTCATACCACCCTTCTGTCTCAAGTATGATCAGACATTGAGGTCACGATGCTAGACCTTGTGCTGGAACACAGGCTATCCATGTTGATGGCACAAGGCCACGTCACAATCCACTTATGTAGCTTCACTTATGCCAGGGACCGTGTATCGTAGATCCCAACCCGGAGCTATGGCAGCCCTATCCGATCAATCAAAAGGTACCAACGGGGAGTTGATAAAACTACCATTCTATACGCGTGGCGACAGATTCCACCGTATTATGTTACACGCATAGAAGTCTCTCTATCTGATTCCCACAGATTTCATGTCCATTGGACGGCCTGTTGCATATTCCAGAACAGTTTGCTACCTCCTACGGTCTCTCTTTCACGGCACCCGGATGATGTTAAGTTATTTTTAGTTTACGTTAGATACCGATAATGGGGACAGTTGAACTCCAGTAAGTTTGATGTAGCTTAGGTAGGTTAGGTACCTGTTACTCGAAATTTTCAAACTTCGATAAGCTTTAGGGAGAAAGGCATAAGTTTACTAGCTACCTGTCTGTATAATGTGTTTCGATCATCACCATGTCCCTAGGAACGTTGACCGGATAAGACATGGGAATGCTTCAATACGGGACTTCACGAGAGGTATATAATGAAATTACCGACTTCCAGCGAAGAGCTCCGTGAAGGTAAACCAGTCTCTTCGTAGAGACATGTGCCCAAGTTAAGATTATGAAGCCTTCTATCTATAAGGCGACAATCTTGTAATATAGTAGCACAGGAAGGTTTTCTAATATGGATATATTTCCTACAACGTTAGAACAGGCAAGTTATATGCGTTGTATCACACAACTTACCACTTGAGATATCCACCGTCGTCCTGCATACCTACCTAGAACCTATATCGACGTTTCGTCGGAACAGCAACCCCTTCTTTCCCTTTCGCTAGGCCGTAGAATCACGACCCCATTGTCACTTCGACGGCTGGGAACTCGGCGGTAGGTATCGCAATCGGCTTCTCCAAGCAGACCTTTACCCGCCACCCCCGGTCTTTCATGGGCTTCGGGTCGTCAGCGATCCTGAAGTCCGATAAGATCTTATTGCCGACGTGGGATGCAAGAGCCTCTAGCGTCTCGAAGGACGAAGACTCTATTGCCTATTTGCATACGCGTAAGCGGCATTTCAAGACCCCGGGTATTTCTGTACAGCTGCATAGTATATAATCGCCTTGGTGCACTTACCTCTACTACGATAGCCTCCAGCTCGGTATGTATATCCTCCGCGACATCGAACTTATCGATCTCGACATCTACAACGAGCATCTGCTTGGCCTTGCGCTCATTCGGGTTAACACCAATGAGCGTGGGAATGTGCAGTCCATGGATGCGCAGGGTGCGAGAGTACGATTGCAGGGGGTTCTGGTTCGTGTCGCCCTTTTCTTTCTCCTGTTCTTTCGGCAGGTCTTCTCTGAAGCTCGCCGTCGTAGTCAAGCTCACGCCGGCGCCGAGGAGAGACGCCTTGGGCAACTCCACGGTGAGCGACAACGAGCGCAGGCGCGCCGCGTGCAGGAACGGCAACTGGTCCAGCGGAAGCGCCACGCGGCTGCCGTCCACAACGCGCCCCGTCATGCGCACCCACAGAAGCTCCATGACGTCCGCGGTGCGCGGGGTCGCGACCTCGGCTTCGTAGCCCGTAGCGGCTACCGCCGACGCCGCCGTCCCGGCCTTGGAATCAGGGTCGGCGGCATTGCCCTGACCTAGAAGCTCGAGGCTACCGAGCAACGCTTTGCTCAGATTGCCGTAGTGCACGGTGCCGGAATCGAGCTTGTCGGTGTTCGCCGACGAGGACTCGCTGACGGCGAAAGGGACCGCGAACGAGACCTCGGACGACAGGAGCACCGGCTGCAGCTTGCCGGAGCGGCCCCAGGCATCCCGGCCGATGGGGATGGAGCTTCGCAGGTTCCGCACGCGGACGACGGCGACGGCCTCGCCCGCGTCAGCGCGAGCGCGCCACGAGCTTACGAGGGGAGCCGGCGGGTCGGCTTTGTCGTTGGTTGGGGGCGCCGGAGACATGTTGGAGTTGAGGATTGGGGATGTCTTCCAGAAGGAGGACAGCATTGCTATAGGTGAGCTTTGAGATGACGCAAGGTCAGACTAGTAAATAAATAGCGGGTTTGCAATGGTGGGGGTTTGTTCAGCTGGAGGAATAAGAGTGAGGTGCCTAAGTCGTTACTAGGTAGTTAAGACTTCACATGTAATAGGTATCACACTTGACCTTGGAAAATTATAAGTGTGTACCTTTAAGGGATCTATTTCGAATAAAGATGAGACGACGAAATCATAGATATAAGGTTAGTTAATAAAGGAGGTTGAAAAAAGCACGAACGAAATGATGTATCTGGATTCTGAGCTGTATTTAAGAGGCCCCACTAACACAGTATTACTTCATTAATAGAAGACAGATTGAAATATTACTAGATGTGTTGTTGAGTTGTCCGTAAACAACTCACCAACTCATCTACTCATCTACTCATCAACATCAAATTATTCAACTTAGGCAAATGTTCATTAATGTATATTCTAACCGTATTATCAAGCAACCAATGTATAAATAGCTCGTTAATCAGACAGACGACAACTTCTGGTGAGATAGAATAACTCCATCGGTCCTGAATTCAATTTGAAGGTAACAATATATCGATCATAGCCTGGGTTAAAGAAGTGCAATAGCTTCTATTCTGCCCAACATATTTGAAATAGTTAAGTAATTTATGAGTTTGGCTTGCAACCGACAGAGCATTAACTAACGCTTATATAGGTAGGTACCTGTGTATTAGAGTAACAAGCACGCCTTATCTCCCAAATATGCCTCTTCCCGAAGCCGCACAATTAAAAGCCCATGGCCTTAGGTAGGTACGTGTCTTGCAGTTGGAATAGGAAAAGAAGGATCGTATCTCTCTCGGTGACTTAGACGACGCACGGGAGTGAGGACGTAATGTATAAGTTGTATGCTATATGAAGTGGTGAAACAGTACCTACCTAGGTAGACAATATCCTATCTTATCCTCAAGAGAACCTTACTACTTCACACGAAACAGCCGACACGTAATCGATACACTGTAAGGTTGGCAGGTACGCAACTATGCTACCGCGTAAAAAGCATCTACGACCACGGGAAAATTACTGGCGTTGAGGTTTTTTTTTTTTCTTTTCGAGTGCGCCAAACACTGTACAATAAATACATTTAACATCTTCGTCCACGCTTGGACCCACCGGACTTCCAACCCAATACAATATAACCATTTCGCAAACAACGAGACAAACGAGAAGGAAAGATAAATCTTTAATACCAGGGATCAGAGAGGTCCAAGATGGTTGCTTTACCGGATGGCCTAACCCTAGGCTCTCCGTCCCCAGCTCGCGGCCGTTCTGTCCTCGCATCCAAGGTTTTCAGCCCGGGATCTGTCGTCGCCGTGTTTGCTCACGGCGAAGGGGCGCCTAGTATAGCTATCCCGGACAACCTCCAACTATCGCGGACCTGCCACTACTGTCTGGCCATAGCGTCGGACGAAGATCCCGCTGCTACTTCGCCCGTGCGCGTGCGTGCTTGCACCGGCTGTCGCACGGTCTACTACTGCTCGCCGAAATGCCAGAAGGCCGACTGGGCGCTCGCACACGGCCGCGGCGAGTGCAAGGCTTTCCGACGGGTGCGGGCTCCCGATCCTGCTTCTAGCTCGTCTGGAAAGGGAGAAGACACCAGCCATCTAGTTCTGCCTACTCCCGTCCGGACTCTGGTCCAAGTGCTCGTGCGCCCGGAGATCCAAGCCGCGATGGCGGAGGTCGAGGGCCACGTCGAGACGGTGCGCGCTACCGACCCGGACGTGACCTGGGCCGGCATGGAGCTCCAGGCCCGCGCCGCGCTGCATTACTTGAATCGGGAGACGAGCCAGAGTAACCTGGCGGAAGCGATGGAGATATTGTGCAAGGTGAGTTGAAGCCGGGAATTTACTTACGGCTACGTACCTACGTACCTATCTATATACATGCTTGCTTGTCTCGCTCGCTCCTGAACCTAACAACAACCAGCTACAAGTCAACTCTTTCAACCGACTTGATCCAGACCTTGGCCAGAGCGGAACATACTTGAACCCTGCACTGGCTATGGTGAACCATTCCTGCATACCGAATGCGTTCGTGCAGTTCATAGGCCGAGCGGCCATCTTACATGCATACCGAGAGATAAAGAAGGGCGAGGAGATAGAGATCTCATACATCGGTAAGTTGTTTGGCATCGACAAATCTCCTCCCTTATTTTCCTTTCAACTACTCACTTTGTACCAGAGTCCACAGTGCACCGTTCGCAACGCCAAGAAGCGCTGAAGACGCGGTATCGTTTCGAATGCGCGTGCCCGCGATGCAAAGAAGACCTAGACGTCTACCAAGTCTGCCAGCGGTATCCGCATCTCGAGCTGAACTTATTCAGCCTCGTCCCCGACCTCGAGAAACTGCGACGCCCGCCCGTCAAACAGCATCTGCAGTCGAACAGACCTCTGCAGAAGTATATCGAGGAGATCTATCCAAACTGCACCGAGTCGCTGCAAGGCATGCCGCTGCCGGAAAAATCCAAACTGCTCCGCCAGCGCTGGAAGCTGTGCGCGCGGCTCCGCCAAGCCGAACTATACGCCATCGACCCCCTGACGCAAGTCATCGTTGAGGCGAGCGTCTATTTCTGCGAACAGGCCAACTTCCCCTACGCCCTGGCATTATCCTGCTTCCTCGCGCTGGACATCGACCCGTACCGCGGCCCCATGCCCTTCCACGGGCAGCGGGTCAAAGGCATGCTGTCGATCGCGAAGCTGCTCGCCAACACGGCTTCGACCGCGCCCTCGACCGCGCCGGGCGGCAATGCCGGGGCCCTGTCGGCCAGGATCTCGCGGGCGCTGGGCAAAATGGACCAGGCCACCATGTGCCAGACGGTGCTGGCCGTCGTCGTGCACTACTGCCCGGCGGCGCACTCGACCGAGTGGCAGGTCTACCGCCAGGCGAGCGAGCTGCTCCGGGACCTCGAGAGCCTGCCGGGCCGGGACGCCGAGAACGCGCTGATCGCCGCTTTCGCGAGGGACCCGACCCGCGCGGAAGAGGCCGAGTTCTTCAAGCTGCTGGTTCTGGACCCGATCCGGGAGCTGGCTGGGTTTGCCCTGGAGATCATGGATGCCGAGTTTGCGTGATGGGATTAAGAAAAAAAAAGAATTAACTGGGTTAGGTACCTAAGGCAGAAAGAGAAAGGGAAAGGGAAAGGGAGTGAACATTTTCACTGTGCGCAAGTCGAAATGCTGCGGGCTTGGTACCGTTAGGTAATTATAGTAATGCCTTATGACATATTTCTCTCTATTCTTGGTGTTGCTTACTAGTAGCACACCTCTTGTGCTTTTCAAACCCACTTCGGACATCTCTTTTTTAGGGGACTCTTCTCTATGGGATTTGACTTGGTATAACTACCTATGAATAGCCTCCTCTCCTCCTAAGTCGTTTGAAATGAGTACTCTCGCAAATAAAGGTGAACTCGCGAAGCCGTATTTCGTTGACTGAATATTACAACACTATATTGTATCTATTAACTGAAATAAAGGCACGAAGACATATTCGCAGTAGCGCCCCTTAAGCCGAAAAGTATACTTTCTACCCTTTGGTTCGCTCTTCGACCGATCTCGGTAGCTGTACTAGTAGTAAACGTGTACCTTGATGTCTTCGCTCTTGGATAGGCTCTTTGAGGGTCTTCTACTTCCACTATCCTCGGTAAAGATACTTCCTAATACTCATAGTGACTATGCTGTGCTTAGGTGTCTGCTTTACAGTTGGCCTTCGGAACTTAAGTAAGTATGCGCGCCTCGAAGAAAACTCTACAAGAGACACTACAATTCGCCGGCATAAAAATAGTTATATCATTAGATGCCTATACCTAAGCTCTCGAAATAGGACTGTATCTACCTAGGTCATGCTGACCCATACAGCACAAGTAACCTTAGGTAGAGGTAGGTAGCTAGAAAAAAAGCCCAACTACCTGCTTCGCAGAACTATCAACTACCAAAGGTAGCTATCCCTGACGAAGAATAATAGAAATTGGGGGTATCTTAGAATACCAATACCAAACACGATTCGTAGCTCGTAGCTCGTATCTCATATATCGCCTACCCATTGCCGTACATGCTTCCGGAACGATGAAACTGAAAAAAACACGAAACACGGCGGATTGGCCTATATGTATAAAAAGAAAAGTTACACGGAAGCTAACTTTTATTTCATTTGACTCCGATGAAACCGATGCCGTTACGCGCGACGCTAACTGCCTTCTTCAGCGCCTGGTCCTCCCTGTCCGTCCATTTCACGCTTAAATTGTCCCAGTTGCTGCCGGGTGTGTTGTATTCTTTCTTAAACTGAGCCTGCATGGCTTGCAGGCGCGCCATCTCGCGCGGGTCGCCGGAACCGCTGAAAACGATGAAACCCGTACACGGCGGTAAGGAATCGTATATGCGCTTGATTCGTTGGGTGAGGTTCTGAACACATGTTTCGAGGGACATGTTGGAAAGATCAGGAGGCGGAAAGTCGCTCTTCCCATTCCACCACCCCTGGAATGCCTCTAGCTCACGGAACCGGGCAAACACAAAGTCAACACCGCCAAAAGGTATCTCTTCTCCGGCGGGATCGCCTTGTACTGCACGCATGATAGCTTCCGCCACTTCTTCGTCCGAGTTGCACCCGATCGGGAACGTCGAAGCTGCTCCGGCACCCTTCATTGGGTCGCCCCAGTCAATCATAGCGCTCGTCTTGCCAACTTGAACGCCCCCTTTGGCTTCAACCCCGCCATTTGCGCGGTAAGCCTTCCCCGTTCTCGTCAGCCGTCGGAATAGATTTTCACCCGAGTCCTGATTCCCCCAAGCTTTTCCCTTTTCGCATTTCTGTTTCACAAGGTCCAAACATGCCTTTGCGTCCTCTATGGAATCGTGCCCCATTATGCCCTTCTGAATCTCACGCTTCAGAAAGCGCTGTGATAAGAACTTAAGACTGTTTTTCAAAGGAGGCCCTCGGTTATGTGGAAAGAGAATAGCAGTGTCAACGACAAACGGGTGAGTAAGCCGGAGCGCTTTTAGATCCGACTCTAGAGAATGTCCTACAAGGATCGTGCGTGGATGGAGAATTTGTAGAAGCTTGGCCTGTATGTCTCCAAGTGTAGTGGTCACAGGGGCTAACATCTGCTCCGTGATGCCAGAGAAACGAGTGACATAGTCGAGGATCGGCTTATCTGGCTTGACCAGCTCGTCGAGAACAATAGTTCCATCCCAACCTACGAGGCTGATCCTCGTAAGGGAGTACTCATCGGGCCCCGTCACGCACATCTCACAGTCGAGAGCCAGAATTTCTCGACCCGCCGTGACACTTCCTTGTTGGATTTCCTCTTCGGGAACGTCTCCATCTTCAAGGTTCTCCACGTTGGTATGAACCCATCCTTCTAGATCTTGAAAGTTTTTGCGCCGCTCCGCTGGTATGCAGGCGGGATGTAATACGTACCCGTTTGCTAGGAAGTCTTCTGGCATCGTTAGAAACTCGGTGATCCTTGTGCGCTCATCCTTCCAACCCTTCGGCTCCCTCGCAGGCTGTACGCCCCGTTGGCTCTTCTCTTCTTTCGTCTTCTCGGTCGGCGCCGTGAGTACGGTGCCGAGTGGTGAGCGGATAGTACCATATTTCTCGTTGCCGGGAGTCCTGACGGGCCACAGGTGACTGAACATGTCTGCGAAATCTTTCAAAATCTCAGGAAGCTCGTTCTTCTTGAGAAGTCGCGGATAATAGTCATCCGGAGATGTTAAAACCCGAGGTCTCTGGTCCGAATCAAAAGGCTGGTCATTATATGTCGCGAAATCGACGTCCTGCTTGAACATGGCCTCTTCTAGACCTGGTACCATGATGGCGACAATCTTTCGAAATTGTGGCCGCTGAGAGATTGCGACCCATTGAGGAGCTGCACCTTCTGCAAAGATGTAAAGGATGAGGTTTCGCAGCGAGTCGAGCGCGATCTTGGATTGGAGCTTGGCATTGTGATTGAAGGTGATTGAAGGGTAATTGCTTGATTGAGGCGCGGGAATCTTCTTTTCCTTGTTCTCCTTTTTCGACTTCTTGGACGAGCGCTTGCTTACGGTTTGCCATCCGTCGTCAGCTTCGTCATGAGGTCTAGATCGCTTCAGGCTACCAGCTTCACTATGGCTAGTACCGGTCGAGATATCCTCGGGGAGATCTGTGGGAATGTGCGGCGACGGAGCTTCGACGCCGAAAACTTCAGCTGGATCAGAGATTGACAAGGGTCCATCAACAGGTAGTTCAAGCGAGTCAGGTAAAAGCCCTTCCACTGAAGGGGTGATAGTATTGTCCATGATCGTGGGTTGCCAAGTATCGGACCAATTATAGAGACAATTATAAATAATAGAGGGAGCTACAAAATCGGATACATTGAAGAATGGGAATTGTATGTAGGGTTGTATGTAGTATGTAGAAGTTTTGCAAGTTGCAGGCCAAGAATTAAGATAACGAAATACTTAGGCGGGTCCGTTGTCCCACTTAGAGCTTATATATATAGTATGTGCATAGGTATGTACATATGCGTATAACTATGTGGGGGAGGCTGGGATTTCTAGGTAGGTACCTGACCAGGTACCTAAGATCGACCATAATTCCCCACAATAGTCCTATTGGCCAAATTTCATTGAGAATACCTTAGGTACAATATGAACCACGCCGCAGATCTAATGTGGTAGGAGGTAGTTAGAAGTGAATTAAGGGTATAATGCTTGTATACCACAGCCCCGTAGTTATGTCAGTACGATGGATTTACTCGCATGTCTACAGTCTACTACCTCTTATCCTCAAATATGCAAGTCGTTTCGAAACGTAACTAAGGTAGAGAGATATAAAGATATATATACATACGCAGCAGCGAACACCATACAAATACGACCCGCCTTCCCTTATCCGTTCGCCTGCTTTATATGCAGAATGCTCGTCAAAGATCGATTCCTTCCTTCTTTTGAACGCCTGATGATGCATAATTCTATTTTTTTTCTTCTTCTTCCAACTTGGCGTGCAATACAATACCATTCATCGTAGTCTTTTATAGTTTGCTCGTCATTGCTTCTGGCTTTCCATCTTCGGAGA
Organism: Daldinia caldariorum; assembly: GCF_022478825.1. Classification (NCBI taxonomy): domain Eukaryota; kingdom Fungi; phylum Ascomycota; class Sordariomycetes; order Xylariales; family Hypoxylaceae; genus Daldinia; species Daldinia caldariorum. The sequence continues at coordinate 163,064 of NW_025953042.1, read as the reverse complement.
CTACTATAACGATGACGCAGATGTCGTCAATTTTCCCGCCGTGCCAGTTCTCTTGGGGATAGTATTTCTGGACCTCTTTAGCAAATGGCCCGTCAACGTGCTGGCTTATGCTCGCTAGCTTGGCTGTGGCCACGATTTGTGTTGCCAGTCCGCTTTGAAGTGTGAAGGGCCGCTGCAAGGAAAGTTTTGGTTGGGTGTATGGCAGCAAGTTGTCAGCGACGAGTATGCCGCCGTCACTTGCTTTCCAGGCGCCTATATCAATCATTCGCTGGCTAGCTATCCGAAGGATGTCTTGGTTGAACAGATTATCCCAAACTCCGTCACTCGCGAAAATGAGTATGTCGCCATGTTTTAGTGTGTGCTGTGTGACATCCGCATCTCTGGGATAATCGCACAATTGCGCGCCACCAAATGCGGCGGCACGTGCCAGCATGCTGGCCGGCACGATGGATAACTGATACGGAGTGTTAAAGGCGTGCGTCTGCGGCTCCGAATAGCTATGTACGGCATTCAGGCGCAAGTGCACAAATCCCGAGTCACCCAAATTAGCAACTTCTAGCCTACCATCCTCGCTCGCGATACCAATCGAGGCCGTGCTACCCCCAGCATGAATGGATCCATCCTTGCATACGTCATCGTATCCTCTCTGCATCAGTAATCTGGCTGTTAAGGACACACCAGTCGCATCTGATCTGTGCTCATAGGCTGCTGAGGCCATATAATCGCAAAAGCTATGCGAGAAGTCGGCTGGATCAACTCCACTGTCCTCCCAACCTCCAACGCCATCGGCAATGCCAAAGGCGATGGCGTTCGTGTCACCCACACGACTTATAAAGAAAGCATCCTGTCCGCTCGCAGGTCGCTTCGATTTGGGGCGCTTCTGCGTTTGGATGCGATTATAAGGATTGAAGTGGAAGACGTCAGTCGTCGAGTCGAACTTATTCTTTTTAGAGGAAAATGAGGCGGCTGCATGGTATGTGAATCTGCGCGGGGAGTCCGTTTTCGACTGCGACTCTTGGGATCGAAGGGTCGTTTGCACGGATAATGCTCGAGGGAATACGAATCGCTGTCGCAAAGCGGTCGAGGATGGAACCAGTGGCCTTGGTTGACACGAGATATTTGGAATTAAAGGCCTGGACAGTAACCCATATGTCTTGGAGAGCATCGTGATTTAAGCTGAAAAAGGTGGTTTCCCATGAGTGGCCACAATCGGTGATAAATAAACTAAACTAGGTACCCGACTTATCTCACCTTCTTCACCTAAATTTTATCTCTCTGAGATGCAATTAGCAATGTTCTAATTTCCTACCTTGAACTAGGTACCTTGAACTAGGGACACCGGACTGTGCTTGAAAGGCAAAGTTATGACAGACGGCAGCAGCTGCATGGAAAATGGTTAGCCTACATAAAATACCTTATGTACCTACCTAAAGGCCCAATGCATGCACCCCTTCTGACCCTCATATCCTTGGCATTAGTTTCGTTTTGCACGTGCCATCGTGGAAGACTCGCGTTTGGCGACAGACTGAACCCCACCTTAGGTAAGCCTACCTACCTAAGGTAGCTGGCAGCGCTGGGTAGGTACGTAGGTAGGGATCAAAGATAGAGAGATGTTGCGTGTTACATAGCTTAAGGCAGGTAGGTGCGCCTTGATCGTTTGCAGATGTCCATCAGTTCTAACTTCGTTCTAATTTCTCTCTAAACCTCAACCACTATCATCACCAAATATCCGCATAGCGACAATGTCCCCAAACCTCACTACAATCCCCTTGGAAATACTGATCCAAGTCACTTCATATCTCGATACTCGAGACTACGCAGCTGTTCGTTTGGTCTGCAGGAAACTCGAATTCTTGCTCTTCCGGCCATTTGCTCAAAAATACTTCACTCTCATCTGGTTCATGAGAACTGAATATGATTTGCAGGCTCTTGTGGACATATCGGAGTCCCGCCTATCACCCTACCTAAAGCACGTACTAATCGAGGAGGATATCTTCTGTTGGGGAGTATTCAAACAGAGAGAAAACGATAGCTATTTTATAAACAAAACGCTCAAATGTTTACGCCTCGTATCTCCGCGCGAGAGACTTAAATTTCTCGAATTCGCTGCCGAGCAGTCGGAATTCCTCAGTACCGGACGTGATCGGGAACTGCTTATCAAGGCCTTTCGCAATCTCCAACTTGAAACAGTCGAAATTCGTGGTTTACCTTTTTTCGGTCATTACAAGATTCGAAGTTCGGGAACTTATAAAGCCTACAAGAAGACCAGATTGCATAACAGGTTCTTTACGCACCCTGACTTGCGCCCTGACTTGCAGCCTGACTTGTTCGAATGGGACCTGTTCGCAAAATGTGCGCAATCCGTCCTACTTGCGTTAGTAGACTCGAGAGCGAGGCCGAGACGATTTAAAATTTATGCAATGTTGCCGGCAATGAATGGCCGAGCACTCAACATCCCTGACTTCCCAGAAGATGCCGTCCAGTCCATGGCTTCTAGCCTAGAAACTATGGAAATAGAAATAGATTCGGATCGCCCACCTGGTCTCGAATATCCTTTTAACAGCGTCATTTCACACGCAACCCATCTCAAGAAATTACGCATCGTTGCCCGAGTTAATTCAGAGTTTATCCAGTGGCTGGGGGCTCCAGTTTCGCACAATGGTTATAACATACCACCTCCCGCACTTACGGAACTTCATCATTGCTCGCTTAGAGGCTGCAATTTACCTATGCTGAGCCTCCTTTACCTCATTCAAAAGTGCTCGAGCCTCCGGAGATTGGTCGTGTTTGACGTGGAGTGCCTTGATTTCCGTATGATAGATGACTTGGGCTCCGACGAGGCTGCACTTGTTCGACTTTTGAAGAAGATACTCCAGTCAAGCACACATCTCGAGTTTATCTGCTTAGTTAAGTTGAATTTGGTGCGTTGGGAGAAGCGTGTCGTTTTTTCAAGAAACAATGGCCCTCTACGCCCATCATTCATTTACAAGGGGGAAAATATGAAGGAGGAGCTTGAGGAACTAAAGATTGCGGTGGAGGCGGTGGAGTAAAGCCATATAGTAATTTTTCGAATGATGGTTATAGCTTATGGCAGATTAGGCTAATAACTGAAGTTATTTAAATAGCTAAGAGGCATTCCTCTGTTGAGCGGTTAATAGAGTTGTCATCCTGTACCTGTGGTCTGTAATAACAGCGTTCAGTGATAGAGGGGGCCGGATGGGTACCTAAGGGACCTCCAGTTATCAGGATATGAAATGCATCTTCCATCATTGGTCTACCTAGTACCTACCTAACCTAACCTAGGCTAAGGTACTAGGTACATAGGTACAAATATTAATGCGATTCATCATTCATGTGCAGCGCTGAATCATTGACCTAAAACAGTAAGCGTCCGCGTGTGGAAGTCGGGTCGGAATGGAAGACGGTCCGTACGAGTTGATTAATTGAAAGCATGTGATTGGCCGGAACCTTCGATGCCAATAGCCGAGGGCAAACCGGGTCGGGTGGGAAAGTTCGATGATGGAAGACTTCCATTTCCTCTTTTGCCACTATTCCCGATAGCAACTCTTGTTTAGAATAATTGCTCGGCCGGTTGATTGATTCTCTTTCATCTTTAATATATTGTCCTAGATTTTTTTACTTGGCTCTTCTATAAACTTTCCTTCACCTAATTGCCAATTGCGACGGCAATCAATAAGGGAATCGACTAGCCAAACCAACCAAATCAGCCAAAACCACTCTCCCAAATTGGCCCGCAATGGCAGCTCTCCGCTCAACCTCGTCACGGCTACTTGCCGCTGCCGCCTCGCCGCGATCCACCGTGCTCCCTTCCGTATTCGTGCGATCAATGGCTTCAGTAGGCACCACCAACGTTGATGCGATCCCGAAAAGCAGCACCGACACTCGCATGAAGTCGTTCCAAATCTACCGATGGAACCCTGACACCCCGAGCGAGAAGCCGAAGATGCAGACGTACACGCTAGACCTGAACAAGACGGGGCCCATGGTGCTCGACGCCCTGATCCGGATCAAGAACGAGCTAGACCCCACGTTGACCTTCCGCAGAAGTTGCCGAGAGGGCATCTGCGGCAGCTGCGCGATGAACATCAACGGGACCAACACCTTGGCTTGCTTGTGTAAGTCGTCGTTTTGGCGGCGACGCTGAAAAAAAAACCAAGACGTCGTTTGCGGCTAACAATGTGCTCCTCGTAGGCCGCATTCCCACCGACACCAGCGCCGAGATGAAGATCTACCCGCTCCCCCACACATACGTAGTCAAGGATCTCGTCCCGGACTTGACGCACTTCTACAAGCAGTACAAGTCGATCAAGCCGTACTTACAGAGGGACACCCCCGCCCCCGATGTAAGCCACCAACCCGCCATAAATACTATCGTCTTTTTTTTAGTTTTTCAATACTAACAGTGTTGATTTCGTAGGGCAAGGAATACCGACAGAGCAGAGCCGAGCGCCGAAAACTAGACGGCCTGTACGAGTGCATCCTGTGCGCGTGCTGCTCGACGTCCTGCCCCTCCTACTGGTGGAATGCCGAGGAGTACCTCGGCCCCGCCATCCTCCTCCAGTCCTACCGCTGGATCGCCGACTCCCGCGACGAGCGCACGGCCGAGCGCAAGGCCATGCTCGACAACTCGATGAGCCTGTACCGATGCCACACCATCCTCAACTGCACGCGGACCTGCCCCAAGGGCCTGAACCCCGGTCTCGCGATCGCCGCCATCAAGAAGGAGATGAGCTTCTAAGCTAAGATAAGCGGAGCTGAGCTGAGCTGAGCTGAGTTAAGCTAAGCTGGACCGAGTTGGGCGAAGAGTAGAGAGAAGAAAGTACCGAGAAAACTTGTACGAGTCCCTATTAAACGACTTGACGAGACGAGATGAGTTGCGAACCAAGGGCTTGGCTAGACCGGGCTGGGGGTGGGGTTGCGAAGTGGGAAGAAAAAAAAAAGGGAGGGAGGGGAGGGGAGGGGGGAAGGCAACTGTATAAAGCTGGACGACGGGATATGTACCTACCTGATGCTAAGGGGCCCTTCTTCCCGTCCGGTGGCCGGTTTATAACGTCTTTAGCCGCGTTCCTGTTTTTTTATTATTATGTTTGCGAGCATGGTTGGAGTTGTGAGTCTCGTTTATTCGGCCTGGCAGCAATCAACCAACTGTGATATCAAATAAATACCTACACTATTTGCTTACGTTACGCCGTGCGACCACATTCAGGGTCGGGGATTATCTTTTCAAGTGCATGTATGTGTACCTAGGTACATAACCTAACCATAGGTACGATTCGCCTTGTTTATTACAAGAAACATCATCAGTCGCAAGAATTAACACAGCTCGACTCGAACAGTTTCTTCCGGATCCTGTTTAGATCTCAACTAACTTCTCGACTTTCTCCGGTCGAGTTTGCGCCTCGTCGCTAGCTGCAGCACTGGCTTTCTCTTCCGTAGTAGCGTCGCCCTTGCTCTCCTCATTTGCTTCTGGCTCCGTTGACGCCGTGGCGGGTTTGCTCTTACTATCTGATTCCTTCTCATTTTCCTTGCCCTTCTCCTTGCCCTTCCCCGCTCCCGCTCCCGCTCCCGCGCTTTTATTATTCTCCTTCTCCTTAGCCCTGTCCCTCTTCTCCTTCTCCTTCTCCTTCTCCTTCTCCTTCTCCTTCTCCACCTTACTCCTCTCCCCGCCCCGCTGGTCGTGATACCGGGGCGTGCCAGCAGCGGATTGGTGGACGTACCATCCTACGCCGGTGCCGGTGCTGTTGGCGTTGGCGTTGGCGTTGACGAAACCCCCCGGCCCGAAAGCCATGCTCACCGCCGTCGTGTACCACGCCGGGTGGTGCGCGAGCCCGACGTCGCGCAGCCCCGCGGCCGTCGCCGGCATCTCGTGCGCGTAGCGGCACTGCGCGCCCCAGCGGCACGTGCCGCGGTGGCACCAGTGCTTGCAGTACGTGCTCGACGGGCTGCCGCTCGTGTGGCTGTGGCCGCGACTGCTGGTTCCGGGGCGGAGCGTCGTGGTCCTGGTCGTCTTCGTCGTGGGCTTGCGGGAGGAAGGGGGGTGCCAGGATGGGAGGAAGTGGGGAGGGGGTATAGGGGGCGTGTGGTAGGAGGAAGGAGAGTACGCTGGCTCGGGCGCGTGGAGGATCGGGTATAAGGGCGGCGTAGGGCCTACGGGTGTAGTGGATGAATGGAACTCAGAGACCACTGGGTCGATTCGCAGGCTTGGCGTTGATATTTCCTCCGCTGGTGTGGGCGATGGCAACGCTGTTGTTGGAGGCGGCGGTGAGGCGCTGGTGGATGCTGCGGTTATGTTGTTATTGGCGTTCTGTTCCGTCTGTACGTGATGATCATCATTCTTGCGAGGAGCTGGTGTACCTTGGAGGCTGTCATTCATGAACACCTTGTAGAAGCCGGGATGTCGAGGCACAGTTCCTAGGTTCCTGAGACCCACGGTCTGCTCGACGCTGAGTTCTCGCGGTACCCCCGACAGTTCGAGCCATTCGGGCAGTTGGTCCACCGCGATAAGAGGCACGATAGGTCCGGGCGTCGTTACTGTGCCCGACGCCGTGATCTTCGTGCTCCCTGGGCGGACGATGAAGTAATGAGGAAGCGGCATCTGGTTTTGAGTTGATGGTGAGTCAGGGGGGACTGAGCTTGAGCTGCGGGTTCGCTGCTGGCTATTCGCTCTCGCTCCCGCTCCGCCGCCAGTGTAGTCTGAGTTAGCCATACTTGTATCAAGCTAGAGGTATAGAATATAGATCATGCTCTGGAACCCTAAGGTCTAATGCCAACCTGAGTGACAGTGTTGACTGAGGATGATGTAGGTTTATTACCTAGGTAGCTTAAGCTGTGTGTGGTATGTGTCTGGGCTTTGACTTTATGTTAAGCGTGTAGTAACCTATAAGACAAACCCTTGGAGAGCCGTCTGGGTAGATGCCGGTTCTGTTTGCTTGCCAGCGTTGCAGCGCTTGTCTGTTTGTAAAACTCATGCAGTCGAGCCCGTAAAGATGGATTGGTGTTAGACACTATTTACAAAACGCTGCAGTCTAAGGCATGTACATAGCCTGTCTCACTGCTCTCATTTTCTTGTCGAGAGATTTCCCAGCTTGGGCTATTTAAAGTACACGATTAAGATGGGCGCTTAAACTAGTTTGAATAGTCTCTTCGATTTTATAAAATCTCATACGGGTAGAATGATAACTGCTTGGATTACCGTTTCATCATCAGGCCTCAACTCTGATTTTCGCCTCCAAGCCATCAACACAGAACCCAAGCTGCCGCGGCCCGTCTTGCAGCTCTACCTCTCGTTTGACCCACTTGCCAGTCTTTGTATCTACTGGAGAGCCCTCTCCTGTATCCACGGCTTCTCCCGCTTCGCCTTTCTCTTGTTCCTCTTCTTCGTCGCTGCTGTCTTCAACTTCGTCATCGAATCCTCCAACCGGATCCCATTCCCCAGTCTCCCAGGTCAAGCGTACGCCAAGCGGGTTCAACCCAAACAGCTTTCCAGCGATACCCTTCACGGCATATATGTCGAAACTCTTCGGAATCCTTGTCGTTCTCTCTATGATTTCACCACCTTTATCTTTGGGGTGGAAGATGAAATGTACCGTAACCAGTCTCGCTTCCAGAAAAGCCGGATTGATTTCTTTTTGCCTGTTAACAACCGGTGGGCCATATAGCTCACATAGTTCAGCATAGCGTCTGTGCTGCTTAATAACTTCAGCTTCCTTGTTTTCCGGAACAGTAGCTAAGTGTTTGCCGATACGACCAAGATAAAACATCTCCGCATCTTGACGGTCGGTGTTCGATATGGTAGCAAAGTTGAGTATCTTAAGATTCGCCAAGCGGCCGACCGTGAACATGTACGCCTCTTCTGTGATAGCTTTCGAATTGGTAGAGAATTCAGGATCGGGATTATCGTATATAGGGTTGTGCGAGAACCGGAGGGACGTCATACCAGGGAAGCATGTTGGTAGCGCGTCGACGAACTCCCACGATAAGACTTGATTATATGAGACATCCAGGTATTTTAGACTTTCCGAAAACACAGGTAATTCATCGGATGCATTCTGAGAAATCGTCTTGATGAAATTGCCCTTAAGGTGAAGATTACGAAGTGACGTCAATGCGGCAAGGCTGGAGACATCCGTGATAGTAGTAAAGTTGTTGAACTCCAAATCCAGAGAAGTTAAAGTAGAAAGGAGTGTCGATAACTGGGTTTGGGGCAGAGAGAACAAGTGGTTCGCACTGGATGAGAGGGTTGAAAGTGCCTTAAACTTGGTCGCAACATGGCAGATTTCCTCCCAGGTCATGAGAGTCTCGTCCAAAGCTAAATCCTTAATGTTCTGTAAGGAGCTCTCTGCATTTTCAAGACCTTTGTCGGTTAGTATGTCTTGAAATCGATTGCCACTGTTTTGTAATTAGCAATGCAATTCAATATGGTCTCTTATTCCCGATCTCGACAGGCTTACTTTAGACGTAGACTTCGTAAAATAGGTAACTCGGAACAGATGGCCACGACAGTTTCGACTTTCTGAAATAAATTCCGGCTGAGATCCAACTCGACTATTTTAGGAAACGTCTCCCTAATGGAACTATCACCCTCCAAGTAAGCCGTTGCGATACGTGCACCATCAACGATGACGGCTCTCAGTTCGGATAACTGGGCCTGCTTGCGCTGGATCTTTTCGAATCCAACCTCCTCTGCTACTTTATTGGAGAATCTGATTTCAATTGTCTTCTCTAACTCGGAGGCGTACTTCTCGGTTACTGCCCTTACGAAGCTCTGCGGCTTCTCTATAGGTCGTGTCGGCCGCACAAAAGATGCGGCCGTTGCGGATTTAGATAGGCCTCGTTATATTTAGATTTATATTACTGATTATATACGGTTAATTTGGAGACTTACAAGTAAAATATCTCACTCCTTTGTGAGAACCGTCGTGTTTCCCGCGAGCTGGGTCGTCCCATTCGACGCCAAGCCAGCTACCAGATGTACCACTAACTTCGCCGACATATCGAACTGTACAAACAGCACCGTCGTAAGACAATCTATCGCCAACTTTTGGAGTTGTAGCCATTGTGATAGTATTCTCACTATAAAATCATTATGAACTATGTCTGATTCTGAGGTGGATAACAGATAACTGAACTTGGCCCGGCAATGTAGGATAGGTACCAGGTAACCTTTATAAATTATATGGAGAGTCGGATCAGGCAACAATTTTTATTTGTTACAAGAAGTTGTTGTTACCCCGTCACAGGGGGGGAAATTGTTACACACCACCAAGTTCTTATATTTTGACTAGGAGAAATCGCCATACGCTCATATTTTACATTAGGTACCTACCTATTCATACCTGATTGAAATCTTTGAAAAACTTGTGCTAATTACCCACTGAAATAAATCATCGCTTATAGCTTGCTCTTAGCTTCTCCCACTACCTTCATCAATGCTCGTCCGTTACTCAAACAGACCTTTCCACCCGCAACCTTGACCACAAACCTGATTTCTTCCCACTCTCCCTTCCTTTGTCCAGTTCTCCACACAGATGTAATCAACTTGTCTCCAGGTCTTACAGGGCTTGCGAATCGGGCCTGAAACTCTTTGATGTTGGCCGGGTCACTGCCACCCAACTTTTGTAGCAGGCCGTGACAAGCCGAGTTAAACGAGTATAAGCCGTGAATAATAACACCGCCGAATCCCATCTTCTTGCCCGGCTCTGGGTGCGCGTGAAGTGGGTTGTAGTCGCCGTTTAGTCGGTATAGTAGGGGTGTCTGCGCGTTGGTCTGGTCCTCGAACTCGACATCTGGCTTCTTGTCCTTTGGCGGCGGGAAGTTCTCGGTCGCGGGGCCCTTGGGACCACCCCAATTGCCCTGAGCGACGTAAAACGAGCTGCCAATGGCGCGCGTGTAGACTTCGCCCGTCTCGGCGTCCACTAGATCCTGCTGAATCTCGACGACGGAGCCCGGTCGGCCCTTGTCGTAGACACCGAGGACTTTGGTTCGGAGCTCGAACTTGCGGCCGGCCGACGTCGTAGGGAGGGGCTTGAGGAATTGGACTAGTCGCTGGCCGTCGACGACTCGTCGCGCATCGAATTCGGGCACGCCGGGAATCTTTACTGCCTTCTCGGCGGCATAGAAATCGACGACTTCCTGCTGGTTCTTTTTGAAAGCTAGGTAGTGTTGTTAGATTAGGTACATATATTCAAGTCTATGCGAAGTGTAGTTCTTACGGAGGATGACCGGGTAAGTCGGGAACACTGAGAAATTAGGATCGAGTTCCTGCTAGGGTGTCAGAACAACAACAATAATAATAATGATAATAACAACGACCACACGACGAAGCTGTTGGCGTAAATAGGTAGCCAGGAAGACTAACGTATAGGAAGTGAAGCTCGTCAGAAGTACAGCCTATGGTGTTGGCAAAGAGCAAAACATCGCGCTTTGTCCACGATACCTCGGTGGGAGGATATTCAAAGCCGGCTCCTGGACTGCTCATTTTGGATTTCACTTAGATCGAAGATCGTCTGGTCGGAATTGATATAGAGTGTGAATAGATGGTATATAGATTGGGGTTGAGCGAGTAGAGGGTTCTACGTAGGAGGGTATATATATAATAGGACAACTACTGAATATCAATAAAAGCAAGACCAGACTACCTAAGACTTAATAATTAATAATTGGTTGTTGAAGCTCAGATGCGACAAAGAAGGGCTAATACCTAGGTACCTAGGTAGGTAACTGTCCGGTATTAGGAATCCTAGGCCCACCACATGATACCTAATGCGATTCGAGCCGAGGTTCAATGGGTCTAAGAGACGAGTCTAGCTGATCTAGGTCTAGAGCTGATTGATAAGATAATCGGCACTTTATACCGGTATTTTGATGGGTAGATATATAAGTTATATGCATATATTTAGGTACCTGAAGTATGAATTTAAGGGAGGTGCATAAGGTTGTAAGATAGGTGCCAGGTACGCGATGACCTCAGTTATACTACCTAGGTAGAGATTACCTACAGGTATCTCTTACCTTCTTCAAAGTTCTCTATTTACCTAACCCAGCCTGATCCAGTAATTGCAGCAGTAATTGCAGCAGCTGGCTGTAGTGCAACTGCAACTGCAACTACAACTACCCTCACCTACTCAGAAATCTACAATTCAAGGTATCTGGGTTAACCTCCAAACCTGTGGCCAGGTAAAGAATAGGTATCCTGGATTTCTCATTCGTTATAAAAGCAGAAAGGTAAGCAGATCATTTCATTCTTCTCATGGAATATCATGTCACAATTCGACACCTCACCGTTACAACATTGAGTGTCGTATAAAGGTCGTGTAAAGGGGTTTCTGAAACATACATGAATATCCTACTTACAAATACGTCGACAAGGATAAATTCTGCTTGAAAGCAAAATTCCATTTACCAAGCGTCGATAGCTAACTCAGACAGAAACGAAAAGAAGAGTTAAAGCTCACTGATGAGATCTCACTCTAACGACAGTTCACGGCCTAAGCTCATATGATCTTTAACTCTTAGAAAACTCAACGACTTATCAAGTAAAATGAACAGCTTCATATCAAAGCGTACTAATCCATAAGATAAGACTCTCTCACCTAAGAGTGAATATGAGAAAACGAAGCCTAGTCAGAACGACTCACCGTTGAAAAAAAAGCTAGATCAAAAACAGAAACACTTGAGAAAGAAAAAAACACTAGCACCTTCAACAACTTTTTCATCTCAAAGAATTCTACAGAAAGGATTCCCTTTCTCAGCAACAACAACACTTTTACGATATTATTCGGCAACTGGGCCGTCATTTTAAGGAGAACCTCAGACTACCACCGGCATCTTACATAAACCCCAAGCAGAACACTATTGACGAGAGTCAAACAAAATGAGTTCTGACGAAGAATTCACCACGCCACTGCTATACTTAAAGGCTCGACACCAGCATAGCGATGCACCCCAATATCCAATGTTGAGCGGAATTTCCACTATGCGTGCTCCCACTGGAGAAGAAGTATGTGGCGAAAAGAGAAAGTCTGAAGACCATGGTGAGGCATCAGGCAAGAAGCGCAAGAAGAAGAAGACTTCAGGCGATTTAGATTTCTCAGCAAGTGCAGCAAGCGCTATATCCAAGTCGTCGAAGGAAAATATTGATCGGTTCGACGACGACGGCATCTAGGAGATGCTGTTGGATCCAGCCTTGTTTAGCGAAAAGGATAATGACGCTCAAGAAGCCGGTGACGTACTATCTCCAAATACCTCCACCCAAATCAAGGGTCATAAGTCGACAGAGAAACATAAGGCGAAAGCTGAGCGTCGAGAGGAAAGAGAGTCAAGCAAACGTCGAGGACGCCAGCATTCACACTCAGCAGTGAATGACGCCATAGCTGGCGCATCAACCTCTACCCATGATGCTCAGGCTGCCGACCTGGAGAAACTCGAACAGAGACGTAGACTGGACGAGATCGTCAAAGATCACATCGATGACTGGGGCATCGTTACTGACCGACCTGGTGCCAAGGAGAATGATGCAGATTGGATGATGATGTCTGGTGGGCTAGTCACCGCCCCCCTTGAGGTTCAGGTTAGTTCTTTATACTTTTTGATGTCTTTGCATTGTTCCTAATATTGCTATGTTGTAGGAATTATGGGATATCAGAAACCCCGTCTCAGGAGACCTCAGCGATGGCAGCGAACTTAAAGTCACAAGTCAGGAAACTTATAGTTCGGTAGTGCCTTCAACTTCCCAAGCCTCTGTAGAAGCTTCGTCTTCGTCTTCATCTGCATCTTCGTCTTCGTCTTCTGGATCGTCCACTACGGTCTCCTCGCCAACGCTCCATACTAAACAATCCCAGCGACGTCAGTCTGGAAATTTCGTTCGTCCTACGAAAATCAGCGGTCCCTTAGCTCCTCGGTTCTCTGATCGAACCATGCCTGCCATCACTCCTACATTTGCACCCACGACAATCCTCACTAATACTCAAGCGGTTGATTCAAACCAGGAAGAGGCCGATGAAGAGGAAGATGAATATTACACACGGCCGGGTGCAGTCAGCTTGAAACGGCCCCGACATACAACATTCCTCTCTACGCCGCAGCCTTAGGCAGGCCCTGCTAGCGGAAACACTTTTGGAAGCTTGAATTCTTACTCAATAAGCCAGCCCCAATCATACACCCAACCAAACGTGGGACTATCTTCGCACAGGCCTTCGACATCCTCCCATCCTCGTCTTGGACCGGCCTCATATGCCGTCCCGCAACCTATCGATGATCTCGTTACCCTAGTTGGGGTCCCGGGAGTTGAGTCGCCTAGTACAAGGACTAGTAACGGCGGGCCATCCTCCTTCGGCCATTACGGGGGACAACATATCAACCGTCAAGTCCCCCTCGTCGAGGCTCTTGCAAGGGACCGCGCGGTCTTGGAAAAAGAGAAGGAGTTGTGGACTAGAATGATAGGCTTTTAAAGATTTCGCATCCGCATTTCGCAATTTGCGCTAGGGTTGGTTTGTTGTTGTTCATTGGTCACGATATTCGGCTTTTTGCACAGATTTCTGCAGGGAGTTTGGCTTACCGAAGGCGAGTTCTCGTGATTTTAGGAGTGGTGGTTTTGCACACCCCTTCTTGTAAATTATCCGAGTCTATAGGCGTGGTAGTCTTGCACAGTACGATATGGCAGACAATCCCTAATTGCTTACTTGTTTCTTTAGAGTTGATGTTTACCTACCTTAGGTTACCTACCTTAGGTTAGGTAGGTATATACCTCTCAACATTAATTTGATTCTGATTACTTGTGTTAGTTGTGGCATAGGCCTTGTTGTATTAATAAGTCGTTTCCCTCCATTTGCTGGACCGTTATGGCATTAGCTACTTGCCTTTGTACCTAATGATTAAAGCAACTTCGCAAGTTCTTAATTTCAAACTCAAAACCCTTATGCTATATGAATTATCTAAGGCCCTCTTACCTCTTTATTTCCTCTTCAGAGGGGCGAATTAGCGGTGCTTCCGAGCGCTTGGGTCCCCTGGCAAATCAACTACGCCAGCTCTAGCTAGGCAGTCGTCTAGCCAATAGAAGCTATCGAATAGTAATAAACCCCATGGGTCATCCCCATTAATCCCATTATTTGGAGTCGCGGGGTCGCTAACTCACATACCTCCTATGTTAGCAGTTAGGTACTTAAAACTTATACCCTATTTGGGGATGCCGATCGAGCTCCGGGTTGCCGCGGGTTAAATACAACCGAGAGCGTTGTCAAAAGCTATTGGGACCGACTTTCTCAATTTCAACATTTTATTTAGTCGAACAAAGGAATATATACATATTGTGCTTGGGTATTTCTTTTTGTGGCATTATCGCTTGGTATGTTACCAAGATGGCTGAAAAGCTCATTAGCGCCGAGGAAGGTAAGATAGGTCTCCTAAAAGCTCTCTGGTACCTGTTCTTGAGACATGTACCTTTGGCTGTCGTAGTTAGCTAACCGGTGTATACGCGGAAATCAGTTGTAAAGCATACCACGCCCGAGAGTTGCTGGGTGGTACTATACGGGAATGTCTATGATGTAACAGAGTTCTTGCCCTCGCACCCCGGTGGTTCCAAGATCATTTTGCAGCTCGCCGGCCGGGATGCGACGGACGAGTACGACCCCATACATCCGCCGGGAACGCTGGAGGAAAACCTCAAGCCGGAGGCTAAACTAGGTCGTATCGATCCTCAAACTATAGTCCAGGCTAGCAAGCCGGCTGCCAAGGAGGAAAAGAAAGATGTGGACGGCGTGCCGCCCATGGAGAGCCTATTGAATCTCAACGAGATCGAGGAGGTTGCCACGAAGCGCATGCCCGAGAAGGCGTGGGCGTACTACTACTCTTCCAGCGACGACACCATTTCCAAGTCCTTCAACAACACCGTTTACAAGGACATCCTGCTGCGGCCGCGAGTCTTCGTCGACTGCACCAAGTGCGACACCTCCACGACCTTGCTGGGGCACAAGGTCGACATACCGATATTCGTGGCGCCGGCCGCGATGGCGCGACTGGGGCACCCGGACGGCGAGGCCGGGATCGCCCGGGCCTGCGGCCGGTTCAACGCGCTGCAGGTGATCTCGAACAACGCGTCGATGACGCCGGAGCAGATCGTCGCGGACGCGGTGCCGGGCGGGCAGATCTTCGGGTGGCAGCTGTACGTGCAGAACGACCGGGCCAAGAGCGAGGCCATGCTCGCGCGCATCAACCGCCTGGCCGACAAGTTCAAGTTCGTCTGCCTGACGCTGGACGCGCCGGTCCCCGGCAAGCGCGAGCTCGACGAGAAGCAGAGCTTCAAGAACGCCGTCCGGGTCGCGTCCGGGGTGAAGACCTCGGACGAGCCCAACCGGCCGGGCGGCGGCGGCGTGGGGCAGCAGCTCTTCTTCGGCACGGCGTCGGACCTCACGTGGAAGATCACGCTGCCGTGGTTGGCCAAGCACACGGATCTGCCGATCGTGCTGAAGGGCATCCAGACCCACGAGGACGCGTTCCTCGCGGCGAAGTATGCGCCGCAGGTCAGGGCCATCATACTGTCGAACCATGGCGGGCGTGCCTTGGACACCGCGCCGCCTGCTGTGCATACCCTGCTGGAGATCCGGAAGCACTGCCCGCAGGTGTTTGATCAGATTGAGGTTTGGGTCGACGGCGGCATCAAGCGCGGGACGGATGTCGTCAAGGCGTTGTGCCTGGGCGCCCGGGCCGTGGGCATCGGTCGGGCTGCGCTGTTCGGGCTCGGGGCCGGTGGCCAGAAGGGCGTTGAGAGGACGTTAGAAAGTAAGTCATGTTTTTGAATAAGCCCCATCCTCTGTATGTGTTTGTGCCAGTACTAATAGCATGGTTCATAGTCCTTAAAGCGGAGATAGAGACGTGTATGAGGTTGCTGGGCGTAGAAAAAGTGAGCGATCTGGGTCCGAGACATGTAAGTATTCCCCATTCCCTATCTCGTACCGTAAGACACACATTGTGTTTCTTAGATACTACACCTAGCTGACACAGTGCGGCCAGATCAATTCTAGAAAAGTCGAGAGAGACATCTTTGACGGAGACGCGGGATTAGAGACATTTGGGCTGTGGGATAAAGTCAAGTCTAGACTGTGAGTTACTGTCTACCTCTAGTGCCTAGGTGCCTTACCTTAGTATATACAGCCGTAGAGTAGGTAGAGGAGTTATGCCGTGTTATCATTCATGTACGCTCAGCGATAGTACTACCTTTGGATAAACCCAGCATAGCGATAGCGAAAGGCAGGTCTTCTATGATTACAATGTTATATATATTACACACTTATAAGACATCGAACTGGTAGTATCGAAATTGATATCCAATGATTGACTACCTACTTTCCTCGACCATTCTTATATATGCAATGTGAAGATATTCCTAACCAGATAATAAAAACACAACTCGGCTCAGCCAACGCCTTCACTTCAGTCCCGACCTGCGGTTGGGCTTAACACATGCAGAGAACCGGTAATCGAGACCTTGCCTTGGTCCTCCAAACCGCGAGCATACTCCTCGGGTAACGGCGTGTCAGCAAACAGAGCAAGCGCATGCTCCGGAGGATAACGAGCGCCGCGACACAAAGCCGTCTCGACGAGCGCTCGGATCCGCGCAACCTCGTCTGCCGAAAGCGCGACCGACGCAGCTGCGCAGTTTTCCTCCAGCGAGGCGGGTTTTGCGAGCAGGCCGCGTGACAGCGGCGAGTAGGCTACCACGGCGATGCCGAGCTCGCGACACGTGGTGAGGAGGTAGGATCGCGCACATTATAAGAAAAGCGAGGGCGAAGTCATCCATATCGTCTCCTTTTCCAGTCCGCACAAAAGCATCGAAGCGGAACGCCGATATAATCCATATAGGCTCCTCCCTCCATGCCTTATAAAAGTCCAAGGGGCTCTTGGCAGTCCATAGATGTCTTGACGAAGTCCATCTGTGGACGTAATACCAATCTCCAAGATCAGCTATATCTATCTGTACGTCAGAGCTAAGGACTTAAATTTCTTTATGCTGATGTCCTTACAAGGTAATTTGCGCCCTTTCAACACACTCCAAAATTGAATAAGTGCAGCAGATATCATATAGGTTCTCCTAACACTTTCCGCAAATAACCAGCGCTACGAAGTATCAGTAACCATGGAACTTTCTTGGATAGCTTTTTTACACCTACCTCCCAAGACTCTGGTGGCTTATTGCGAACTCTCGCAAGCTTCTTCCTCGTGGTTATTGATCCAACATTTGCTGTTGTTCTCGGATTATGAACGTTCTTATGGAGAATCTTCAGAGCGAGGCCACGAGTCGCCTCCGTCTGGTTCGCGTAGAGAACGCATGTCGAGAATACGTGTAGGATCCACGACGGCGTGTCAGTTAGGTACAGATGACGATGCATACATAGAGTAGAGTTGTCCTGGGAAACCGTAGTGTGGATATTTTTAAATGTTTTTTCATCGCATATGCAATCCTGGGTGAAGGGTCGGCAAGTTGCCATGGAGCGTAGTCGTCCTACTACTGCAAGTCTTAAGAAAAGAGAAGGTATTTCTTACTACATAGAACTTACGCATACAGCTGACATCTTAGAATAATCTTGGTGACTTAGGGTTTTAGTCCGTGAAATAGATACTATCTGCGTATCCTGCCTTACAAAGTCAGGTAGTCCCTGTATATCGCCGAATTCATGCCAATTCATCGAATCCAGTAGTGATTCAAACGTGTCATCGAGTTGGATAGTTTCGTCAAGAAGAATATCTACATCGGGTCCCATTGATGTACAGACCCCGCCGTCACCCAAGATGAAGCTGTCACCGTAGGACGTAGGCGGAGGACCGTCGAGCGAGTCTAGACCCGTCGAAACACCGGCGCAATTGCCGTACGACCGCGCGTCCGACTGTCGCCCCTAGATACATAGACGCCTCTTCTTGGTGCAGTTACCGCAAGCTGGTATCCGCTGGTCAGTGGTCACAGCGTCGCTTGCGGATCACACAGGCGTTGCAGCTCTTCTGCTTACCTAGATGAGCTTCCGCGCGGAGCCATGAAGTCCGCTCCAAGGAAGACCGCCTAGGTAGTGGAAGATTATTTTCAATTTGTCACCGATGGCTTTTTGTCAGTCGTAAATAACGGGTTTTTACCGCAGAGAAATTTGACATGAACACCATTACCGGTAGATGGAAATTAAAATCGAATCCATTAAGCATTGAGGAAACGGGCCTGCGGAGGATGACGCGTGAAGTCCGCAAGTCCGCCGCCGATATTCCTTCAACCTCCGGAAAACCCATACACCTTTGTTGTCCTTAGACTTGACGACAGAGCAAGCTGATTACAATACAGGATGAATATGAAAAATGACCTAGGTACCTATTTAGCATTACCTGCTAAGACAAAATAGTGTCCGTAACTATGTACCGTAGACAAGTCGAAATATTCGCTTGAACAGTTAAGGAAGTTTTAGGTACTAGGTATCTTAGGAGGTACTTAGCATCAAGATACGCGTTCGATAAAACGCTAGGATGGTGATTGAGATAGTTTTGGTCAAACCTCACACCAAGTCCATTTCTACTTGATATTCGCGTCTAGTCGAACTACACCGTCATGTCCAATCCAATATGGACAAACCTCCTGAATCTCCAATCTAACTATAAAAACCACCCTCGGCCTAATTTTACCAGACAATCCCATAGTCGAATTATTGCCAAGTAAAAAAAAAAGCCCATATGATTTTGTATCACTAATCATATAAGGGAGGGCGCTTTTCCATCCCCCAAGGCAAACCGGGAGCGTTAGGTCGCCGCAAATAGTTACCTATATTAGCATCATAGATTGGCGTTACTCCTCACGCGTACCATTACGACGATGGCTTTTGGGCGCTTGTTAGGCAGATATCTAAGCCGGTGGTTCTGGCAGTCTGAGTGACCGCCGTGGCGGACACGAGGCTAGCTGCAGATGTGCGTTCCGCCTCCAATCACACCAGTTGGTAACGCAGCACTTTATGGGCATCTCGGACGCGTTGCCAGAACCCCTGAAACCGTTACACCAGATTCGTCCCGAGAGCCACGGCGCCGGTATCACAAAAGGGTGTCGTGATGCTAGTAGCAGGGCCACATGTGTTTCAGTAACTAAAGAGAGATCTTTCTAGATAATTAGTTCTCTACCTAGGTACCTGGGTAAGTAGTAGAAAAGTGTGTTGGAATGAGACAAGAAGCCACGCTATGCAAGGGATGACAGATTTTATCATGGTATTTTATTCACTACCTATCTAGTAGGTAAAAATATGGGAATACCAAGTAAAAAAGGAAGAAAGAAAAAGAAAAGAAATTTGTTCTCTTAGCCGTCTTGCCGGATTTGTCCTCCCCAAAGGGAAAATCGGCACCGAGCTAAACCTCGGAGATGTCTACGTCTACCTCTCGGTCGCGAAATCCTGCCTATTCAAGATCTAGATTCGGCCGTCAAGCGGTTAACGGGAGGGCGCTGCGCTGCAGACGGGAGGCGGCAGACCTTCAGAGCAAACCGACAAGCTTTTATTTCCCAGGGCGTAACATCCGCGTCCGAGACAGACGGGTCTCACTGGGTGGTATCGTCGGGTTATCGCATCAGATCGCGCTAGGTACCTTTTCTCGGAATCTAGAAACGTGGTATACCGCACACAGAGTATGCTGTGTCTCCATGTCTCATTTGTTACCCCGAAAGGTGAGAGAGGAAAAAAAAAGGGGATATGCGCTCCCCGCCCCCATTAGAAAGATGGATTAGGGAAAAGCCATGGGACAGATTTTTTTTTGTTCTTCTCGTCAGCATCTTCCCCGTGAGGCTGGCTTGTAGTACCCCATTCCCTCTTGGTGCTACGAGAGCACTAAGACCTAGATCGGGGTCGAACAACGATTATTGTTTATTAGTATAGGTGTTCGTACGTAACTAGTATATAGTTACCATCGAAATAAGCAGTATAAAACTCCTCTAGGAGTCCCTTTCCCTTCTGGGGCCATATGTGTTGACAAGAAACGGGACGGTGCGACTGTATGCTGACATCGAGACTATTGGCCTAGCCGTGTAATGAAAGCCTGCGATTCACACTAATCGGTTGCCCCTGGCGCTGACTATTGACGGGTAACACTTACCATATGCTCGATTTTAGAATGGCTATGCCGTGTAGCCGCGAATGATGATTCCCTTTGTGGAACTTTCAAAGGCTTGTCTTTGCGATAATACATAGTAGTTTGAAGCCTCCCAAATCACTAGAGAAGAGGCGCAATAGAAACAGGCCCTAGCAACAACACGTGTGAACAGACCTCTCGAGAAAGCCTTACTACCTACCTAACGTATCTTAGGTAGGTAGAAGGTTATCATTAGACTTATTTGGCTCTCGGTGAGCCCGTGTACTGCGGCAAATGACGGGTAGGTGAACGGGAACCAAAGCTGACGCCAGTACGGGGTCGGCCGAGTTAGGATTCGAGCCATTCAGCTCGTGGAATGTCCATATAAATCCCCCTTTAAGCATATAACTACCTAAGCTTATACCTATGAAGGATTAAGTTCGTTCGCCATGACAGTAGATATGGTATTACTAACCATGGACCTGGGCGCATAAACTGACCATTCAGAGCTGGCGCTCTTCTCGTACGCACGTACGCGAAGGACCTCGGGTTGGAGTCACAGGCGGGATGGCCCCCCCGGCGGGAGTGGCGTGCAGATCTGTAGGCAATTCCTTCGGCGATAGATCTCACAGACCGAGCTCGAGCTATTTGAAGAATATCGCCGAAAGAGCTGAACGCATACCTTTATTAACTAGGTGATGTTGGGATTCCCACGATGTTTGATACTCACATGGGATCCGGGATCTTAAGAATTAATTAAAGAGCGGGATCAAGCAATGAATAAGCTGGCTTTTAGGTAGTTGCTATTTGCTACGATGTACCTAAATGGTAATGGTGACACCGAAAGGAATCGGCTCAGATTTAGGCGAGGGCGGAGGGCTCCTTCAAGGGGCCATTCCGCGGGCGGCGTCTAACTGATAATGGTCAGAGAACTGTGGTTATTTTGGAAACTCATTCGGGGTGCACATATCGAGTTTAGGGATCAGTTAACTTATTAACCTATGTGATACCGTTCAGCATGGGTAGTGTGGGCAGTGAACCCCATCCGGCCCATGTGATAGCAAGGGATATCGAGGGAAAGCAGGAGGCTATTGAAGAACCAAAAGCTATAATATCATGTTATCTGGTACCTAATAATAGGTAATAATAGGTAATAATAATAATAAAATGTGGCTGACTTCATGGGCGCCCAACTATTTTATATTGCCCTCCGAGAGGTATCTTATGTCCTGTAGTACGGTTTATTTCCGTTGGGATGTTTCCGAGCACTGTGCGTATCTTCGTCTGTCTGTAAGGCTGGATCTCTCTCGACCCCCCATAGGTCGGCGCATCGTTGATGCATAATGACCAATTATTATATACCAGTCTTGTGCGAGGGATGAATCGCGTAAAGAGGGAAACGAGCGGAGGTTACATCTGTCCATCTAAGATCTACCCCGTTTACTGATCAAAGTACAACTGTCAAAAGTAAAACTGTAACCAAAGAGGTGGGGGAGTTTTTAACAGATAACGAATATTTTCCTTTTCCCGCATTCGATAGTTCGTTGGTTCGGTGAACATGTTCACGCCAATAATAGAATATCACCGAAGTGATATGAAATACGGTTGAGAATAGTACAATTATTTCATTTTGATAGTGTAGAAAGATCGTTACATCGATGAAGAAAATATTAATGGTTAGATGTAGTATTTATCCTCTCCTGCGAACTCTTCCTGGTTGATACGGAGCTGCTGGATGTTACCAGCTAAGAAATATAAAATCGTCCTAAAACATTACGTACCTCCTATACTATGTGAATTACCGCGTAGTAACCAGCGGAGCCCTCCTATGTGCATTGCAGATAGCTGGCTTAGGTAAAGTTTCGGTAGTTATAGCATATCATGTTTATAAATATTAGGTACTGCTGACTCTTGTTGAGTAAGTACCTAATACAGGTAGTATCCTGTAGGAGCTTCTTGGCGCACTTATACCTAGAAGAGGCACGAAGTACAGTAAGCAGAAAGGGGTTAACAGCCTACCTGCATAGTATACGGATGTAATGCGTGGAGTGCATACATATGACTTCTCATTGTACGTGTTCAGTATCTATCCATGAATGTATGGATATACGTGCCGTCCACTACGTAGTATGATGTCCCTACGTACGTAGTAGCACGAGGCAGATTCTGTACTATGCTGCCATAGTATGTAAGCAGTAGACGCCGGGACACTACATAGACATGTAATCGACCGAGAATCGCACGGGTACCTACTTGTCTGGGTACCTAGTGTACCTATATTCAGGTTTACTCTAGTACCTATTAGGTACCTAAGGTAGGTAGGTAGGTAAGTAAAGAATTGGGAGGGCACGGCAATAACTCAGTTGCCCAGCACTGCTTCTGGGTACAACGTACCATGTCAGCATGTACAACTTGGATGGGATTGAGGGACTGCCCCAAGAGCAACCGGGTAAGAACTTGAGAACCACGGACCAGCACGAGGCTTGCCTTTTAATATCAGATCTGGGTTTTAAATCGAATAGTGGCTCGGTCAAAAAAGGACGGGGAACGGCCGAGCCAGGAGTTGGATCTCACTCCCGAAATGATGAGAACCACCGAAACAACCCCTGCCTCTTCCTAGCCTTACTACTAGCGGATGATATTTGGCTAGCTTGGCACTAGGCAGGGAATCGAGGATGGCGGAGACACTAGCTAGGGGAAAATTCCTTTTAAGTGTATGAGGAACGTGGCATGCCGCATGCCGCGCCCACACTCGCACGAAGTTTGGGGGGAGGGGGGGGGGGGCAAGGGATGGGGAAGCCTGCCAGCCAACTGCAAGCCAGCAGCCAGCGAGCCTGAACTGATCAATGGGAACATCATGAGAGAAATTTTAGGAGGGGTGGCAGGGTGGTAACTACGATCAACGTTATCCGCCTTGCAGACACACAAGAACCTTGACCTACATATGTATTATGTATTGTGTGACTGGTACCAAATCTTCACACCTACATGAAAAATTCTGACTGGTCTAACCGTTGGCGGAACCATCCTGTAGGCTATATCACATAAGTCCAGCTTACGTTTTGAAGTGCCGTCCGCCCCCAGATTTTATTTATGTACTATCTTAGGTATGGACCTTTGTCTCTATTTGGGAAATATCGAAACGTCGAAGCGTACCTAAACTTTATATTGTACCATGATTAAACATCATCTTGGCCGTGTTGTTATCATCAGAGAATTGAACCTTTTGCCTGGGTAAATCGAGGAGCGAGAGGATGGTGAGATACGTGTATGGTTGATGACTCGACGGCACGCCTTTAACCACGTGGACATCATCTATCTTAGGTAGGTAGATTAGGTGTAGGTACCTATCCATCTACATACATACAAACCTTACGTTACCTCTGCTTACCTTAGGTAGTTCCAATCTACACCTAGACACATTAGGTACCTATGGATGGTACTTATTTTTGTTTACTGCAACTACATCAACCATGCATTATACTGTATATATAAAGCGGAGAAAAATGTCTTAGTAAAAGACTTCCGCCTCCCTTATGCATACATCACACGCACGAAGTTGTATCGAGGTCGTACGAGCTTCTAAAGATCCAATTCGTCAACTGTAAAAAGTTTTGGGTAAGGTTGGTAACGTCTCACCCAAACCTCCCAGACCTTTGCATGTGGCGCGGATATTCTACGAGACAAGCATGCCTTGATGCTTTCTTCACTACCTACCTCCTAAGGCATGTATCTACCAAGGCACCTAATGGCAATAAACCTTGCGCGGCACACCGGAAGTGAGATATGCCAAATAGAATCACACCGATCCGATGACAAGCGGCAATCTAAATTGCATGCATCCTCTTAACATGTTTGTGTGCGACGCGTGTTGCGCATCCTTGGCAAAACCCGGTGATAGGTCTCTTGGTCCCAAGTATGCAAGAGGTCCACGAATGGGAAAAAACGGCATTATCCCTCCTTAGCTTCGGTAGACGACGATGACCGTAAATACTGTAATTCGGACATGAAGAAAGGAGTGTAACACATAGGATGTTCACGACCCCTGTGATTTGTTAAGAGGTATGTATAAGAATAACGGTTTTCCACGAAGACCTCATAAGTGTTGATCTGACTAAGACTGGCTGAGTTTTTATATCCATACGCACAATGCATGACGAAAACTACAACTCCGAGGACCGTGGGTTATCTAGTATGGCCGTGGACGATAATTAAACACCGAACTAGTGAAATGTCGGCCCGGCTTTTGGCATTCGCTGATAACGAGACGTCTTTATGCCCGAGACAAGATATTCAAGGCTTTCCGCCTTTTGTACATACCAGGTACCTAGGTAGTCAAGGCGGCGGAGAAGCTTGTCTCTATGTACCCGAAGTGGTTCCATGATACCTTAGGTAGGCTACTTAGATCTGAGGTATGGTATGTACGTAGCGAGGATGACGGCACAGGGATCTTGATTTACTCCTATATGTAATGTACGGAGACAACTTGCAGGTTGAACTGTAAGTTTACAGGATCGACTGTAGGCCTTAACAGGTCAGTCGGAAAGCTATCCGTTGCGAACGCACCCCGCATAATTGATAGGATTCGTTGCATAACACTCGTGGTGTTGGGCTTAGCCTCCTCTGCTTAAAACAAGCTGCTGATTTGGGCATTTGTCGATACGGCTCACGTGGCGGCGGGAGGATCACAGTGAACCAAACAGCCAAACAGGCATGATTATCGTAAGAAGCTCCAGTCAGAATCGATGCTGCTGCGGATCCTACCGAGTTCCTCCTTTTCAGGGACACCGACAGTAACGTGCCCATACATGATGCTTTACATCCTAGGCTAATTTATGATATCGAATTTTCAGACATTTCGTTCGTGGATGTTGAAATACGGATTGGCTATTATACAAATACCTATGCTTAACCCAATACCACTATACATCATACATTACTTCGTATACTTAACTAGCTTCTAATTATTAAACTTGTGATAACAAAGAATAGTTATACCTAAGCTCCTACTGGTTCTCGTTTGCCACATATGAACCATTTCAGATCTGCTTTATTTCGGATATTATTAGCTACCTGAATATGAAATGGTTGAATAAAGGCATATATCATGTACTTCGATTCGTTGATTAGACTAATAAGCAATAATAGGTAGTTCTTGGTCATATCTGGATAGGTAATTCTAATTATTTGACGCTTTGGGATTGTGACACCCTATTCCTTTCTTTCAAGGTCCTTTATGTCTCCCATACATTGTCTCCCGTACATAGGTATGGACATTACTTCCCATATCCTTGCTATTTACCAACAACGGTATTTGACTACTCTTAGCTCTGGCACGAGCCACCAAGTTACCGGTGCTTTAAACAGGGAGTTGAATTGACTTGGATGGATCTCCCTCCTCTAATACCTTTCAGGGTCGTTCCGATTGCCTGAGTTCGCACAGGCCATAAACAGACCACCAGTTCCCTGGACTCGGGCGGCTGACCCAAGCCTTTCCCAGCTCGCCTCAAATTGTTACTATGTAAATGGAACCATGCTGGCTTCGTATGGTATTTTAAGACGAGGGCGGCATATCATGTACCTATTAAGTACAACTGCAGGTAGGCAGTACCTAGGTAGAGACGAAGTCCCGTCTTGACGCTCCCTCGCGTCTCTTATCCCATCCAAAAAAAAGAGTAAGCTAGAATTCTTGCTTTGCGATTTGGCTTTTCCGACACTGACACTGGAAAAGAGGAGTGTAGCGTCATAGAATAAGAGTTTATGGTTGGGACTTGGATGGCCAAATGCTGAATCCTATCCAGAGTTGATGGAAGCAATACATTACCTATACAAGACCAAATCCGGAACCTTTCTTCGTTGATTTTAGTACCTTACACTAGCTGCCTGACTTAATTATGTATGTTAGGTTAGGTACCTACAATAAAATAATTCAGTACCTAATTGCTCCTGTGCGTGCTGATGTGGAAGCCGCAAGCGTACATATCTGTTAGTACTTCTATAAACGTGTTGCATATGCCGTACATGGAAGTATTCTGCTACGTCTGCATCGGCATGGATGCCATATGGAATGGCGTACATAGTACATATATAATCACTTCAGTGACTTCCAACTTCGGCCACGGGGGAGCTCCCTGTCGTACTCCACCACCCATGCACATGTGCATAGGTACTATGGCAATCCCTGCTTGACTTCACTCACGTGTGCCCGGTACATGGCTAGCCACGAGGAAAAAGAAACGACAGGCGGCACATTAGTGACACGCTAGCGCAGAGCCCATGGCACAACATGTATCTTATACTCTCGGTCGGGGTATCCTTCGCTAGCAATCTTCCTGGAAATAGCCATGCGACAAATCCTTAGCTAAAGGGCTAGCTGCATCGTCTCATCGTCTCATCGTCTCATCGTCTCATCGTCTACCTACCTACCTAGGTAGACGCCCATGAACAAACCTTTCTCCCACTAGACTACCTCCTACCTCCCACACGCTGCAACCCTTAGCCACCTTAGGTACCTAAAGTACCTGGTACGTCTTAAGGTTGATACAATTGAACGCATTTGAACATACATGATGCGTGGCTCTATCCGAAGCCGCAGCCAATGACCTCAATGTTTATAGATACCTATAATGCAAGTTGACCCTATACACTACTATGTAAGGTACTTATACTCACTAGTTATGTAACTTCGAAAACGTGTGTATCTACATGCAATTTAATACATGGGGGGGGGGACACTTGCATGGAGGTAGCGTGCTAGGCATGCATTAGGAAATACATAGGAATGGCCATCCTCTCGGCTCTTTTTTGCTCTTTTTTTTTTTTTTTTTTTTTTTCTTTCCTGCTCTTCTTCTCTGACCTGCCGTATCTCTTGTACCTCTAACCTACCTGTTCCTCCACAGCAACTGACACGCGCAGGGCCCCCTTCGATCCCAGCAAGGGGGGCCCTCTTTTTTCCCATCCTCCATTATTTTCATTTGGGCCTTTTTTTAATAGTAATTCTCCAAGAGAGCGCTTCACCTCATCCCCCGTTCTTCTCCTTCCACACTCCGTTATACTACACTCGACTAGGTACCTAGCTCCTAGTGGAGGTACGTACCTAACCTAGATCAATTCTTTATACACATAGACCTACGAAGTACATACAAGATACATTTATAGGTACCTAGGTACACACCTAATGTACAAGAAGCCCTTGTGCTTACGGGAACTAAGTACTCGAAACTGGGGGGTCCTTTATTCTCTCTTTTACTCTTACACCTTCATCCATTACCTGTCAAAAACTCCTCTTTCCCTTATTTGTTTTTTTGCTACTCTCCTTCTATCGTCCAAACCCAACCGTCCAATAGATACGATATCTACCTAGGTAGTTATTTCTGATGCGCATCCTCGGTTCGTGGTAGTGCTATATTTGCGTGCTAGGACCAACGACACGTTCCTGACGCTTCTTGACCTGTCGTTTTACATAGTTTCCCCGTCGGCTTTATTACTACGACTACTAGCTAGCTACAACTACATACTTACCTACCTACCTTACTTTACTAATAACTACCACTATCGCTACTATTATTATCTTTTACTTCTTCTAAACTACCGCTACCGCTACCGCTACCGCTAGGTACTACTAACTAGCCTCTTTTCGGAAACACTTTCCAACTTTCCGCCTTTTCGCTCTCTGCTTTTTCCTTCCTTTTCCCACCAAGCATCAAATACCAAAGCTCGAGCTTTTGTCGGTCCAGTTGCGCCTAATTGCGATTGGTTATTTAACGTCAATGCTGATCAAACCCCGTTCGCCAATGTAAACCGATGTCGAGCGCTACCGCGTCCCAAGTCTATCCGTCCATCTATTAACTTAGTTCGGGCGACTTGAGCTCAAAGCACCAACTTATATCGCGACGCCGCACCCGCACCTTTTTGCGTATCTGCGTATCTACGTCTCTGCTGGGCTTTAATGAACACCGCTTGCTCAACTTCTCATTAAAGCTACTATTTAGCCCCTCGATAGTCGTCTTCTACCTTCTCTTCTCCCCTTCATAGATCCAATTCAAGCTTCGCAAGCATGGCGACAGATCAGTCTCGGCCTGCGTCGCAGAAGATTCCAGCTGGGCTGGCTACGGTGTTGAATGCTCCAGATGACAATCGCGATTCGGCCTATTACTCGAGCACAGATGCGTCTAGTAAACGTATGTAATTACTATAGCCACAGCTTGGGTTGAAAGTTGAGTAGTAGCGTCGCTAACTACTGGAACCCCTTATAGATACTTCCGCAGCCTCGGGCATAGGCATCAGTGTATACCACTCCGTTCATGACAAGACTCCTTCTCCAACCACTACGAACTTAGTTCCCCAGTCGGTAATATCTTCTGCGACCAACATGAGCGTGGCATCCATGGTATCACCGACAACGCCAGGTGGTGGACGTTTTGATCGGCCACAGTCGATAGACTCTATATCAGGTGGCATGTCTTTGGGTGCAGCAAGTGTCGGACCAGATTCGCGACGGGAGAGTGTTGACAGCAGAATCAACCAGGGGTTCGGTGATTTGAGATTGGGTGGTTCTCCTTACGCGAGCCAGAACCAGTCAACTACCTCGTTCCATGGGAGTTTGGTACAACAGCGGAACTCCCGCGCGGGAATGGAACATCTCGCGGTGCATAGGATATCCAATGGGTACCAGCCGAATGTCGAACGTACGCCTGATGGTCAACATCCAAAAGCTGCTAGGACCGCACCCGCTATCACAGGTCCTGCTACAAGCACGATTGCTAGGGCGGCAGAACCGACGAAAGGTCAAGCCTGGGCATTCCCAGAGGAGGAGATTCAGCGCATGCCATCTACTGGTAATCATACCTTTTTTGATTCTAGGAGAAGTAGCATCTCGGAGTCGATTGCAAGTAGCCAATTTACGACTGAGTCTCGGTTACCGCCTGGACAGCGCCGGCTTGATGATAGTATAGGCCCAGATTTCCAAACCATTCACCATCACACCCTTCAACACAAGCAGTTATCGGATCTTCATAGCGAGGAATCCAGCCCACATAGCGGAAATCAGCCGTATAGTAGGACACCCGAGCTTCGGAAGAGTCACAAGCTAGCGGAACGGAAGCGGAGAACAGAGATGAAGGAATTATTCGATCAGCTTCGCGATCTGATGCCACAAGAACGAGGATCAAAAGCGTCGAAATGGGAGATTCTGACGAAAGGTATGTTGCTACAAAGTCAGGTACCAGCTTATTTACTAACGATGATGCAGCTATTGCCGAGCATCAAAAACAGAGCGAAGCTCTTAAGAGTATTACGAATCATTGCCAAACGGCTATGCAAGAAGCGGAAATGTTACGTCGTGAAATCGATAGATTACGCATGGAGAACGCTCAGCTTCGAGGAAGCATTCCGATCCCGCCAGGCCAAGGCCCGCAAAACACTGCAATGCCATCGCAACCGTCGGGGGATCCGTACGGCCAGGACCCGTATGGTAGAGCTTCTCGGCCAGAACTTCCACCCTTACGAGCCTTGAGTAACAATATTCCCAATAATCCCGATTCCATGACCGGCGTCCAATATGACTCTCAAAGATCAACTAACGGATATCGCCAAGATCCACATCAAGACCCTCGCCAAAACCGGTTCCAATAGCTGAACTACTATCATTCATATTTCCCTTTGTCGTTGTGAACATATCATATTGGGGAGCGGTAGCCATGAAAAATTAGAGACTTTCGGCGCTTTTTCATCGATACCCGTATAAGCAGACGGTTATACCCGTCCACGAGCACTTTGAAGCTAGGCGCGGATGGACTCGATACGGAGGATGTTACGTCGGAATAAGGCTACTGCCTAGGTATTTTGGCTGTCGTGGCGCTGGCGGAACTGAGGCGGGTGGGCTATTGGATCCCTTCAGACTCGCCGACGACGTTAAGGTGCGGATTGATGCTAGTCATCCCTTCTCATACCCTGGCCCCTAAATATCTAAGTCCCGAGGGACAGCCTACTTTTCACCTACAGAAAAGGATCGAAGTAGGAAATTCTATTTTCAAGCAGCGGATGGATTGTCTGGTTGTAGACATCGACGCTCAGTCAGGTGTTTCCCAAGTACCGGCTTTCGATGCGTTGTTCCTGGTTACACCACTGCTCGCGTTGAGCTTATTGGAGTGTATATACATATATACCCGCCGTCTTGTTGCTCGGCTTATTTTGTTACGGGTTTGGGCAATTTAAATTCACGAGGTGAAGCCACGAGGGTATTCTTAGGATGGGAGGGAGGGACATAGTAGGAGAGGTTTTTATAAAAAAGAAAAGGGTTTTGTGGTCGTGGCGGGAGTTAGAATGGCGTGTAACGATCCTTTAAAACTTGGATCAGAAATCTTATCAATACTGGTCAAATAGACCGTAGCTCGGCACGACGAGGATATGATGCAGTCTCGTGTTTGACGATGTACTGGCAGTTTAGGTATAACCTCCAGGGCTATTATGCCCGTGCTTCCATTATAAAAAATCTTGGGTACTTATTTTTGCCACAGCCTAAGGTAGAAGGTAGATTTGGCCGTATACGTACCTAGTAGATTTAACTCGAATTACCTTTATTTACTACATGATTCAACTTGAAGTTAAATAAATTTTCTAGACGACGATGGTGAGGCGCTATATCACCTAGGTATTACCTACTCCGTGCTACCTTTTCGGTTATTGGGTACAAAAGTACCTGACTTGCCTGGTGGTGGGCCAGTGGGCTAGCCAAATTCAACTAAGGTTAGGTAAGTCAGGTAAGGGTCGGTGGCGTGAATTGTGCGGATAAGCAGATAAGGTTAGGTACGCACACTATGTGGGCCAAAGTCCCCTAGTGGAGTCGAAATTTTTTCAACGATTAAAAAAAAAGTTTCTTCTGGAGAATCACATATAAACTGAGATTTCTACATATTGTGAATCTTCCATCCTAATTGTTCAGTAGGGATTTTCTTTGATTCAACAAATTTTGCAAAAAACCAAAAATCAAAATGTACGATCGCAATTCTTTTCCTTTCCTAATAACTCAACAATAGCTAACAGTTTGGTTTTAATAGGCATTCCCTCCGACGCGCAGCTGCTAGAGCAGCATGCTCTTCAATTGCGGTCGCTACCCCGCGCAAGCAGATTGCTTCTTTTGCCATGCAGATTTGCAAGGCAAGCGCGCGCCCGGCTACTCTCATGCCTGTAGCTCGTCACTTCTCCATGACATCGCGCATGGCCCAGGATGAGAGCGAGAATGCCGCCGTCGAACAGGCTATTGGTTCTGCTGAGCAGAACCAAGGCCCGGTGGACCCGGACCTGGCCAAGAAGATCTATATCAGAAACCTTCCTTTCGATGCGACGGAAGATATGGTCAGGGAAGCGTTCAGCAAGTACGGAGAGATTACGCACCTTCAGTTAGCCCGTGATCCCTCGGGTGCCAGTAAAGGGTATGTAGATGCATTGATATTATAGAGCTTTCCCCCCTTCGGTTGTCGGTTATGTTTGCTAATGGCTTTCCAGCTTCTGCTTCATCTCCTTTGCCGATGAAGCTGAGGCAACTCGGGCCATTGAGGAGGGAGACAATTCATTCTGGCAGGGCCGTCGCCTCTTTGTTCAACCCAGAACATCAGGCACCAGTTCCTCGCGGGCCCCCAAGGCCCCGGCAGATCCCTCAACCTCTCTCTACATTGGTAACATCCCGTACGAGACATCCGATGCCGACCTGAACACCATCTTCCGGGATCTGGAAAATGTCGTCAACGTCCGCGTAGCTGTGGACCGCAACACTGGCTGGCCTCGTGGCTTTGCCCACGCTGATTTCAGGACTGTCGAGGACGCACAGAAGGCGTTCGACAAGCTCCAGGGTTTCATGCTCGGACAGCGTACTCTACGTATTGACTTCGCCGCCCCTCCTAAGCCTGCTGGATCTGGACCCCGACGAGATGGATATGGCCAGGGCCGAGACAACAACCGCGGCCGAGACAACAACCGCGGCCGGGACAACAACCGTGGCCGGGACAACTACGGCTCAAACAACTATGGCTCAAACAACTATTAGCCCGTAGACAGGTTTTCGATGGGAGTGGTGCTTTCGCCTTGGAATTAGGTAATGGCCATAATTATATCTTCTGGCAAGGCATTTTTCGGGCAAACGATGCGATATGTGACATGTGAT
Organism: Daldinia caldariorum; assembly: GCF_022478825.1. Classification (NCBI taxonomy): domain Eukaryota; kingdom Fungi; phylum Ascomycota; class Sordariomycetes; order Xylariales; family Hypoxylaceae; genus Daldinia; species Daldinia caldariorum. The sequence continues at coordinate 130,810 of NW_025953042.1, read as the reverse complement.
CAGGAAAGCCACGATGGACGAGAGGTTCGAGGCTTTATATGGATCAGGTCTTGCCAGTAGCTATCCATCCGATAATGGAAAGCTGACTAGGTAAATTGTATGTAACAACATGAGTTCAGGTTCTTTTAAGAAAGAGCCGCCTCTACCAAAAATTCGGTAGTTAGCACGAAACCCAGTTTACTAGGAAACTGAATGTACAACTTCTCTCCGATCATTTTTCATTCTTCAATACGTCTTCGCTTAACGATTAACGTAGTGTGTATGACATGGAAAATATTAATATAAAAAAAATACTCAGTAGCTCGCATACGGTAACTACCTAAAGTAGTATAATATGTGCAAATTTGTCACAAGTTCAGACTTTTTTCAAGAATAACTAGTAGTAGTAGATGTATGAATACCTACCTACCTCAGGTACTTAGGGTTATACTTATACAATGTGTACCTAACCTACACATGAAGCCAGCAAAATGTGGTTTGCACGGACCATTGATCAGTCAAATGGAAGGTTACCACGAAAGCATTTAAGTGGGGGTAATCCAATGACCTCGCTACCTCGGCGGATTCTAGTTTGTACAATACCTAAAGTACCTCCTAGTGAAAGTTCTGGCCAGTGCAGGTGGCAGGTTTCCTCGGCATCTTGGGACAATTTAGGTACCGTAGTAACCTAGGTACCTAGGTACAATACAATACGGCCAGCACAGTGACCTCACTTCCATGTTAAAACGCCCGGCTTTGTAATAGAGTAGAATTATGGTAAACATTGGGAAATCACCGCCCATCTTCAGCTACATGTGAATACTCCTTCCTCTTTTTTTCAATTTCAAAACATTTTCACTACAGAAACCATCCGTTTCTTTTCCCCACAACATCCCGACAGAATCAAAAGGGTTCTGCACCAGGTGTTGCCATACGATAAACCACTAGTGGCACTAACTTCCGCCACCAACTTTCTACCTTACCGACGATCGACTTTATTTCCAGTACCTAACAGTTAGCATTCGTTTGCATCGTTTGCATTATTCTAACTCCTACCATCATCATCGCATATTACTTATCTATCACGTTGTACATAAACCATCCCTCAACATGTCTTTCCTCGGCGGTGGGCCCGAGTGCTCGACGGCGGGTAACCCTCTCAGCCAGTTCGCGAAGCATACCCAGGAAGACAACAGTCTACAAAGAGATCGCATTGTAAATGGAGCTCCTCAGGCTGGTATGGGTGGCTTTCGCAGTGCTGCACAACATGGACCGCAAGATGAGGTACGGTTGATAATCTACAGTTTACCTATCACGTCTGCACAAGCTAACAATAGTCCCGTCTTCATAGATGATAAACGGCTTTCTACAGCAGAATGGCCAATTACCCAATATGCCCCTTGAAGGCATGAACCAGATACGATTAGATCACCCCTCCCATGGTGTCCACCTCCGAGCGAACTCGACTTCACCGTCGTGGGCGAACGAGTTCCAGCAGAATCCGCAAGCAGCCATGGAATCCGCGTTCAAGGTCCCGCAGGGTACGCAGTTCAGCCCGGAAGATTACGCCAAGTTCCAGCAGATGACCGGCCAAGCAAACGCATCCCGAGCGAGTCCCATGCCTGCAGCCATGCAATATCAAAATCCGATGATGGGAGTGGGAATGATGAACGGCATGGGCATGGGCTACAGTATGAACAACATGCCCATGTATCGTCCTATGCCGCAGCAGCAGTTCTCGCCAAGCGTCCAACAGGACAAAGGGAAGGGCAAGGAGAAGGTGGTGGAATTGGACGATCAGCAGTGGGAAGAGCAATTCAAGCAGCTCGAGCTACAGGAGAAGGATGTCCAAGAAAAAGATGTTGCCGCCAACTTAGAACCTGAACTCAACAAGCTTGACCAGCAGATTTTAGAGTCGGAGACGAACGAATTCGGCGACTTTGAGTCGATCTGGAGAGGCATCCGAGCTGAGGAGGCGGCCGCTAAAGAAGCTATCAACGAAGAAGAGTGGGTTGAGCAGCTGGGTGAACCCGAGTGGTCCGACCGCTTTGGAGATTGGGGCATGCCTAGTGCCAATAGCAGGCTAATGATGGACCCTGCAATAGAGAACTATCTCTTCGAAGAGGAGAACCTATTTAAGGACACCGCGAATCCCTTTGAAGAAGGTATGCGGATTGTCGACGAAGGTGGTAATCTTTCGTTAGCCTCTTTGGCTTTCGAGGCGGCCGTTCAAAAAGACCCCAAGCACGTGGAAGCGTGGGTTCAGCTGGGCATGGCTCAGGCACAGAATGAGAAGGAGACGGCGGCTATCCGGGCTTTGGAGCAGGCCAAGAACCTCGACCCGAATAACGCTCCCGCGCTCATGACCCTAGCGGTTTCTTATACCAACGAAGGCTATGACAGCATAGCTTACCGAACCCTTGAGCGATGGCTATCAGTTAGATATCCATCTGTTATCTCACCTAGCGATCTCTCCTCCCCGGCCGAGATAGGCTTCACAGAGCGCCACCAACTTCACGATCGTGTTACACAACTCTTTATTAAGGCCGCCCGTCTCAGCCCAGATGGTGAGCACATGGATCCGGATGTACAAGTAGGCCTGGGCGTGCTGTTCTACGGTGCTGAAGAGTACGACAAAGCCGTGGACTGCTTCTCGGCGGCGTTGGCGTCATCTGAGCTCGGAGCGTCTAACCGACAAAACCAAGTACACCTGTTGTGGAACCGGCTAGGTGCGACGCTAGCCAACAGCGGCAAGAGCGAGGACGCGATCGCGGCGTACGAAAAGGCGTTAACGCTGAAACCCAACTTCGTGCGTGCTCGCTACAACCTCGGAGTCAGCTGCATCAATATGGGGTGCCACGCGGAGGCGGCGGGTCACCTGCTAGCCGCACTCAGCATGCACAAGACGGTGGAGAAGGAGGGTCGCGAGAAGGCCCGCGAGCTCCTAGGAGGCGGCGTCAGCGATGCTCAGCTCGAAGCTATGACCACCCAGAACCGGAGCACAAACTTATACGACACCCTGCGCCGCGTCTTCACGCAGATGGGTCGCAGGGATCTCGCAGAGAAAGTCCTGCCTGGTGTTGACCCCGAGGTGTTCCGTGGCGATGTCGACTTTTAGCGAATTCTCTTCTCCCCGAAAATACACAAGTGGTATAGGCAACCTGGGAAAAGGAGGAAGCAAAGTTCTACAGACTAGTGAGGAAAGGAGGAAAGGGACACTGGTAAGATAGGACAAATTCTACGGCCTCGCGCTCTCTGGATACTAGGAGATTCCAGAGTATTCTTATATCGAGACCGTGGCCAGAAATAGCCGTATGAGGAGGCTATTGAGGTTACGGCAAATAACGTAGCCAGCCATCCAGCCAACCAGCCAGCTAGTAACCTCACCGTATACAGGACATATTATGGGTGTAACGCATGTGATTTATTTCAGAAGACATTCGCTTTCAAACGGGGATGTCCATCATAGTACCTTGCGAGATAACAGGGTAGAACGGGGTAAATGGGATTTATTATATGTTAAACGTCTGAGCTTTCGTGAGCATATCTGGTTATTATAATTGCCATCGGCTTATTAACGTCGTCTAAGCAGCTGTCTATTGAGACCCAGCAATGGTAGCGTATTGATATTGTAACATGCCTTGAGATAATTTTAAAAATTAGGTATCGGCTGTGTCTGTGTCTATGTCTGTATATGTGTACCTAGGTACCAGGTATGTTCATATATCACCATTGGACCGAGCTAACCTTGGTAATCCACGCAGCTATAAATACCTACCTTCTACCTAGGTACCTAGGTAATCGAGACATTAGAATATTCCATCCGACGAGACATTCCATATCAACATGCTGAACGATGATGGATCAGCCGAGATGACGAAATCGAAATTGCAGTTGGTGTCGTCGATGTTATATGACTTACATCCACGCCGTGATTCAAGCAAGACAAGTTTCGAAGGAATGTCTGACCCGTTAATAGGTAAGACCTTATTGGCCTATCCATACCAAGAGGTTGTTGTTTATTTACATATGCGAACTTGACGTCATGATAAACTCAGGTTGTACCGAAATATTTACAGCAACTAGGTACCTAAGGTATGTCGTTGTTATCGTTGTTATCGGTGTTATTATTATTATTCTCATCATTATCTTGTTGGCATGTAGATACATCTATCGTCCTCCAGAGCTACCTAGCTGGTCTACATCAGCATACCTACCTAACGTAGGTACCTAAGTCTATGTTACTCGGTAGATATTACTTAAGGAGAAGAAGACGACTAGGTGACTAATACAAATCGCGACCTGTGGGTTAGCTCTGCATAGAAGGGTTCGTTTAGCTAAACTACCTCCTAGAAATTAACGAAGAAAACTCGACGGCGTCCCCACAACCCTAAGACCCTGAAAACCTTATTGTTATTTTTTGTTATACTTCCGCCGATGCCGATAAAAGCATGCCTAAAAGTTTTGAAACACGAGCTTTGAGACCGTTTCAATTACTTCCGCATGCTTACTTTAGGTACTTGAGGTACTTACCTATTCTCCTATTGGGTCTTTCTTCGCATACAAGTTTCCGCAGCGGAAAAGTCTTAGATCTGATATGTAAGTGGAGCAGGACAGGCTTGGCAAGACGTACCCTTAAACGACAACTAAGCGTCCTCCCAGTAGGTATGGAAAGACCTTTAGGTTTAACTGATTGATCTGAATTTTATTATGTAGAGGTTACCAAGTAGGTACCCGTTACTGGCAGATGGATCCTATCACGACTTATGCGAGGCAAACTAGGTTACCTTTCGCTGAGAAGATTATACATCGATCTGGGATACTTTACGTAGGTATACTACGAAGTAATCCCAACCCGGCTTCATATGTCGAGATCCCATTAACAGCAATAGCTCATAAAACACATGTTCCCTTCCATTAAACGTAAACTACCAGTACGTGCCATTGTACGGGAGGCGAGAAGCGTATTTTGTACAACGAAAATTACCGGACCGAAAGAATCGTGTTACTCCCGCTGGGTAGCGTGAGTCGTTATCATGTGTTTACATGAAAATCGCACCGACTGCCAGGAGCATGGGTGCCACAAACGGAGCCACCGTCTGAGCGGCATTCGTGTTGGGCACCGTGTCGGGGGTGGCAGCCGAGGTCTTGGTCGCGGAAGAAGCTATAATCTTGTCAGATCCTCGAACCTAAATAGGCGCGTGTAAATGTTAGACTAACTGGAACTGGCATGGGTGCTAGACGAAGTGGTAGCAGAGGTTGAACCACTGCTAGTGCTTGTGACGAAGCTGGAAGATCCGGACGACGCGCTGGAACTAGTAGGAGCCGAAGAAGTCTCACTGCTAGTAACAGAAGCACTGCTAGTGAGAGTAGCACTGCTAGTGGTGCTAGCGATAGTAGACGACGACGAGATGGCCGAAGACGTGCTAGTCTCCGAGACTGTGCTACTGGCCGAGGTACCGCTAGCAGAGCCGCCAGAGATCTCGAACTGCTGGCTGTAGTTCACGTCGCTGCCATCGTTGATCTCGAGGGCGTAGGTGCCAGAAGACAGATCAGAAGAAGGAACCCAAGTGTAACTCGTGCCAGTCTCGCCAGCTGCGTGTTATTAGTAATTAGTGATGAGTTAGGCTATGAAGGTTTTGTAAACTTACAGGTGAGCTCAGAGACGGTCTTGAGATTGTCAGACGGGCCATCCTTCAAGGTAAGACTAACAGGACCGGCGGCATCGGACCAGGTAACCTCGAAAGGCTTGCCAACCTCGATATCGTCAAAATTGCTGTTGGTAATAACGACAGCATTGACCCAGGCCGGGAGGACGGCAAGGACAGCAGAGACGAAAGAGACCTTCATTTTGACTCGTGGTGGAGTATTAAAGTAATTAGAGAGTGACAAATATCTGTGGAAAGACGAGAGGAAGATTAGTAAAGCGCTCGCGCGGTAAGGAATTATATAGGTTATCTTGCGACAATGACGACTCATATAGTTCGCTGATATGTAAGACGAGTCATAAAAGGTAGAAAAAAAATTCAGTCCCATAAAATCATGACTTTTCTGCTTGTCGATTGAAACCTTGGAGACTTCTTGCGACGTAGTGGGCAAGTCAAGCAAAAGTGGGATTTCTGAGACTTCTGTAACGGATCATGTAACTTGCATAAAGAAATCGTAAACTTACCGGTTTTATTGGAATTAGTTGGAATTAGAAGACCGTACGCGAAAAGAAAGGCGACGAGAGAAAATGGGCTCGAGTAACGAACGTGAAGGTTGTTGTTGTAAAAGGAGTGAAAGCTCGAAGGAGTGGCTGGTAGGAAAGAAAAAGAGAAGGCTCTTGTCCCAACTTACATGCGCCAGCAGACCAGGAAAGTACAAAGCCGTGTCCCGGGGGAAATTAGCAATCGCAACTTACAACACCAACTTTCCATGTTTTTGACTTTTGGAGCTAGAAACGGCTAAAATCTCATTTGGCTAAGCCCAATCCGGCCTTCGAGGAAAGAGCTAACCTTGCTCGGCTGCTTTGTAGGTACCTAGTAGGTAGTATTATAGATTCAATCCTAGCCAATTATCTACGGCCGTTAAAGCCTGGGACCTCTTTTGACTTTTTGGTCTGGGCCGTTTATTGCAATTGCTCCCAACATTTGCCCTTTTCTATCCAAGGTTTTCTCCCTCTAGCCTTGAGGCCATGACGAGCATCATTACCATTGCTAAATACATGCCTACATAAATTCGAATCATATACGCACATAGCAAAAATGTCGCGAGAACCAAGATCAGAACACCACGACGTCCAGGACGTTGCAGCCTCGGCCATCACAATCAGGGGCATCCGTGCTTGCGTGCTAGTACAGCGCTTTTAGTTGCATTGTGCGCCAATGAAAAAAATGTCATATGATTTCATTCAGCGGTGCTTGCTGCCAACTTCAGTACTACCACCAATCTCCCTAAAATAAGTTCCATCTCTCATTGAGCATACCTATGCCATCCCGTCTGCTTCAGATACCGAGAATATCAAACACTTCCAGGTTATACATTAGGCACCTACGTAGTACATGCAGTACGATATTCTTTGATTCACCCGCATTTAGGTTTCAAGCGGGACTCGAGATATTTGATCCATCGACGAGATCTGCTGAAAAAAAGGAAGCAAATTGGCAAGGCATGGACAATGAAAAAGTGCAAGTCCGGTTCGCGGCAGGATCTCGACTCGTCAGCTCGTACAGCTGTGTAACTTAAAGCAGACGTGTGGGGCCGCGCAATCTCGCCAAAGTCCAGGCTAACAATCTTAGGTGATTGGTTCCTGCATGAAGGACCCAATTGAATCTGAGTGAGAGGTAACAAGGGCGCTCCCGGTCAGAACCCTCCCTGCAGCTTTCCCCAGGTACTCCATTATGCAATTCAAAGGGTGTCTCCATAACCGTAGTCATAACCATAATGGGCAACAAAGCCCACCACCAACTCCGGGGTCCCGGATCTACGAATGACCAATAAACATACGCACCCCTTATTTAAACATCTAGGTACGCTCCGCAATAATTTACACAGCTTGACTTCCTTGAAGCTAGGTTGATAATCGAGACGGCGCTCGACTGGAATGCGGTTATAAATGTACTTTAAAGGAGTGTTTATCTTTTCCCCCTCATTCTTCTGCTAATCTTCAGGAAGATGACATGCGCTGCTAGCTATTTACATCCCCTTGATTTTGCAGATATTACAATAGCAAGCTCGGGCTTTACTAGTGCCGGCATTCGCATTGAAAATCAGGATCCCAGCTTTACGCATCCGGAGAGCTTGACCGCCAAACCCAAAGGCAAATCGAGAGCCGAAGAATCGAAACATGGGTCAACCCTTATCTGACGACTCAACTGTGAAGTTGCGGCTATGGAAATTTATTTGCATATTATGTAGACAGCACTACCTGTAACCTCTATATTGATTATTTAATAGGATAATGGCGTCCTCATGGGACTGAAGATATACGCCTTAGTAATCCGAGCCAGGCATTTCGGACTAAGGACAAGAACCCAACTCTCCCTTAAGCCATAATCTATTGTTGTCGCAGGTTTACCTGGGGCCTAGAACGGCTATGGCTATCGTGCTACGTAAGGCTGCAGCGAACAACGCCACGACGGACGCCTTCCGTCTCTTCTCGAAGCTCTTCAACGCTTGCACCCATCTCCCGAGCTTTAACGACAAAGTCGTCTAATGAGCCACCCACGCCAAAATAGAGCTTTTTAGCACCCACCAGTGCTTCAGCCGTATTACCCTGCGCCTTCTCCTCTTTTAGAATAGAGAGGATGGTCTGTGTAAATGCGCTGAGCGCGAATGGGGAATATATGGTCTCAGCGCCAAGGATAATGGTTCGCTGGCCGGCTTCATTTCCAACTTTCGAAGCCTTATCAGCGTCTAAGAGGCCGATAAACTCTGCAGACCAGGCGCCGGAAAAGAAAGAGAGAGATATCTTGCGTGACGTGAGAAATTCTTCAAAGGCTTTGAGGACTTCTGGTGTTAAGTCTAACTCTCCTTCCGATGAAAAAGCATCTTCTAGTAAGGGCGAGTCTGCTCGTTGATGAAGAGCCCAGGTCAGGATAAAATTGGGCAATGTTACGAGCTGCAAAACAGTTGGATTATAGTCGGCTAAGACCATAGAGAGGGCAGAACTCTTGCCGGGTGTTCGAAGACTAAGGCACCACTGGAAGAGAGCCAATGAGGGAAGAGCCGTGCCACAACCGAGCTGGAGATATCTAGTTGGTTATTTCTGCAAAACTTGTGAAATCACGACAGAAAAGACTTACCTCGATCAGTCTCACGGTCTTGTCGGTGTCGGAAAGGAAGGATTTGGACAGCGAGAGGACCTTGACGAGATCCACGCTGCTCTCCCAGGATTTGAATCCGCCCTCGTAGACTCCGGTCTTCACATCATGATTGCCTAGCCCGGGTTCGGTATCGCCGCCGTCATCTTCGGCCATAAGCTGAACCCGGACATCCCATAGCTCTCGGCGGGGAAGCTGAATGTTCCCAGCGCCGTCTAGATCCACGTCCAAGATGCCATAAGCAATTTTGGAGGGTAGCTGAGATAGCATGTGATTCAAGTCATGACTTTTGGCGGGGAGTAAAGGTTTTCCTGATACAGGAAATGCACTAGCCGACGCCTGCGGCTGCTCAGGCGCGCTGACCTGTGGACCTGCAGAATTTGACTCCCCGTCATCCTCTATATCATCACCGGAAAACCCAAACGAGAACTGTCCAGACATATCAGATGAGTAGATGAGCCGATTAGGATCCTTCCTTGGCCACTTTATCCTATATCTGATACTATAAGATAAGGCAAGTGGCACGACCTGAGATGTGAATATATTGGATTAGGTAAAAGTGTGTCTTCAGAATCCAGACCCTTGAAAAATGATAGCGCAAGCTGGCGGGGAAGTACATGTACCGTGTACCTAACGCATTGTACGATATATCCGGCAATACAATGCTAGGGTAACGGTACTCTGTACTTGGGCTGCTTTGGCTAACGATTTAGGGTACCTATGGGCTACCTATAATTGACCGTGACTTCTTAAGGCACAGTACAATACCTGGCACTAATCAGACTGCCAGACTGCTATCGAACTTAATTGAGCACTTACACATGTGTAGGTCTTTTTTCATCTTTTTTTTTTCAACTCATGATAATTCCGAGCTTAGAATTAGATGCATCCATACCTCGCATTCCGAGTTAGCATCTAGGTATAGTACATATTGTACGACCACCCTTTCTTACATTAGTATTTTTTACACAGAGCTCATCGCGATCATTGGTTAAACCACAAACTGCTTACACCTTAGATCACATCTTCAGTATTACACATACATACACAGATACACACACACACATACATACATACATACATATGCAGGTGTGCATTCGAAATTGGGTATTCTCCCATGGATCTAATCCCTCTAAGCTTCCCATTCCGCTCGGCTGCTTCGGAGGGTAGCTCGGTAGATGCACGCCTCAGTGGGACAAATGTCCATCATCCCATGTACTATGGTAAAGTTCCCAGTACAGTGCAGCACAGTCGTTAAAGCACAGTTATAAGGAACGTGGAAGCCCCTCTACGACAATGGGCGATTGGCTGAAATACGATACCAACGTCCACGCCCCATTAGTGATAGCCATGATAATCATGATAACCAAGCAAGACGACCTATCAGGCAACTCGCCATCGGCTTTCGAGTTGAAGGACTTGGCAATTCAATCCTAGTCTTTCTCTCCATTCGGCTTGAACTATCGTGGCAAACAAGTCCAGTTGCAATGGGCTGCTTTTATCATCCGCACGTCGGCAGGGGGGATGGCTGTAAATAAAATATCATCAGTCCGAGTATCAGTCCGAGTAGATGCGCAAACACTAGCCATATACGTAATGTGATATGTGTCGAGGGGGTAACAGATAGATTACATTGTGAGTGGATAGCGGGCCATGTTGCTTCCCTGACATAGCAAACCACCGAAAGGAAGCTTCCGTCGATGATGGTAGGCTGAGATACGCAGCTCCCTGTTACTCAACTTCTTTTTCCATCCTCCAAGTTACAAGGTCTTTAGGCTCTGTATCCGCTTTCAGCTAAGCCTTCTATAACGCCAAGGGTAGTAGAGAAGAAATACGAACTTACGTCTATTAGTTCGTTTTTCTTTTTTTTTTTTTGTTCTCACAACTCGAGGCACAAGCTCAAGCTTATATATAAAGCTTGTACCCTTAGACACGACGGTATGGGCAACATTTCAAAACTACAACGTCGTGTGTCTCGTCTTCTCACCATTCCAGCCAGCATGACACGCCATAAAACCAGTCACAAAGAACCCCAAGTGCCAGACTATGGTGAAAAAACTATAAACAACTCCAAGACTCCTGATATCGTATCAAGACCGCCTTACACAATCAGGGAAGCGCCCCTCGGAACTTCCAAACATGTCCGGATCGTAGGTATTGGGGCGGGGGCTAGCGGCATAAACATGATACGGACCCTCAGGAGAAATATAACCAACTACGAATTCATAATCTACGAAAAGAACAGGAAAGTCGGCGGGACGTGGTTCGAGAATCGATACCCGGGATGTAGATGTGACGTACCAAGTCACAACTATCAGTTCTCATGGCGTCCGAATCCCGAATGGTCCAATTTCTTCGTGCCTGCCGGGGAGATTGGGCAATATCTAGATCGGATATGCGAAGAGGAGGGTATGTTGGACGTCATAAAGACTCAACACAAAGTTGTTGGCGCCTGGTGGGACGAGGACCGTGGCCTTTGGGACTTGAGCGTCGTGAATCTTGAAACCGGTCAAGAGTTCAGGGATAGTGCCAACTTCCTTGTTAACGCAGCAGGCATTCTAAAGTAAGATAGAAGATTGAGCATTGACTTATCCCCTATGTACCTAAGGGAATGCTACTAATGAAGGTATTCCAGTAACTGGAAATGGCCAGATATCTCGGGTATAAATGACTTCAAGGGGGACCTAATACATACTGCTAGCTGGCCTAAAGACTTCGACTATACTAACAAGACCGTCGCTGTGATTGGAAATGGCTCGTCTGGTATCCAGCTACTTCCCACGATCCAGCCAGGTCAGTGAGCTTCTATTCTAATTGCGAACAACACGAACTGACGTTTAGGAGGTGTCAAAAAGCTGTACCATTTCGTCCGTACTCCGACATGGATCATTCCCCCACGAATATTGTCTATGAAGGTGATGGGGGGACCTGCGAAAGAGATCTTAAGCGAGATAGAGCTCGACGAGAAGGAGAATTTTACGCCACGGCAAATCGAGAAGTTCAAGGCTGACCCTGCCTTTTACCGCAAATTTATCAAAACAATTGAGAAGGACAGCAACGGAGCGTTCGCACTCGTAAGAAGACATTTACTGTTTGCTCTCATATTACATTACCGTTAACACTTCCATGTATAGATCGTGAACGGTAGTCCGGCGCAGAAGTTTGCAACGAGTAAGGTTGTCGAGTATATGACAGCAGCGCTAGGGGGCGACGAGAGGCTTTGCAAGGCCCTAATCCCCAAGTTTCCTCTGGGAACTCGCAGAATAACGCCGGCGCCAGGCTATTTGGAAGCTCTTAGGGCTCCGAATACAGAAGTCATCACAGAGAGGATTGCTGCAGTTGTGCCGGAAGGTATCCAACTCGAATCAGGCGAGGTCATCAAGCTAGACGCTATAATATGCGCTACGGGCTTCGATACATCCTTCGTCCCACGATTCCCCATCGTTGGCAGACACGGGAACGTTCAGGACGCGATGAAGACAGAAACGCCGAAGGGCTACATGTCATGCGCGCTTCCCGGCGTGCCCAACTACTTCAGTAAGTGTTCCCAAATAATTTACTCCTATGATTATCTGCCGCATCCTAACACGTCTTCGAAGCCTTCCTCGGTCCCAACGGGCCCATCGGCCACGGCAGCGTCTTCACCCTCAGCGAGCATATAGCCAGGTACATCACACGCATAATAGCCAAGTGCCAGAAAGAAAGCATCAAGGCGATCGCGCCGTCAGACGCGGCAGTCGCCGACTACGCGCAGCACGTGGCGGCCTTCATGCCGCGCACGGCGTGGGCTGCGCCGGGGAAATCCTGGTTCAAGGGCGGCGCCGAGGACGGGCCTGTGACGGCCCTGCACCCGGGGAGTCGCGTGCACTTCTTCCACATGCTCGAGCACTTCCGCGGCGAGGACTTCGAGTACGTCTACGACGGCCCCGCGGGTAATAGGTTCCACTACTTGGGCAATGGCTTCTCGGCTAGGGAGCTTGATCCTAGTGTCGATTCGACTTGGTACTTGGACGAGGCGGTGGACGGTCCTGTATATATGTAATTGCCTAAGGTGCCTAGGTACATATATAAGGCACTTATAGATAGCAGGAGCCAAGTTTATAAGGATTGGTATTGTGAATGTCTACCGCCTAAGGTAAGGTAGGTAGGTAGGTAGGTAGGTATATACATATTTGTGGCTTTAGACCCGGGAAAGAGTATATGAATGCACGTTACGACTTTTCTTCTCTGTTGAAATGAGCTTAATATAAAGGTACCTACCTATGAATCGTCTTGCCTACCCAGCTTATACAGCTTGTAGGTACATTAAGTACCTGTTATATGTTAGTCTTGTTTTAGTCTTCTAACTCCTAGCTACGTGCTATTTTAAGTGAGTTAGCTACCAGTAAGACTTCGCGTTCCCAATATTCCAGAAAGAAAAAAAGGCTCGTAGTTTCATCTTGGACCAACATGCTTTAGTGGTGGATGCTATCGTGTAATTGACGCTGGCATTAAAACTTAGTGGCGCTTAAATAGGTAATCCACTTCAGCTAGTTGACTTATTCTCTTTAGCACGAGATGTAAAAATAGGTAAGCTCCAGCTCGCAAATACACAATCCAATACATTATGAATAAACTCATACAACTACTTGATAATAGGTTATTGCTTCGTTGTTTGTCTCCCGCTGTTTGGCAAGGGAGAGCCGACCCAAGCAGCTGGCTCTATTGCAACGCCTTTCATAGGCGTGTTAGCCCGTTGGTGGTGGGGGTCACGGGTCGTTCCGAGCCATTGATAACCTGTCACGTCCATAGAGCTTACAAGATATCATCTTTTGAAACACCGCTATATAGAATCTATGTGGCGAATTACTTACCTGTTATTACTTCCCCTGTTTGTAAGAGGAAGAGGTTATCATCTATTGGTAATGGTCTTGATGAGCTTACGGAGGGGATGTATCTTGGGAGAAAGAGAAGGAAAAAAAGCACAGGCGCTTCGGAAAAGCAATGAGGCTCTTAATACCAGCGCGTCGGAAATCTCTTCATGCCCAATGATTAGGACTCATATATGGGTTATTATTACCCTCTCCCATCCATAAGTGGAAGCGTAGTATGCATTTTACCAGAAACAGAAGCTGAAGCTGAAGCTGAGCGAAGCTGAAAACACTTCGTCCTCGGGAAGCCCAAGAGGCCACAACACGGGCCGAGTGGTGCTTTTTTTTTCGCGGCCCAACCCACCACCCAACAGTATTCGGACCATTCGTATTACTCCATATACCGCCGCCTGTTTCGACAAGCCTCCACAACGTACCTACCTAAGGTATGCAAGGCGTGTCTTTCCCAGGCGGCTATTTGGTCGAACTCCGCACCCTTGGGGATTTTCGAAAGCTTGCTGTTCGTTTGCTGTTCATTTTGCCCAATCGAATCGAATCCCACATTGTCGCGGACATTTACTGGTAGGTAAGCCCAGATGGGTTGTTCGGTTTCCATGTTGCACCACCAGCAACTGCGTGGGATCCTTGCGCCCTGCATTAGGTACTCGCCTATTGGCCCGCCGTGATGCTGTGTTTCTGGCACCGCCCTCTCGCCCACATGATTTCTTGCCATGTATGTAGGTAAGATAGGTAGTGCATGTGCATAATATATATCTGGTTGGCCTCACTTGCCATCATTTTGAATCTTCCCTAGTTTTTCTATTTTTCGACATTATTGATACCCTTGTTAATTTGCTTTTTTTTTGTCCTTCATAGCGATAACTCATCGGATTTGTTTATTTTTATTTTTTTTGGCATAACGTTGTTATTATAGATCTCTTTTCTCGCCCCTTTTGGATAATACCTTACTAGAACGAAGCCTCACTTGTAGTGCGCGAGGCCTCGGCAAGTTAGATCCGTGTAAAAGACCGGTTCGGAAGAGAGGGAATAGGGAAAGAAGGAAGAAAAAGACATGTCTAAAAACGATGGCACACCGGTAAATCTACTTGCGTTAGGTATATACACATTTTACTTATATTCATGTGACTAGGTAGTCATCTAGTAGATGTTCAAGTGTAAGCGGCTAACCTTTGTGTCAATGGCAGATGGTGGAGGAATTCGCGGGATATGCGAACTCAGGGTCTTAGACGAGATCATGAAGCGAGTCCAGAAAGCGCAAAATCTAGCCACCATACCGAAGCCATGCGACTATTTTGATCTCATGGGAGGCACGAGTACTGGCGGGTAAGAAAACCTAGCGAGTTGCCGTTCCCAGGGGGTGGAGATAGACGTCAAGGGGGGAACACAGATGTTGAGGCAATAAACAGTATGGATGATGTATCATTTCACTAACGAAAGCGATGTGGGAAATTAGGCTCGTTGCCATCCTCCTCTCGCGGTTCAAAATGACGACGACGGAAGCGATTGAGGCTTACTACGACTTCTCGGGTAAGATATTTTCGAAAAGAAATAGGAAGGGGTTTATGGCCTACTTGGCTGGTCATCCGTTCAACGAGCGTCCTCTTGAGAACATCATCAAGGAGATGGTCGCCGCTCGTCAAATAGGAGAGCTTATGATCGATCCTAGGCCTGAAGCTCGGTCTAAGGCCTTTGTCTGCTCGCAGCCCGCGCATAAACAGGGACAGGCGACTCGCTTCAGAACGTACGAACCGCCACCGCCTTTGAAGAGAGACGCTTCTCTGGACATCCCCTCTCCATCAGGATCTTTATCGTCGTCATCCTCATCTTCCCATTCCTCGCCTTCGAACGCCCCCTCTCGATCCTCGGCTTCTTCAGTGGAGAGTACCCCCGTGGCTGGCTCGCCTAGACTCGAGGGCCCCATGCCTGTGGTGAGTGACCCGTGGAATGAGTACAGAGATATCCAGATCTGGGAAGCCGCTCGCGCCACGACCGCCGCGCCGTCGTACTTCGACCCCATAGTAATTAGCCGTGGCGGTGATACTAGGACTTTCATCGACGGGGCAATGGGCTGTAATAACCCGGCAAAAGAAGTCGTGGATGAGGCGGCGGCCCTTTTCGGAACGGACTGTGTTCTGGGCTGTCTTGTCAGCTTAGGGACCGGGTTCTCCGGCGAGGTAACAATCGGGGAAGCCCAAAAGGGGGTTAAAAAGATGGTCGGTTTGATCAACAACCTGAAGAAGATAGCTACGAATACCGAAAAGGTACACGAAGACCTCCGGAACCTGATACGGGCTGACCTGGACACCTACTTCCGGTTCCAGCTCCCTGCTGGAGCCGAAAATATACGCTTACACGACTACAAGAAGCTCGATGAGCTGTCTCGGCTCATGCAAGTGTATATCGAGAAGGAGTCTTCAGAGATCGACAAGGTTGTGCGAATATTAGTGGACAAGGCAAAGCCGCGAGGTATTAGCCTCGGCCAGATCGGTGAGTTCTTGACTTCTTATTGCCAGTGCCCATGTATTTTCTTAGCATTGGACTAATTGCGAGCGACTCAAAGCGGGTGCCGACCATGGCCAGATCACCCCACCCAAGAAAGATATTCGCAGCCGACCACATGTGAGCGAGTTCTTCGTCGGAAGGAAAGAGTATCTCGAGACCCTTGCCGACGCTCTGTGCCCGGATCCGCAGCGACCAAATCGCAAGAGGCATCACCTCCTCTACGGCCAACCGGGTGCCGGCAAGTCTCAGACAGCCGCTAAGTTCCTAGACGATTACGGACATTGGTATGGATTACCGTACTATCGATTGCTTTCCCATTTTCTGACGTCTCTTTTGCTAGGTTTGACATGATATTATGGGTCGACGCTATGAGCAAGGAAACACTCGAAGCTGGGTTTAAGGAGCTCAGGGGCTGTTCAGAATTCGGCTATACAGGCGACGGTTCGGCTCAGTCAATACTCCACTGGCTCCAGACGACAGAACATTCCTGGATTCTCGTGCTTGACGATGTGCGCGGCGATGTAAGCAAGTATGTGCCCCAGGGCAATAACGGAGCCGTCTTCTTTACGAGCCAGGACAAGTTTATGCAGCCCACTCAGAGGTCGGCGACCATGTTGGATGTTCTGGGCGAAGGGGAGGCAGTCGAGCTACTGCTCAGCAGCGCGCAACTCGAGGAAGAGGCAGACGACAAAATACGCAGGGACGCAGTGAACCTGACGAAGTCCCTTGGCTACTTGCCCCTGGCCATTGAACAAGCAGCGGCGACGGTCCGGATGCAGCAGTGGGGAATTGAAGAGTACGCGAAAAAATTCGAGAGCCACCGTGACGTCTTACTGAGCAGAGCAGGTTCCGACTCCCAGAATGATTCGCTCGGCCTCCAAGCCGTGCACGCATCCTTCGACGTCACGTACAAGGTCATAAACACGCAAGCCCACGACGTTTCCAACGAGGCGAAGGCCGACGCGGCGAAATACGCCCTTCAGCTGCTAAACCTGTTCTCCTTCTACCACAACGAAGGCTTGATGGGGAACATTCTCAAGCGCGCGGTCAAGCTCCGCCCGGAAGATAGGAAGGAGGATGATTACGGAACCGGCATATGGTCGTTCGCGGATCTACTAGCAACAGACGAGTCTGGAGAATGGATCGAGCACCGGTGGCAGTTAGGCGTGGACCTGTTGATTTCATACTCGCTGGTAAAAGTGGCTAAAGACGACCAAGTTCGAAGAGTGTACTCTATCCACGGTCTCGTGCATGGTTGGGCAAGGGAAAGAATGCCTGAGCATCCCCGCTCCGTGCGAGCGAAGGCTGCCAGGTTGATCCTTTTCGACTCGTTTACTGAAAATCAATCTACTCACGATGACTTCCAATACGGGTTCAAGATCCTTCCGCACACAAGGGCCGTTATGAAGACTACAGAAAGTGTCTCGAGTGACATGTCACTAGAGATCACTCACCAATATAAACATTGCCTCCTACTGGAGGCAGCAGGGGTTAGTGGTATTGACCTTAGTGAGTTGGTGTCAGTTCTCTTGGCTAGCCAAGGACATCACGGAGGGCTTTCCGAGAGGTTTCTCGAAATCGCAGACACTGTTATCGAAGCGACGAAACGTCGGGGGATGCTTCTTCCAGCCCTTGAGCTCTCAAGGAGTTGCTACAGGGCACGGGCACTGCTCTACGGGATGGAGCATATGAATTCGGTGCGTAATCTGGTAACCACTGCATCACTCTGCATCGAGTTGGGGCAGTATATACGTGCTGCAGAAACGCTGTACCTTTGCCTCTGGATCTACGAAGAAATCCATCCGGAGGAGGATAAATTGCCGATCAAAACCGCCTTGGCCATAGCTCATTTCCACAATCATCAAACAGACCAGGCCAGAGACTACCTACTTGAAACGGTAGAAGAGGCTAAGAGGCGGTATGGTACATCCCATCCGAAGACTCTCGAGTGTCTATCCAACCTAGCTATCTTCCAGACAGCCCAGGAGAATTTCGAGGAAGCAGAGAGCATGCTGAAACACGTTATGGAGATAGAGGATAAGCTTTTCGGATCCAGATATATGAGCCGAACCTACACTCTTCACAATCTCGGGATAGTGTATTACTACCAAGACAGATTCGACGAGGCGGTAGAATGTTTCTCGACAGCGTCAAAGCTAAGCAGGACCCTCTCTCATTTCGATGTCAGATATTATTACCAACAATACGCGTTGGCGATGGCAGTATACCATAAGGGAGACCGGAAATGGGCTATCGAGCGCATCAGTCGGTGTTGCACAAGATTCAAGCAAATGCTGAGCGAGCAACATCTTTACATAGAACAGGCCGAGCGGCAGAGGGATTTATGGATAGAGATAGGAGATAAAGATCTAGACTCTAACTATGACGAGGCTCCCTTATTTCCGATCTTTCGGTATTAGGAAGGAGGGGAAAAGGGAAAAGAAAGAAAAAGGATTGCTTTGTCCTGACTGCCCGATACTATCCAGCTTTGAATGAGCCACATACAATTTAAAAAATATTGCATACACGGTTCTGATGATAAAGTAACCCTATGATCTGACTTTGTAAATGATAATTGTAGGTCTCACTGAACTATTGCTGTTCATACTAAACTGGCTCTAGACTCAACAAAGGTAATCGTCTTGAAAATCATCTACTATTCGAGTCCAGGTGTTTCCCACAATGCTATTTGTAGATGGTCATTACCGTATGCTTGTGGTAAAATTGGGGAATCATCGTGTTTTATCCTATATGGTGTAGAATATCAACTGCGTTCCATGGCTTCGACGATCCAGTCTGCTTGAACAGTGCTGACCTTCTTAACATAACTCCTCTGTGTAAACACGTGCTCCAAGAACATTATAGCCTCCCGTTTCTGGCCATGTAGAACACTGGATGGGTGGATGGCAACGACATGCTTCCCTTGGATTGTAACATAACTCGAATCTGGAGCTAAAAGGGCACATTTCGTGCCAAAGCCTTTCATGAAACACTTTAATAGCAATGTTGCCCTTTCAGGAGACATCGGTACAAACGGTTGGGGATCTGGTGGTGGTGTCTCTGTAAGCAATTTCTCCTTTAAGCATATACCTCGAAGTTGCTTTCGAATGTTAAGAGCTTGTTTCATGTTCCGAATATTTACTTTGCGCCTCTTACACCACTCAATTCGATCAGTATTCTCCGCCGCATACCGTTGCATAGTAGTCAAATACGTAAGAATATCGCCTTCTCTTCGATATAATTCTTTGCGATATTCTTCAACTTCTTCTCTTGCTTCCTCGGACTGCAACTGGTGAAAGATATTCTCCCCGGAAGTGATGCAGGAAATAATATCAATGACTTCGAGGAGACAGTCATATTGGGGCTCGCTTGCCGCAAGAAGCACTCTCCCATAGGGCGCAGAAACTGGGAAAAGAGCTAGCTTCCGCCCGATTTCCGTGATAGTGCCGTCATCTGCAAGTGCACCCAGGAAATGGAGATGTATCAAGGCCTTTTCCACTGACTCGATATCAGGAAAGTCCATTAACGGAAACGAGAGAATATCATTGATACCGCGTGCCTTCATTGTTAAGACGGCACCTAGAACGTCATTGCGCAAAATTTCTGGTAGATCGGCCTCTTTGAGCGAGTCGTATGTTGCTGATGTGTAGAGTCTATAGCATTTGCCGGGGCCTTCACGCCCGGCTCGGCCAGTCCGTTGTATCGCTGATGATTTTGAAATTGCTTTTGCCAATAATGATTCCATTCCCAATTGTGAACGGAATTGTTTAACTTTAGCTTTTCCGCAATCTATCACATAACGCACACCTGGTACGGTGACGGATGTTTCAGCAATATTAGTTGCTAAGACTACTTTCCGCGTAAAGCCCTTCTTGGCGGGTAAAAATGCGTTCTGCTGCGCCTGAATTGAGAGCTGGCCATACAGGGGACAGACTAATAGCTTCGGTACATCTGAAGCCAAAGTCTCGCAGTGCTCCTCGATAAGACGCTGAGCAGACTCAATTTCCTCTTGACCAGTCAGGAAAGCTAGGATATCGCCAGGTAATGGTTCGTGTAAATGGATATCGAATATTTGCTTCAGAAGAGCCTCTTGAATGTCTGTGACAGGCCTACTCGTATGCTTGATCTCCACAGGGTATTGCCTTCCTTTGATTTGGAGGAGCGGAACAGCACGACTCGAGTCATGCGGCGCAAAGAAAGTTTGGATTTTCTCTACGTCCGCTGTGGCGCTCATGATGACAACTTTCAAGGGTATACCTCCCCTTCCGGTTTTATCTCCTGACAGTATCTGCTTCAAAAATCCAGCGATCAAGTCTACGTCAACGCTCCTTTCGTGAATTTCATCGACGATTACGGCGCTATACTGACGTAGGTTTGGATCTCGCAAGAGCTCCTGCAGTAGCATACCTTCTGTAAGAAACTTTATCTTAGTACCCTTTGGGACATTATGATCGAATCGAACAGAGTATCCGACAGAACCCTCGCGTGATGCTCCCAGAGGCGTTCCCATCTCACGAGAAACCCTATTAGCTAGAGTTGTCGCAGCAACCCGTCGAGGTTGGGTTATAGCAATCATTCCACCGACGTTTACCATGTCGGATTGCACTTTGACTTTTTTTCTTCGACACCAGGGCTCATCACAAAGAAACTGGGGAACTTGCGTACTCTTGCCCGAACCAGTCTCACCCACAATGAGTAGCATATCATTATCACCTCGCAGCCGGGCCTTAATTTCGCTCTGATGAGCCCATATTGGTAAGGCCTTGCGGGATTTTAGTAATGAAGGGTCACCATTGCTGCTCGTGGACCGCTTAGGGGGGTGTGATTTTCCAGTTTGTGGATTAGGTTCGTTAATAACATCTTGCTGTGGTTCTTGAGTTGTAACTGGCTCCTGAACTGATGGCGGTTTCTCTAATGGCTTCTTCTCAGGTGCGAGATAGGCACTCAGAGATATAGTTTTATTTCCAATTTTGACCACTGAAGCATCATTCGTAGCCTTAGTTTTGCGTCTCTTGGGTTTATGTTCATCGTCGGCCATTTTGAGGTTTTGTTGCTAAGATTGAGAACAAAGCTGTAGACCTTTTTCTCACTAAAAAGTTTAGAGCAAACACTTAACATATGCTACCAGCTAGCACTGTGCTACGGTGATCCAATTTCTACGTAGTATCCAAAAGTCACGTGCCATACAGTGCTAAGGCCAGGTACGTAGGTACCTATACCTAAACACATACGCCAGGAGGAAATCCCATCTTTTTATTCGGATGGTTCAACTGTCGACTCTATGAAGTAATACTTAACATCATGGGCGTAATAAGAGTTAGATAGCTATGAACCAATTAGTGGCATAAATTTTTGATACAGGTAGATATATCAACAGTTTGTACGGCGATTATAATATATATATATCAGAATACGTTAGAGAAGAGTAGCAATGCGAGACGTCATTCTTCCTGCTCATCCTTGTGTCTCTTCTGAATCGCTTTCATGAGTTCATATAATTGCCCTATTTGCTGATCTGGTAGTTTCTGTTAACGAATCGGTTCTTCGGTATAACTGAGGTCGACGAACCACTCATTTTCTCAACTTTCGCTGGATCCAGTTTGTCGCCAACCCATGATTTCCCTTCAATGTCCTGAGCGTAAAGCTGCCATTGTGTGAGGAATCCAATCTGGGGCAGCTGTTAGTCATCGTATATGTACTCATCGAATAAATTCCGTACCAGATGTACTGGGTTTTCGACATTCCTATGGGCGCGAAACTCGGCCTTGACATATTTGTCGCCCAGTATACGCATCTCAGGATCTAGGAATTTCCGATGAGCTCTAAGTAAACGTCGATAGAGGGGAATCGGTGGTAATAATGCCATTGGTTCCGGCCTCAGGCCTTTTCCCGCCGTTGCTGTAGCCCATAATCTCAACGAAGGTCTCATGGCGAATGTGTTTTGATATTGAACTAGATTAGTGACATCGAAACGTGGTAGACGTTGTAGCGATGCTTCTCGTACCTACCTTAGATACCTCTGGTAAACTCTTGAGATTTAGATCACACAGTAAATTGAGAATTTACTACGAGACCCCACACGGTGCAGAGTGACGCATTGCCGTTTTAGAAGCACGATAGCTATCAGACTCTCGCGAATATAAAATAAGATCAATATAATTTATGCTTACAATCTTCAATAAAAAGCACTACTGAAATGCCACTATCCTAGGCTGAGAACAAATACCACTTTGCATCTCCAGCAAGAACCTCGACGGGAACTCTGAAACATAACTGCATACACGACTAACCACTATGATGCATTACTTATACTTCTCCCAAGGTGTCCATCCGATCAGGGTTGTCAACTTTGAACAGGTCTATTGTTCCAGGCGAGGGAATTATCGCATACTATCAGAATGTTGTAGTACAACCTATCCACCATATCCAAGAGAACTATTGTCCCCTTCATTAATGTTTTAATGTAGTACCCAATCAAAATTATCTGATGCTTTGAAGTCTGCGGGTATGTACCACCGTTCGATCGCTCAGCTGGTCGCTCTATCTAGTTGTTAGTCCCACGAATGTGTAACGAGTATGATGCGATAACTTACCTTACTGCCGATCCTATCAATGGTCTTGTTCTGGATGGTAACTTCATCGCTCATCGCATGTGCGAACATATTCAGCTTGCTGACGTCTCTAAACATACTATCCTCAGCATTCTGAATTCTCTGTTCCGATTCAGCGTTTTCTTCGTCGTCGTCATCTTCAAATGCATATTTAGACTTCTCGGCAGCAGATTGCTGAAGGCCATTAGTCTTTGCCTTGGCTTCTATCCTCCTGAAGGTCTCTTCCATGCGTTGATTCCCCTGGTAACCGTCTTTGCGAGTGGCTTCGCGTAACTCTCGATCAGCACGGTGCTGCTCTAAGACTTGCTGCTCCATCTCTGCTGTCCTCTTCGAAGCCGTGAAGGGGTTTGACACATGGACAGCAAACATGCTACGATTTAGACTCTTCAACTTCTTCGTTGACTGCTCAGCATCTCTGCTTGCCATGCTGCCCCTATCAATTAGACTTTCGGTGTAATTGAGGCTCTCGCTCTGTGCACCTAGACGAGCCATCGTCTGCATGGCAACATTCACTGCTTGAGAGGCGACACGGGCGCCATTTTCAGCCGTTTGTGCTGTAGCCAATTTCTCTTCTTTGATCTGCCGCTTAATGTCATCAATTTCTGCTTCTTCCAGCTCTTCTTCCGTGAGTTCGCGCTGTTCTCCATAACCACCGTATTTGCTAACGCCGGAATCGGCACCAGATTGCCCGTATGTTCCATTTGGCTGGGTAGTCTGTTTCTGATCATAACGTTCGCGAACCCCGGAGAATAGTGCATCTCTGTTGGCATCCGTATCATTGCTATCGGTGCTACTTAGTCCGCCGTAACCACCGGGGCGTGCCTGCGCACCTCCGTAACCGTTTGAGTTGCTATATTTACTCGCGCCATAGCCTGATGCCGCACCATATTTATCATTGGCGAAGCCGTTGGCGGAGTGTTGATTCGCAGTACTTGCCGAGGAGTAACCACTATCGCCGGTATTGGAGTGTATTGGAGGAGCGAAACCATTCTGAGGAGACGGTCTACCAGGTAGACCATTGGCTGAGGGTTCGGGGAGACGCGCGCGAACTTGTTGGTAAGACGTCATAGGAGCATATTTGTTGGTGTCGTTCATATATGGGTCATTAGCGGGTTGAGATTGAGCGTAGGGGTTTTCGGACACAGGCGCCGGGGAGGCCTTCTTCCCGAAGAGGGCCTGACGATTCGCATCGTCGTCGTCCGCCTTCTTCCTTCCGAACGTGAACTTCTTCATTTTTGGCTAGAGATTTATCGCAATGTTTTGAGGGTTGATTGATTGGCGAGATGGATTGTTGGGATGGCTAGAAAGTGGGAGGTCTGACGGTTATAAGGAGGCGGATTACGGGACTGAAGACGGAGGATGTCTTAGGTTACGTTTCGAAAAGGAGGGGACCAGCTGGATTAGAAGGGAGTTAAAGGAAGCCGATCAGTTCTATCCAAAACAATTCGTCAGTTCCATGCCGCAGCAAGTTATTTAGTAGGGGTAGTAGGGGCAGTAGGGGGAAAGCTCCATAAAATTTAAATATTTAGTTGGCGGTCAGTGGCGGTAAGGCCGTCAGCCATTGGGGTGGCAACTTCTATTTGGTTGAAGAATTGCCTATTCTAAGTTTGGGTATTGCCTGTTCGTATTGTTTTTTTGTATTTTTGTATCCATGTACACGTATGATATGCATGCTTATTACCTTAAGTACCTAGGTAGTGTACAGCCACTACATAGTACATATTGCACTGAAGTTTCCCTCAATGTTTGTATTGTATTAGCCTAAGTTAGAACCTAAGCTAGAATAGGTATGTGCTAAACCTTCGTCATCGGTAATGCTCTCACATAAAGAAGGTACTGTCTATTATATCCCTATCTCCCTATCAATGAAGCAACTGTTATTTCTTGTTCGACATTCGCAACTGCCAGCGTGGGTATTTGATGATTTGTACCTAACGTAACCGTTTAGATTTAGGCGGATTTCATTAAGGGGCTAAATGTTGTACTAACAACCCGGACAATACATTATAATGTATTCCATAACACTAGGCGTTTCTATCCGTGGCAGCCCATGAGAGTCAATGTTTACCTTTCTGCCACATCGCGGCATAGCCACATGGCCTGACCTTGAAGATTTGTTGGAGCACCTGAAGGCATATGACCATTTTCCAGTTGACCTACTTCGTTCAAAATGTAAAATACATCTCGTTGCATAGGATTTTATGATGAGTGTACATGTATACTACCCTGCCATAGGTTGGTGATGTTAGGTAGTATGTAATACAAAGCACAATTAGAGAGGTAGGTACCTACCAATACATGGAAGACTGCACTATTAAAAAGCATAAGAGATAGAGCTGGTAGAGGCATGGCATGAGCATGTGTTAGGTATTCAGCTACCGATTTATGGGGACATATACTTACGACATCTCCAAAAATAGCACTTGCTATATGTACTCCGGGTGAGTCAAATACCACCCATACTAGGTAGGTACTGTCTTTATGGATTATGGCCGGTCGAATTTATACCGACGAAGCCCATTACCAACTTCACATAAGATACTTATCATTTTCAACATTTTATTTCTAACGTAGGTATACCATATCGCCAACAACGTACAAGTCACAATGGCTGGTCTAAAGTTGCATTGAGACTGTCCTTCTATCAACTAACAAACAGCATACAAATTTGAACTTTCCGTACACACATTTGTGAGCTTTCTAGCTCTAACTTCTCGAAGATGATACTACAAATGCATCCTCTTTATACACAGCGAATAGCTCAAGACCATGCAATAGAACCAATACAAAAACTCTTCATAACAGCAAACAGACTATAAGCCAGGGACCAAAAGAATCTGCATCCTAAAACAAAACAAAAACAAAAAAACAGCCGGTCATAGCTCCCTTAACGAGGATTATATAACGCCAGAGTATGAACGGGGTTCAACCTAACTGCTAGGTATTCAATTCACCAACTTACCAGTGTACATAATCGATCCGCTGGCTGAGGTTGGGAAATGGCCTCTATATTCACTTTTGATCATGACCCTCCACGGGTGCACTCGCCTTGGCGGTCCGGCCAGGATTCCGGAAAGAGGCCTCAGGCTGAGCGTTCCGTAACTACCGGCGCTATCCTCGAGTCGGAACAGCTATCCGATCCTGACTTGGAGAGACTCGAAGCAGAGCCGCAAGATGGCCCCATCGAATACAAACTGCACCTCTTACTACGCCCTCGGAGGATCTATAATAAAATGAGTACCACGCTTAAAGTCTCTGGGTCTCAGCAGTCCAGGCAGATACGAGAATCAAAGCAGCCAAGACAAGGAGGTAATATTCCCCTCGCTGCTTCGAATCAAACTAGGCAGAACCGCCTCCATCACTTAACCACTCAGTTACTTTGGAGATTACAGCAGTCGTCACCAAATCATTCCAATGCGAGACGTGAACTTATACTACCGAAATTACCTGAAGACATTGCCGACCTCGCAGCACTGGAGAAGCCCCAACAGCTTCTTCCAGGCCTGGAAGAATCTAATGGAGCATTGTATGAAATAGGAGTAGCTGATGATGGAACGTTCGTGGGGCTGACTAAGGATGAGATGGATGAGAGTATGACGACTCTGAAAGTTATGGCTGCTAGTTTGGGATGTAGGGTTGAGGTCCAGCGCATGAAAGCTGTCGGCAGCTGCGAGTGGACAGATAGCACGTCGGAATTGAGCGACGAAGTTCATGTCGCGGATCTCTGGGTGGCAGAAGCACTTGTCATGCCAGTGATGAATACCCGGAGCAATAGAAACGGTCAACAAAAAAACCAACCGGATATTGAGGCTAGGAGAGGTGCCTCAGTTACCGAACAGCTTCGAGTTTCGCTTATCGGCCCGACGACTTCTGGTAAAACGACACTTCTGGGAACACTGTCAAACGGTACATTAGATAATGGCCGAGGAAGTAGTCGGATCAACCTATTGAGACATCGGCACGAAGTCGTATCCGGACGGACCAGCTCCATCGCACAGGAGCTCATCGGCTACGATGACCGGAAGATATTTAACTATAATGTCGACAATATCAACGAATGGCCTGATATACATGATCGTGCGGAGAATGGCCGGCTGGTCTTTCTGCTCGACTCTGCCGGACATCCTCGATACCAGCGGACCACTCTTAGAGCTCTGGTTGGATGGGCTCCTCATTGGACTATCCTATGTATCCCCGCGAACGAAGACGGAAACCCTACCTCTGGAGTACACTCATTACAGGGTGCGGATGGTGCCATGGGAATTGGAATAGCGCCGATGGATCTGGCTATGGCACATCTTGATCTGTGCCTTAAACTTACCATACCTCTTGCCATCCTTATAACTAAGTCTGAGTTGGGACAGCGCGCGCTACTAAAAGAGAAACTAAATATAGTATTCACCAAGATCAAAGCTATGTCGAGGACACCGAAGCTGCTTACTTCCGCGGTACGTGACGAGGATAGCCTTACAGAGGTATCCGAAAACGACTTACAGAAGGTCAAGGACGAGGTCATCGAGCCAATTTCCAAGTCTACCGATCCATTATCGATTGTTCCGATCATACTCACGAGCGCTGTCAAGGGCATAGGTATCGGATTAACCCACGCTTTATTAAGAAGCTTGCCGGTCCCGCCTTTGCCTACGGCTCGAGACTTTGTCCCATTGGCCTTGAATCCGGAGCAACCAGCCGCATTATTTCACATTGACGAGGTTTTCGAGATGTCATTGAGCCGTGCCCAAAGTGCCGCATCGTCCACGTCGAGCGAGAGTGCGCCGGTGGTAACGGGGTACCTACGATTTGGAAGGCTATCTATCGGTGATAATGTAGTATTAGGTCCTTTTCCAGGGGATGACGATGACGCCGGTGCTCTGGTGCCAGAGGACTACCCTTCGCCTGGATACGGCCTGTCAATCCCACATCCATCATCTGCGGAATTTGCTCGTCTTAGCTCTCGTCACACACTCTCGGCCTCCAAAATCGAGGGTGAGTGGCGGCAAGCAACGATCGTAAATATCCGCGATTTGAGACTTCCGGTGCAAACAATCGAAGCAGGACAAGCAGGCTCTATTCAAGTAGTTTTTAGCAAGCCTCGCGAGGGCTCATCTGACACAGGCGGCGCTGCCCTTGAAACTTTAAGGATATCTAGTACTCGACTTCGCAAAGGACAGGTCCTCGCGGTGCCTAGCCAGCACATGATTGATACGGGTCTCTCGCTCCAAGCCGCCTCCAGTCTAATAGCTTCTTTCAAAACACCGGATGTCAAGTTACTAACTGTCAATAGTCTAGTGAACGCGTACGTGGGGATGGTTCGTGCGGCCGTTCGGGTACTAGGGGTAAAACGTCAAAGATCTGACTTTGGTGCGCGAAAGGTCGCGACGGAAGATAACGATGATGTTTTCAATATGAATGATCATATCGAACTTGAGCGTACCAGGTCAGAAGCGGACTTGGAAGAATACCATACGCAGTATCATGTCTCCCTGGAACTTTTGAACCATAGGGAATGGATCGAACTTGGATCTCAGATCGTGCTCGTGGAAGGCGGGTCCAAAGAGAAGTCGGGCCTTGAAGGGTATGTCGGTCAGGTAATTGAAATTGGAGAGTAAACAAGCGATGAATAATAGACCGTGTAGCAGTA
The DNA here is from genome assembly GCF_022478825.1 of Daldinia caldariorum. NCBI lineage: Eukaryota > Fungi > Ascomycota > Sordariomycetes > Xylariales > Hypoxylaceae > Daldinia > Daldinia caldariorum. Next base: position 102,402 of record NW_025953042.1, on the reverse strand, counting down.
TTAACGGTCTATTTATTAGGGGATATCACAACGGGAACAAGCAGTGAGATAACAGTGATAACGACGTATTTAATATTATTCAAGACTGAAGGTTTTTGATGTCTTGGACTGGTACACCACAAACGTCCTACGTAATCGTATCGTACCTTATTACCCAACGCCAACCAATGCTTCGCAAATACTTATTCATAGACCGAACCACCCATCATCATCATCGTCATCCCGGCTCTGCTATGCCTACCTCCTATGCTATGCCCTCACCAGACCGTAGAACAGCGTCCAAGTCAACGTGTAGCCCGCGAGCCCGCTGAACAGCCCGCCCGTCCAGAACTCGTACTGGGTGCGGAAGTACCTGCTCGTGTCGAACAGGCCGTGGCCGGCCTTGAGGGAGGTCGGGGCGACGCGGGCGGCGTAGAAGAGCACCGTGGTCAGGATCGTGAAGACGAAGTAGAACAGGAAGCCGTGGTAGGACTCGAGGCCGAGGATGCCGGCCGCGGCGCCGAAGATGGATGCCGTGAGGGTCTGCAGGTTGGATAGAGTCTGGCGTGAGAGGGTGTTTGTTTAGCATATAAGAGGTACCTAGGTGTGCGAATGGAAGGATTGTATGTCTGGACTCACCCTGGAGTTGTGCATGATGGACTCGGGCACGATGGGTGCGATCTGGAATTCTCTTTCGGTCGGCATTGTTGCGATTGTTGTAGAACCACTATCCTATCCTTCTCTTTTGGGGTATGCGTTTATAACCCTTCGTGGTATTTCTTGGTGTCGCTCGAATCTAGTAATGGGTAATGGGTTTGGGCGTTTGTGATATTGGCGTCACAGTACAAAGTAGTAAGTACCTGTAACGTAATGTTGAAGTTGAGCAACTTGAAAGTGAAGGTTTTAAGTGGGGAACGCTACAGCAGACGAATAGCGTGAGGTCCACGGGTTTACTAAGCTTGCTACAGTACCTACCAGCATAGCCGACTTACATGAGAGCAAATCCCCTGGATCCCCAAGTCGTTTCTTCATTCCAAAATATTAAGGCTTTCTTATTTTTGTCATATGCTAGATTAGTATGAAATCTTTCATACTACCTTCAATGATCCAAGTACTCATAACTGCGTGCTGCTTCAATATATTATACCTCGGTACGGGAAAAGTAACAGATATAGCAGATCAAAACTATAAGACCGTAATCTTACAGGACCGCAAGAAGGCTTAAGCTCAGGTGAAAGTACATAGTCGGCCGAATCATCGGGACTCGGGAGGATGGCATTGAGCTTCGTCAACTCACAGGGCGGAGCATAAAGCAACCCTGCTGAGGGAAGCACTGCCAAGTAAGCGAGCGAGGATGTTTCTTCAAGGATCATAACGTCGCAGTGGCTATTGCATCAAACAATAACAGCAAGACTTGTAGGACTAGGTATCTGTATATACTATTAGTTCTCGTCATAAGAACTAACTAAAACGCTATAAGAGTGAGTCTCTTGGCCATAATTGTGTCAAGTTACATAGTTTGCTGGCATGACAACTCAGTTATAAAAAACAAGCCCGTTTCGACCGACTGACAAGTCTACCGTTTGATAGCTTGTGGCATTTGTCAGGCAGCGTTGGCGTAAAAAATTAGTGACTTATCAGTCTAGACAGCAAAATTATAGACATGCGCATAATCTCAACTATAGAGGATAGGAGACTAAAAGTTAAGTCTTGACATGAAGGCAAAAATATGATCTTTGACCCCAACCCGATTTGAACGGATAACCTTTCGATCTGGAGTCGAACGCGCTACCGTTGCGCCATGAGGCCGTTGGATAAAAATTTTGAAAGTTAAGTCTATATTACTAGCAACAAAGTGTCTGGAGTGGCTCAGCACGATTACCCGGCAATTGCCCTGAGACTCCACACTTCAACGTTCTTGATTGGCTAACCTCAGAGAGAAATGGAATGAAGCTTCTAAAATAACCTAGGCACGTTTTCGTCGGATCATTGGTTCATATCGGACTGCAAACGTTTTGGCTAAGGCTGACTGCAGGCGCTAAGGCATGTTATAGTTTAGAAATGTATGTACAATTCCACTTCTAAATTCATCGGTTTAGCAATTCAGCAAGTTCTAGACGTTCTCGAGGTCACTCCCCCCCCCTTCCATGACGAAACGGCGCTGATGAAGGCTAAAATGGAGGCTAATGGAGACTTTTTGAATACGGGGCTTTCTATGGGGAAAGCTTTAGCTTTAACCCCCTTGACGGGATCTCGGACATTACTCACTGCGTACCTACCCGCCCCTACATGTAGCATGCGCCTACCTCATTCATGTAGGGAATGGTATAGGTAATGTATATTACCAAGTAAATAAGGTTTATAGGTACATACGGTAGAGGTAATCTTTCAGTCCCGTCTACTTAGATTGCCATTTTTGCCAGGATGTAGCTACTTAGCTACCTAGGTACTTTACTTAGCTACTTGCCTAATTAGATCAATTGTGCTACCAGTCAGGGAGACCTAGGTATTAGGGATCTTATTAATCTACTAAGGATCAACTTGTTAATGTTAATCTCATGTGTACATACGAGTCAAGTGAACAAAGCACTTGTTACCTCACTTCTTCCGTTAACAACCTTTCATTCCTTTTTTTTTTAACCGTTCCCTTTGCTATTCCTTTGCAAACCCACCTAGAATCATTTACGTACCTAATTTTCCTTAAAGATTCTATTGTCGCTCTTTTTCCTTTTTTTTAGTGAAAACCAAACCTTGTCATATTCAATACGACCAAGTGCGACTGAGCGTTGAGCGAATCATAAGTCGTCTCGCGCCAGATGGACGCGATCCGTCGTGCGACACTTGCAATTACATGGAGACTCACGTAGATGAGGGCACGCCTTTGAGCAACTACCTCGAGGGTACGTATGCTGGTTCCGTGCTATACATTGGCCCCTCAATTTCTTCGCTGGAGCATCCCTCCTTTAGCGACCGAAATGCCCGGATCTCCCACAGTCCTAATCATAGTTACAGGCACGGGGGAAAGAGAAGAATCTCAGTGGCAGGAATCCGACGACGATAGGAATTACGATAGATCGCCATCGTCTAGTCCACCGCGAGACTTCGCCCCGAGGGGGTTTGCCAAAGTCCGGAAGAGGTTTAGGGAACACCTCCCTAGACCCCTGCATCTCGATGCCAACAATCTCCCATCCCGCCTCAACTTCGACGAGTTCCATAACCATGCCTCCCCTATCTTCGATGTGCTGCGACTGTTAGTCGAGGCCGTAACCTCATCTATCGATCATGCTCGGTCGATCGGTTTCCTCGAGCGGCTGCGTCTCGCAATTATACAGTCCCAACTTCTAGACAACCCCTTAGTTCTAGGCTATCAAGCTTCAGACGATCCTACGCTATCGCAACCGGCTGGCGAATCAAATTTCCATGGAATTACAGTTTCCGGCGCTGTTGCCGCGGTCGTGTTCGGCTTCGGAACGGCGTTGGTCATCCGTTGGTTCTCGTTAGGGGGATTTGTACCGACTTGGAGGGGACTGCTAGTTTTCGTTGTCGTAGCGTCTCTAGCGTCTCTATTCGTAAGGGCGTACGTGCGAAGACAGATTCTAAGGAATATTCAGAAGCAAGGGCTAGTAGAAGCCTCGAAATTTTTCTCGCTCTCCCGGGAATATGATTGCGCAAACAGTGCAGCATTAAATTTCGTAATGGAAGTAGAATTAGTCTCTCGTGGATATCGACTGTGAGTCTAACTTTGCGCCTAAAACTCGGTAGTTTGACTAGCTAATCTATAAATAGGAGCACGCCTATCCCTCCTATCAGTCGATTGGAGAATAACGGACAAAACGTTAAGTGCCTTCAGCTAAGGAAAGCCCTCCGAAACAGTTTAACGGAAGTCATTTCCAAGTATTATCATGTGGCCTTTACGATTTGGGCATTCGCAGAACAGACCGAATTGCTGCAATTGCAATCGCAGTATCAGTTCACAGTCGCCGATGTGGTGGAAAGGTTCCAGGTGTTTTCAAAGACTGACGCCCAGGACGCTGAGAAATTGCAACCCTTGAAAGATGCCGCATTTCTCTTCCACGATATTAGGAAAATGTTCCTAAGTGGCTTGCTTGCTCTTCACACTGCCGGTAACGACTCTGACCGACACCGTTTTACGACTATACTAGAAGCATTTGAGGAATTAAATATGGTCACGAGGCAAGCCTACACGAGGGTGAGAGATATCCTGGCTGATAATGACTGTAAGTGAGCTAGCTCTACGTTTCATAACTACTATTTTCTAATAATCCGGTTCTAGTCCAAATTCCCAAGAGTCCTCGGGGCCCCGAGACGCCAAGTCATGATCGATGGCGTCACCAGGTTCGCAGATTGAATTCGATGACTATGAATATCCGCAGTGTGCAGGCTAAACTGCATCTCCTGCGTGAGGAGTCATCCAAGGCTCTGAACGAAGCTGACGATATTACCGACTTAGGGCCATTGTTCATGGCCCAGTATGAGTCAATTGGACAGGACCTACGGGATCTAATGGAAGCGTGGCAGTCAGGAAAGGCTTCGCTAGCGTCTGGTATCGACAGAAACGAGAAACGGTTATCCTCGATGGGTTCTACGCTCATGTCTCCCCTAAGCACGATGAGCGGGCGGACCATAGCGGAGGAGGATGAGAATAGCCAGGACGAAGGTGTTGCCGACGCATATAAGAAGCTTACTGGGGGCTCTTCGCCGCCGTCAGAGCCGGAGCCGGAAGTATTCGAGGCCATCTCAATTCCTCGCCCAAAGAGTTTACTCACGCGGGAAGAAAGAATAATCAAGATGAGAGAGGATCGAAAGTCTAGAGAAATCGCCAAGGCAAAGGCCGAAGCCCAAAGGGGCATGATGCGAGAATTACAAGGCGTATTAGAAAAGAATCCCGGACGTGGTCGAGTCTCTCTTTGAAAAATTTCGTTAAACACTGTATCATTTCGACTAGCAGCACCAGTTGGGCCCAAGGCGCAGGTAACGACTAGATTATGAACTGGGTCATCGGTTGTAATATGGCGCATTTGGGATAGAGAGCGATCCGATTCGAAGTTGACTTCGTCATGGCGTTTTCTTTATTTGGTTTTTCTTGGGGGGGTCGAATTTACTGCATAGAGAGCTGGTCATCCATACGATCTTTGCTTAATGTCTTTTCTATGTCACTCGTACATACAATATAAAAAACAAGATTCGCCTGACTTATGTAGGTACGTAGGCGTATACATAAGGTACATAAAATAATAAAAAGAAACTCGAATGAGTTGAGAAGACACCATGATGAACTACCTACGCTTCTTACGATGTGAAGTGCAAATAAAGGGGTATCAAAGTACAGTGTAGATGATAACGAAAACTACCTATGGCCCTGTATTTAGGTAGGTTAACCATTAGGTAGGTACATGGGAATGACGAGCCTTGAGATCAATTGATTGGCTGTTTAGGTATGTACATGGCGTATTAGGCTACCTAACCTTAGGTAGGTACCTGCTGTAGGCAGGTAAAGATGGGGCTTTCGCGCGTCTGCCTTCAATTAAAGACGCGTCCAACCACCCAACGCGTCTCCATTCCCCAGCTTATCCCACTAATTTCTAGAATTATATTTCTTAACAATATTCTCCAGCGTAACCCAATTTTAGAGAAAAACCATCTGGATAACAACCTCACTCTCAAGAAATTCTTACGACAGTAATCCCGTTTCGATCCTTCCTTTTTACCCATCCATATACGACATTTTCAAATACCCAGCTTTTTTTTTTTTAATAGCTTATTTTTTCTTGTCTTTTATCTACAATTAATCACCATGTTAGAGGCACGACTTGAGCAGGCTCAGATCCTGAAGAAGGTTTGTCTAATCCAATGGTATATATTTCCTACTGCAAATCAAGCTGACAAGTTCTTAGGTGGTCGATTCCATCAAGGATCTGGTGCAGGACTGCAACTTCGACTGCAATGACTCGGGTATCGCGCTGCAGGCCATGGACAATTCGCACGTCGCCCTGGTGTCGATGATGCTGAAGGCCGAAGGTTTCTCTCCTTACCGATGCGACCGCAACATCGCCCTCGGCGTAAACCTCGTCTCCCTCACAAAGGTCCTACGCGCGGCACAGAACGAAGATATCCTCACGTTGAAGGCCGAGGATGCCCCCGACTCCCTCAACCTCGTCTTCGAGAGCAGCGAGAACGATCGTATCAGCGAATACGACCTGAAGCTCATGGATATCGACCAGGAGCATCTGGGTATTCCTGAAACGGAATATGCCGCGACTATCTCTATGCCGTCAGCCGAATTCAGACGCATCTGCACGGATTTGATGGCTATGTCCGAATCTGGTAAGTGATAAGTGATGGTTCTGTTGTTCCTCCCTCGATTAGCACTAAACTACACATATCATGAAGAAAAAAAGTAGCTAACGCGTACAAGTGACAATCGATGCTACCAAGGACGGTGTCAAATTCTCGTGCAACGGTGACATCGGTAACGGTGCCGTCACTCTCCGAAGCCACCAGAACGTTGACAAGCCCGAGCTCAATATCGATATCGAATTAACCGAGCCCGTCGGCCTGACATTCTCCCTCAAATACCTAGTCAACTTCTGCAAAGCCCAGGCTCTGTCCAGCACCGTCAAGATTTGCCTGTCTAACGAAGTGCCTCTTCTGGTGGAGTACGGACTGTCTGGTAGCAGTTATTTGAGATTCTACCTCGCTCCCAAGGTATGTCAAGACCGCAACCCCTTTTGCTATAACCATCACGTCAAATTACTAACACCAAAGCTACAGATCGGTGATGAAGAGTAAAAGGAATTAAGGGTAGCAGAAACTAGTGAGACCCACGAATATACCACGAAAATGTTGGGAAGGTGGTCGACTACCACGGGATTTGCCATGGGGGGGGGGGGACTTCTCGTGGTCTACGAATTGGTTACGAATGAATAACCGCATGCAAAAAAAACATAGGTAAATGTCAATTGCATAATTAGTATAGGAGGGTTTGTTGGATGCATTGACTTTAGATGCGGTATCAACCCGTAATTTTCGAGACGATTATGGGGTTTTGTGGCCTTAATATAAAGTTTACTTTCTTACCTGATGAGACTACATACCACTTAATAAGTCGTCGTCTCATGCTGCTGCTGTGCTGCTGTGCTGTTAACAACTTTTGAAGCAATGAAAACCACCTTAAGGTATGTACTAGGTACATACACTTACGCTCGCAGCCCTGAGGATGAACCAAGCTGAAAGCAGCTTAGTGCGGGGCTATCCGTCATGGCGGGGCAACTCCTGCAAGCTGATTAGGTGCATTAGACTCAGCTTTTCTTTTCAATGGTCACTTATCGAAGAGAGTCATGCGTCTTATTGTCTTCGGCACTCGGCGGGAAGGTCATATTATTATCACGGCTTTCCACCGTCTACTAGTCTTCCCTCCGCTTCTTCTTTTCCTCATGCTTATTGTCTTAACTAGATTTGTGGAACATAGCCAATTACTTGACTTTCTCTAATAATACACCCACCCGATCGTATATACTTTTAGATACTCATTCAAGTTCGCATTTTATCTACTAACATCACCATTATCATCACCACTATAATCATCGTCGTCAACAATAACCGTCCGCATGAGTGCCGAACCGCCGTTCGTCCCGGAGACGAGCGTCTTAGCCGTCGCCAGCCATGTAGGGAAAAGCCAATGCTTCTAAGCAGTCAGTTTCCTATTTTTCTAGTAGCTAATAATTCCCTCTTTGAAGGTTGTCTCAGGGTGAGAGTTCTCTAGATTTATATATACCTTATATACACCTACCTACCTACCTATATATCTCCCTATATACCATAAAATAATCGTCAGCGGCACCCCTTTTCCCGTTAACACCTGTTTTTTTCTACGGATAGGAACGTAGGGAATAAGATCGCCGTCTTCGCGCTCCAGTCTATGGGTTGCGATGTCTCTGCTATAAACACCGTACAGTTTAGTACGTATATACTTGTTGTCAATTGGGTACCCCATAACCGAACATCGCGTGTCCTAACAGGAATGTCAAACCTACAAAGGCAACCACACAGGCTACAAGCAATGGAAGGGCACGCGCGTGTCGGCACAAGAGATCACGGATCTGTGGGAAGGGCTTAAGCAGTCGTACCTCGACGACTTCGACATGATGCTCTCCGGCTACGTACCCGGCGCGGCCGCCGTCGAGGCAGTCGGGAATATCGGCAAGGAACTCAAGCGTAAGTCGAAGGACCAGAAGCCGGGGAGCTTCTTCTGGGTGCTGGATCCGGTTATGGGCGACAATGGCCGCCTGTATGTCGCAGAGGACGTCGTACCCGCGTATAAGAACCTGATACAATATGCCGACCTTATCTTACCCAACCAGTTTGAAGCTGAGTAAGTCCACTGCTCTCAGATACACACAACACCTCCCTCTCCTAGATCAGTGGATGGGGGACTCGGTGAAATCTGGTCTTAGATATCTCAGTAAAAGGGGGGCGGGGGCGAGAGTGCGTCAGCTAATAACTGCGTTTTTGATAGACTTCTTTCTGGAGTAAAGATTACCGATTTTGCCTCCCTCGAGAATGCGATTCGAGTCCTGCACCAAGACTTCGGCGTCCCCCACATCGTCATCACGTCCGTCTCTTTACCGACCCTCGACTCCTCCCCTTCTCCGCAGGCAACCCGTACCATGTCGGTAGTAGGCTCGACCATGACTTCGGATCGACAGCCGAGGCTCTTCAAGATCACGTTCCCGGTGTTCGAATGCTACTTTAGCGGAACAGGGGACATGTTCGCGGCGCTGATGGTAGCCCGCATGCGCGAGGCGGTAACGAACTACGACAAGCACAGCAACGGAAACGGAAACGGGAACGGGAACGGGTCCCTAGTCGAAAAGCTATCGTGGCTCAGTCCCGACGACGTCGACGCCCTGGACCTGCCCCTCGCGAGAGCGGCGGAGAAGGTCCTGGCCAGCATGCACGAGGTCCTAGATCGCACTTGCGCGAGCTCGACGGCCGAGCTGGCCGAGAAGCAAAAGGGCAAGAACTTGGACGAGAAGACGCTGCATCTGCTGAGGTCGAGGGCTGCGGAATTGAAACTGGCGAGAAATCTGGGGAGTCTGCGGAACCCTAAGGTGGAGTACCGCGCGGAGAAGATGTAAGTGGACTAAGTAGATACTGGCTGGCTGCATTGATACTGCATTGGGGAGGGCGGGTTAGGTTAGATCGTGACATTGGGGCATTGGTGTACTCATGTCTACTACCTAAAGCATAGAGAGAGAATAGAAAGTGCTACATCATCACCATCACCACCACCAGAAGCAGACCCTGATTTTCATAATGTGATGTAATATGATGAGTCCTTAGGATATTTCTTGTAGAATATGTATGTATGTATTCATTTCTATTCATATCTCATCCTCTATTTGTCCACGAGAGCTTCCAACCCAAACCTTTGGTAGCCGTCCTAACCAGAGTCGTAACGAAGACATTTCCAGTTCTCGTATTCCCATTTGCATGCTGTACGCCATGGTAGGTATCTACCTAGGCTCCATAGGTAAGTACCGCCAACCTAATTCTTCCCCGTGCTCCCGAACCCGCCGGCGCCGCGCACGCTCTCCTCCAGCTCCTGGACCTCGACGACGTCGGGGGTATAAATGCGCTCGACGACGAGCTGGGCGACCCTGTCCCCCGCGGCGACGGCGAAGTCCGCATCCGCGTGGTTGAACAGCAGCACCTTGACGGGCCCGCGGTAGTCGGCGTCGATCACGCCCGCGCCCGTGTCGAGGAAGTGCTTCGCGGCCAGCCCCGACCGCGGCGCGATCCGCCCGTACGTCCCCGCCGGCACGGCGATCGCGAGGTCCGTCTCGACGAGCGCCTTGCCGCGCGCGGGGATCGTCGTCGCTTGCGACGCGTACAGGTCGTAGCCTGCGGAGAAGGCGCTGCCGCGCGTGGGCAGCTTGGCGTTCGGGGAGAGCTTTTTGATGAGCAGGGGCGGGGATTGGTCTAGGTTTGGGACGGGGACGGAGGGGGTTTCGGAGGAGGAACCCATTTTTTCGGTGGTGGTGGTTTCTGCTGTTGTTGTGTTGTTGTTATTTGGGGCGGTTGAAGCTGCGTCTGCTGCGGCGTCTGTCTTGACTCTTTTCGCGGGCGGAGAAGTCGGCGGAGAAGTGGCAGATGCAGATGTAGCAGCAGTGGTCATAGTCCTGTACGGAGAAGAGGATTTATAAGAAGAAGAAGAAAGAGGAGGATAGAAAGAATGATGATGATGATGATGAGTGGCAGGAGCTGGGTTTGTTGTTTGTCTTGGACTGCCCACCCTAAGTGAGCGTTTGTAGTTGGGTAGTTGGGTTTGTAGGAATCGGGTTCCAGCAGTTGCGGTGAAGAAAGATTTACACACGCTACGGCGGAAAGTGGGATTATAAAAATACATGACGGTGGGACACGCGCGGGTTGCGGCGAGTCGGCGACGCGTTGAGGGGCGTCTGCATAGGTTAAGTCATGTATGTACCTACCTATAATGCTAAGGGGAATGAATGGGATTGGCCAATGGGCCTAAAGGCGTGCTGAATTGGACGCCAAGAATTTTCATGTACCCTATCTTATGGATGTACCCGTGTATCTAGGTTAGATAGGAGGTACCTAACGTTAGGTACATCCATACACAGAATGTAGGCGTGGTCAACCATGATAGGTAAATCATTCCTCATGTCCACTACCTATCTCGGGACTATATATTTATCGCAAACAAGACACGTGGAGATGTATCACCTAATTTGTTGGTCTTCAAGTTGCTCCTCTTCAGACTGGATAATCCCCCGGAATGTTATAAGAAATCTATAGGCTTTTGAACCCCCTAGGCTTGAAATTGAACTTTACCTGATACACATTTAGAAATTGGCCTGGTCAGGTTTGATGCTGTAGTCTTTGCGTTGTATTGCGTCTTGTATGTACATCAATATATCGTGAAACAGGAGACGAGAGCTTGAGCGTATTATTCGTCCAGGTCTTTACCAAAGTCGATTAGCCGAAGCTTCGTGGAGTCCCTAGGGTGAAACTGCGCAACTTTAGATCTGACTAGGAACCTTGCAGCTGCCGTCTCCCTGGGAAGTTGGACGTAGGCGGCCGAACTATCACCATCAGATTGTGCTAAGGCGTTGAGTAGTTCCTCCGTTAGAGTACGCATCTCCTCACCAGCAGCTGCAGCTTCATCCCGGCTACCTGCTTTAGCTTTCCCTGACGACTCACCGTCCTCTCGTATACCCCATATTTCATCAATGCGTCGTTGTCGTTTATCCTGGTCGGGGTTCTCCTTTGCCTTCTTCAGCTTGCCCTGTGAGCTAAATCCAGCGGCGAGATCGTCCCCGTCAATATCCATGATATCGCCAACAACAGGGCCACCCAGTTCCTCAGCGGCAAGCATACCCGCGAGATGCTCGTCGATGAATTTTTTGAGCGCTTTGAGAAGGGTTGAAGTTTCTTTATCGTAGTACTTTTTCTTTTGCTTCAGCTCGTTCATCCGTTCTGCAGCAATGTCTTCCGGTCCCATCTCCATTCGGCTTTCCAAGCCATCCCGCAACGATTGTATGCGATTGCGCAAACTTTGCGAAAGGGCTTTCTGATCTTCAAGATTGGACTTTTCCACCTCAAGCCGTCGCCTGGTTTTCTCAACTGATTCCCTATGAGAGGCTAAGTAGGCCTTGGTTTCCTCCACAGTCTGGTGAGTTTTGCGGAGAGCTAGGAGAGCAGGCAATACGGATTCCGGATATGGTAGGAAAGGTGTCTGCGATGCCAGTTCATCGTAAGCTACCCTCATGATATCCCATGGTGCCGTCAGGGGATGGTACTGATTTGAGAGATGTGCATTTGAAGTAGCGCGCAGCTCGTTCAGCGCGGCCTCATGTTCTTTGACTTTTTCTTGAAGCTCCCGCAAGGTCTCTTGAAGGTGGGACGTGTGAAACAGATCCGTGTCGTCGCTAAGACGCGCTCCGTTATCCATTTCGTCGTGGGAGCTACCTAGGTAGTTAATGATTCAGACTGCCAAGACAGGCTCTCTCTTGTATTTCAAACAACGTTACTTGAGGTAGGGTAAGATACGGTTGATGTCTTGCAGCTCTCAGTTTTTACAAATGGACGTCTATATTTCCCTATTGTAGAATATATGCAGCTAGCAGCTTTTAGCAGCCTTTAGCAGCCTCTAGTTGAGAGCATGGATTCAAGGGGGGTGCCAAGAAATGCAACAACAAGGTCAAGTGCCGACGGATCTGCGGCACAAACACTCCTGAAGCAGGTCTTGTTGATTAATCCCAATTCTATTGAATACCATGTATTGAAAAATACACGTGGTATATTAGTATAATCAACGATTCGAGAAGGTATCAAAAACCTAGCATTATCAAGTTAGTACCACTAGTTAGAGAGAAAAAAAAAGATGGAGATGAAAGATAAACTAGAGTTGTTAAATTCAAATTCTCGGAATAATAGTTCAAGGATATCACGTACTGCAAAGAAATCAACGGAATCAACCTTCCTTGATGTACACGGTGTGTTGTACAACATAACATTCGTACATAGGTACCTACCTACCTAAGTAGCTGGAATGGAGTTTGGAAAGAGCCTACTTACCTCGTTGGAGTACAAGCACACTACGTGGGCAAACACCAAAATCAGAAGTATAGACGATGGCTGACGAATGTATGTGTACTTAGCAAGCGTGCTGGCGTGCTGGTGTGGAGCTGAATTTTGGAAGGCATAGTTTTAGCGCTAGAGCCAATTAGGTGGGAATCCATGACGCTTGGACAACCATCTCCCCTAAGATTTTGTGCGGAGGAGAACCCCATCGCCCTTGCAAAAGAGAGAAGAAAAAAAAACAAGCACTGGGCGCACTGGCACACTGGCACACTGGCACGGTGTCCACTCTAGGTTAGATCTTTCTTGCATTAGAGTGAGACAACCTTTATGTAGACAACCTCCAACCTTACAATACGCATCTTGCCTCCTTCAATTCAATCTTTTATCCACCCCCCCTTCATCCTCATCCTTCCTCGCAACTCGTATCACCCATATCGCATTCGTTGCGAGTTGCGATCTCAGCACACTGCACCTCTTTTTTCTCTGCACCCCTTCTCCCCCTCCCTTCTATTACTATATCTTCGTTTAATTACCCCATCATCCCGCCTTCTTCCCTTGTTGAGGATTGTTGAGGTAGTTTCGCAATTAAACTTCTCTTTAACAGAGACAACGAGCAATAGTCGCCTTTAAGAGTCTCCTTTACTGCACCTACCCGCAGCAGGAGAAGACATTTTATAATTGCTTGAGCGCATCTTTAGTTCACTGCGAGAAGACCAAACGCGACGCGGGTCGACCTTCCCTCCACCGCCCTAACTAAAGGTGCTTATCTGCTAGAGAGGCAGTTTCTCTCGTTAGAAGGGAGAGAAAAGTGCGCAACATAATAGAAAAGAGAAAAGAAGAAAAAAAAGGAAATCGGTGTCGAGTATCCGCCTGAGATCTTTCCTATTTGACGGAGTAAAAGGTTTGAGAACTGACTACGTCTCTGATCCTGCCACTTCTTTCCATACCATCACATCCTACTTTTGTCTACTTCGTTCGCCCTTCCATACTTCTACCGCCAACTTGATCACCACATCTTCGTTTTGGTCAAGCTAGCAAAATCCTCCACCTCCATCAAATCGCCCTCAGCTACCGTTTAAGGTCATCACCACCACTCTCGTCCTACCAAAATTCCGCCTTGCAGCACGAGCGTCTAGGTCCCAGCCGGATCTTTCATTATCATCACTCTTCTCGTTGTCCCTGTCGTCATCTAATTTGACGACTTCGATCTCGTCCCATCATCGACCCTGCCTTACAAGTCCGACCTGACCTCCAGATCCCGCATACAAAATATTCATCAACTTGAGGGTACTTAAAAACCATATCACGCCCCGAACCATTGCACCTGCACGTTTTCCTTCGAAAACCCTCAAGGTGTAGATAAAAAGAAGTCGATAATTCAATCTCAATTCGACCGTCTTAACGGCCTACCGTAGCGTCCGCTCAAGAGTGAACAAGTTCATAGAACAATATGTCTGCCTCTCCTACTCACCCTACTAATCCGGCTAAACGCCCTCTGGAGGATGCCTCCTCTCCTTCCCGCGGCGGTGGCGATCAACCCGAAGCCAAACGGCCCGCCCTTGACAAAGTCAACAACGCAGATAACGACAAAGATGTCGAGATTCCCGAGAGCAATGGTGACATCGCCTCATTGCCGCTGGTTGGAACTAACGGCACAGTCAAATCCGAGGATACCAGTCAGGATAAGGCTGAAGTCAAAGACGACCAGGGCGATACTGTCGTACCTGATGTTGATGAAGCCAAATCCGCCGTAGATGCCGCAGTTTCTGGTGCTACAGGTGTGTCCGGTGCCGCTGCGACCAACACTCATGACGAGACCACCTGGATTCATATCCGTGCTGTGATCTCTAGCCCTGAAGCTGCCACCATCATCGGTAAAGGTGGCGAAAACGTTTCCAATATCCGGAAACTATCTAATGCCAAGTGCACCGTTAGTGACTATCAGAAAGGCGCCGTAGAGAGAATACTTACAGTCAGCGGAGCTGTCGAGGCCGTAGCCAAGGTATTTCTTAGCCACTCATCCTGTAATATTTTCAAGACAGTAGCTAACATTGATTTTAGGCATTCGGTCTAATCATCCGGACATTAAACAACGAACCTTTAACAGAAAAATCCAACACGCAGTCTAAGACATACCCTCTTCGCCTGCTCATTCCGCATGTGCTTATCGGTTCCATTATCGGGAAAGGCGGTGCCCGCATTCGTGAGATTCAAGATGCTTCGGGAGCGCGGCTTAACGCCTCTGACTCGTGCCTGCCGCTATCCAGCGAGCGTTCCCTCGTAGTCATGGGCGTAGCTGACGCTGTTCATATTGCTACTTATTATGTAGGAAGCACGCTCCTCCAGCAGCTTAACGAACGCTTTGGGGGGCCGGCAGCCTCTGCCTATGCCACTCGGAGTGGTGGTCCGACCGGTGTGATACCCGGAGGAATGCAAGTAGTTCCATACTGTCCCCAACCCGCTGGCGGCAACTTCGGTCAGCGCGAGAACTATGGTCGACGACCTGACCCCCGAGCTCATCACATGCCGCCCGCGCCGTATGCGCAGCCCTACCACCCGCATGCTGCCACCCCGCAACCTAACCCTAGTGTACCGATGCACTATACACCCCAGGCGGCAGGCTATGGCGCCGCACCACACATACCGCCTCATCACGCTCCTCACGTGGGTGGCCCCCACCCTCACGGCGGTCCTCCGACCCAACCAATGCACGGTGCTGCTATCGCAGGAGCGCCTATGACCCAGCAAATTTACATCCCCAACGACATGGTTGGTGCCATCATTGGTAAGGGTGGTCAAAAAATCAATGAGATTCGGACAATTAGCGGTAGCGTGATTAAGATCAACGAACCGCAAGATAATAGTAATGAGCGGCTTGTAACAATCACGGGAACCGAGGAATGTAACAGGATGGCACTGTACATGCTCTACTCTCGACTGGGTGAGACACCTAAAGCACCACGCGGCCGCGCGTAATAAGGGTCAACCGAGAACTAATCATTACCATGACGAGCAGAGAGCGAAAAGCACCGCATTTAACGATTGATAAAATAAAAATAAAAAATTATATCCCGTCGGCTCTCGGCTTCATCTTCGAAAAATTTTGGTCGCGTGGGGGGGCATTTTGTGTTTCAGCACATCGTGTTCATTGTTATCTGGTCCTGAACCTATTTGGTGCATCGCCCCGGGGAGGAGAAAGGTCACAGGAGATGGTGGCGTAAACGGCTGGGTTGCTAGTAGCTTCATATGATTTTTTTTAGGTAGTTGGGCAAGAGTGAGATTTTTGATCCTAACGAGCGGTAGTGCCATTTGACACGGCCGACGGACGGACGGGTACGAGATAGGAGGCTGCTTAGCTTCATGTGATCTCTGCGTCTTTACTAGTCAGGCAACAAATACATGTTCTTCATACGGATATGCGGTCGACCTACGCTACGTGCTCCTTGTTAACCTCGGTGCCGTTGCCGTTATGAGTCTACGAAATTTGCATTTACGACATATCGGTGGTACGTCTTAATCTAGGTAGTTACGTTTTGGTAGGAGAAAAGAAATATGCTAGCTCTGAAGTAGTTTTTGCTATGTAAATGATTTATATCGATCCTGCTTTTGTCATGATGATATTTCGTACAGTTTACGCCTACATCAAGCATAAACTGGTGAATATATAGACGAATGTATGTATAGAGGCAGATACTAGCGGTAGCTAACGAGTAAAGGAAACGTTGAGATGCCTAATCCATCCATCCATTACCTTGCGCCTTAACTGCCGTTAAGGACTTGTAAAGGCCAGTCCGTCTAGGTTGTTGTAGACAAGTAGTTAGGTTAGGTACTTATCTCGTTTAACTACACCAAGTTCATCGCTGCTTATCCAAACAATGAATGGTTCGGCTCAGGGTCGACTACTATATGTCCCTGTTTATGGGTATATGGACATTTCTTCAGTGGTACAGCAATAGTGGCGTTTCTTAAGCACTCCTCCTATGCGGACAGTCTAAGCTGTTACGCTTCATATGGGAGGGAGGTTGTTAGTTCTGCATTACAAAGGCTTTACCAGTTACCAGTGATATATGATACATAGGGTTAGGTAACTATGTAACTACTAGTGTTCGTTTTGAGCAGGAAGTTTCATCTAGACGCTGAGATGAGTGCAATGGCAGTAGTACTTGACCGTCCATGATGTTTGGTACCAGCTACCTCTTAGCTGCAGTAGTGGTATAGGTATATTGTCCCTAATACAAGTCTCAAGTTCTGACAGCACGAATCGGTATGCGACGTAGACATGGCAAGGTATGTCCTCTAGCTTACGGTCAAGGTTGAGTAGCTCTCTGCGAGTGTTCTCATATTCTAGATAATGAATCGGGGAATCACGGTCGAGGTAGAGGGCACCAAAACTATTTCCACGACTACACGGCTTTCCATTTCCCCAGCCTGGCTTAAGATCGCAAACATGCTCATAAGTGGAATTTGGCGTCCTGGAGGTTAACTGGACCATAGTTACCTAATCCAATATATCAATCCGATATAATGGATTGTGATTCGAGATTGGTCATTTCTTACGTGATACACTATTTAGTTCTAGCAAACGTGGTATGATAGTTGACTTACCAAACACATGGCTTGATGGAACAAACCCATCGTAGAGCTAGAGCTGGGATAAAGCAACTTGGTTGATGTTTGAGTGGCCCGAGGCATTTAGTTTATTTAGAAGACCTGGACAAGATTTGCTGAAGTAATATATTTTCGTACGTAAGTCCGTATATATGTATTACCGCATACATATGTTGCTTGTTGACCCTTGGCGCTATAGCAAATAGACATTGGATGGTGTGATGCAAGTCGAGGTAAACAATGCTGCTGCAGACGTAGAAGAGGCAGTAATAGGCGAGTAAAAATGAGGGCTTTTGGCGTTTTGTTGGCTTGTTACCCAGAAGGCATCTTCTTCGCTCGCTCACTGCGTCTCGAGGTATAACCCGTTTAGAAGGGGAAGATATTGCTAGTTGAACTAGTCAATCACTTACCTACCTAGGTAGACATATACTCCCTTCTATAGAAATATTGTGCGAGAGGTTCGAGGAATTACTCGGGGCCAAACGCAACGCTGCGATACACGGCATATCATCTGCTCTGTACCTATGTATTCATCGTCGCGCTCTCTATAGCCAACTTATAAGACGGGACAATACCCAACCTTAGTAGTGCCTTCGCCAGGTAGTAAAAGTAGGTAAGCAATGTCTTACCTACAGCCTCGTCCAGCGTGTTAATTAGGGAGGTAGCACGCCACGAGTTTGTATTACCTACTGGTAAGATTATACCTTCGGTATTGTACAAAGCCGGACCGAACGCCCGAAGTTTTGCGTACAAGGGAGTTTAATGATTTCCCCCATTATTACGCACGAGCCGTCGTAGTCGTCGTCGTGGTCGTCGGATATTATATACCCAAAGAATTCGAATGTTTGAAACAAAAGTGCGCTCCCTTACATCTCGATTGTCTTCAGCCCTACGCCACCGCACATGGGAAAAGCGTTACAGCATCGGAAGCGTTCTAGACCTAGCTTAGGTTAGGTTAGGTTAGGTTAAGTTTGTATTGGATTTCCAAGCGTGGCTGTCGATGATTTCGCTAACCGCCCTGGCCCGTCCCCTTAAATAAGTCGGGCTAATATAATAATATAAGAGTACTATAGCTATATCGTAGGGTCAGCGCTAAGAAACTAGAACCACTACTAGAGGACGAAAAGAAACAGCCTGCTATTGTTGCGGCCTGGCAGCTTAGCAGGGCAGGGCAGGGGGGCGCGTGAAGCGAAGGATTCCTTCAGCTTGGTTTAGGGAAATTGAATGTACGATGTAGGACCAATGCGTGCAATCAAAAATGCTATTCGCTTACACTAGTAACATCTAGCATCTTACCCATCAGGCGGTGTCTGTCGCACACGGGGAGGCAAACTTTAGTAGTTATTTCATCTTACATTGGACTTTTGTAAGCCGGGCTTGATTCGTCTGTTCCTTGGTAATAGGGGGCTAGGACATGACATTTGAGCCAAGTAGGTTATGGGCTGAGCTGGACACGAGCTACGCGACAAGGAGAGCAAAAAAAACAAAAAAAACCAACCCGAATCAAGATGTCATTCTCGATATCGTCTGCTATGCTATGCCGTGCCATGTTATGCTATGCTATGCTATAGAGCGGAGTAGAGGTGGACTCGATGACGTTTTAAGGACGATGTCACGCCAGGCTTACCCAATTTACGAAATTTGCAATATGTATCGTATGTATTGTATAATACGAAGAGTGGTAGTTTGGGACACTAGGTGAGGCCAAGAAAGCTTCGCGCAGCCTTACAACGATCTCTCTCGTGTCGTGCTGTGTAGAGAAATTGGTTAACGAGAACTGGAGAAAGGCTATATCGAGAGTTACGATGTAACAAGAACATTTACGAGTGTAACGTAGACGTTGAGAGAGGTAGCATAGCATAGGACGATCCCCCGGCTTTTGAGCATTAACACCGTGGGTAGTTCTGCCATAGTTAAACGCATTAATGAGTTTGACAGGTTTGGTTGGAAATCGGATGATTCGCCCGAAAGTCCTAGGTAGGTAATTGTATAATAGGTCATAGTTATTATGCATACCTACCCAGCCTAACCTAAGGTACGAAGTATTACCTAACATCCGCTATACCAACCTAAGGCCATAAAGCCGACCCCGATAGAAACGGGTCCAGTCATACCGGATCGGACTGCAAGTGAGGTTAGCTGCAGCAGGAAGTTGCCTTCCTAGATGAGCAGATGGGCGCCAGGAACAATCGCCCACGCTCCCCATTCTTTAAAGTAGGTACGGATTACGTACCTCAGTATTGTACAATAGTACTTAATATGCTATCTACCAAATTTGGAATTGTAAACTAAAAACCTTGTAACATTCTTTTAAACAGGTAGGTAGGTACCTAGAGTTATTTTGAATCTCAACTCAGCCTCGAGGCTTAGAATGCCTCAAGTGGCAGAAGTGTGCGTGTAATATACGATTAGGTACCTACGTAACAAAAGCGACGTTTCAATTTATTCGTTTATTTAACGCGCATAACCAGCGCTACTTTGTGACTTCGCCTTACTCCAATCACTCACTCAAATCGAAGCTATTTACGGGTTATTAAGTAGGCGATGTTACATCCAACAGCCCAAGGGCAACCGGGGTGTAATAAAAGAGAAAAATAAAATAAAAGCCGGCTTTTTTTATTTTTTATTTTTTACATGCCCCCCTTTCGCCTTCGCTAACTCGTTTGGTCTTCCTTCGCGAGGGTCTTTGTAATTTTACCGTTTTTGAAAACCCATGCGACTCCGGCCCCATTGGCTCCATTGGCCAGTCAGAGTGACGAAAGAATGGATCTTTAGGGGCAGGTGGACAGGTGGGCTGCAGTCTGACCAGTAAAGAAATCTGGGTTGGCGGATATCACATGTACCCAGCTTAGCTTCTGGCCAACTGGAATGTATCTTTTCTTGTTTGCTTTGCCTGTGGGATACCTGTCGCGTCATTAAGTGAGACATGAAGAGAGATCTAGCCCGCGAAACTGGCACGCCTCCGTCGACTAGGGGCCCATCGCCTAGGGGATCGCCCAGGGGAACGAGCCCAGGATTGCCATGACTGGAACTGACAGGTTCTGCCAGGCATAATAGGCATAAACAGGTGCAGCAGGCAACGCCAGGCAACACCAGGAACCAAACATCTGTTTGTTCTTAGTACCTAGGTAGGTAGGTAGGTACCTCTAGATCGTATCGCGCCATGAGCTGTGCCTCTCTCTCAGTCACCCTCCCCTCCCCAGTCTTAGTCAACTAAATATCATCAACCATTTTTATCTCACGCCCTCCTGTTTCTTTTTCTTCTTTTTTTCTTTTTTTCCTTCTTCCAACATCCAGCCGTAAATCCAAAAGTCTTTTTTTAAGACTCCCACATTCTTTTAAATCTTCGCAGCTCCGCTCAGCTCGCGTCAGCCCAACGGCACCTTCCACTCCTTTATCAACCTGCCTCTCCTTCTCGGCACTCGTGGTCCTCAACAACCTCCAATTCCCTTCCAACTTTAGTCAAGATGCGTTCTACCGTTTTCGCCTCCGCCTTGGCCTTCGCTGCCTCGGCCTTCGCCCAGACTCCCGGCTACGCCGTCATCTCCTCTCCCGCTGAGGGCCAGCAGGTTCCCTCCGGCAAGACCTTCACCATCAAGTGGGACGCTGGCAAGGACTCTGGTCCTGTTACCATCACCCTTCTTGGTGGTGAGACTCCTACCACTCTCTCTATCGGACCTGTCCTCGCAAGTAAGTAAAATATCGTTGGTATCCGAATTGGTGATTTGTATGCCCGTATTAACAAATATTTTTTTTATAGCTGTTGATGTTAGCGAGGGCTCTTTCACCTGGAATGTTGACTGCTCCCTCGGCAAGGACAAGACCTACGGTATCAAGGTCGCCTCCGTCGCCAACCCTGCTACTTTCCAGTACAGCTTTCCCTTCGCCATCGCTGGCCCCTCTTGCGGTGCTGTAGAGAGCAGCAGCAGCAGCAGCAGCAGCAGCAGCGCTGTCGTCTCTATCGCCACTAGCACTGCTGGTGGCTACCCCGTCTCTGTCGCTACTAGCACTGCTGGTGGCTACCCTACTCAGGGATCCTCTACCCCCAGCAGCAGCTCTGTTGCCACCAGCTCTGTTGCCACCAGTTCTGTTGTCACCAGTTCTGCTCCCTCCAGCACTGCTCCCTCTTACCCTACCCTGAGCGTCTCCAGCTCCGTCAAGAGCAGCAGCAGCGTTGCCAGCAACACCACCAGCGCTAAGAGCACCCCGAATCCTACTTACTCCGTCGTGGTTCCCTCCGGCAACCTGTCCACCACTCACCAGACCCCCACCTATGTTCCTACGACCATCGTCACCAGCGCCAGCTACGCCGTCGTGACTCCTACCCAGAGCGGTAGCCCCTCCACCTCGGCTCCCGTCACCATCCCCACCGCTGGTGCCAGCAACATCGCCGCTGGTTCTCTGGCTCTTTTCGGTGGTCTTGCATTCGCCCTCTTCGGCATGTAAAAAGCTTCTTACAGCTAGAAGATTTTTTTTTTTTTACTTGTTGAGAGATGACGTTTTAATATAAAGATTTGGTTGCGTTGTTTTTAAACCGGCGTGAGCAAGGGAATCGGAGCTAATGAACTAATTGTGGCCACACAAACCGAGATACCTTTCTGAAATGGCACCGGCTGTAGATGCGGACATTATATCCAGGTTCTATATGATGCTCAAGTAAAGCATTGTGACCAAGCCTCTATTCATGTCAATATAGACAGGCCTGCTATACCCGAATATACCCCCCCATTAAAAACTCATTGCTTCTTGTCTTTATTTGCACGTGATTTGGAGATGAAGAATTGCATTGCGCACTTGCTTTTTGGCTCTAATAAGTCGTTTCTGCGCTGATGGAAACGAACTATTGATTTGAGTATTTGGTACAAGATGATACCCGTAGTCTCAATCGAGGAACGTCGTAAGGTTCAGTTCGTCAATAATTAATACTACGTAATTGATCTGACTTGGAAGTACTGAAGTCAAGATAAATAGTATCGACGTTTTCCGAGTCGAAGTTTAAAGTTAGTTACCTAGGTACATAACAGGTAGTTCAACGGTAAATTTTTATTAGATTTTTTCCCGCTAATTCTGCCTACGATATCATTATCCCACGTGGAAATCAACCCATGCCCGTGTAACGATTGAAGATCGACAAGATATAGATATAGACATAGACAGACGTACAACAACGGGCACGATCCCGATCGCCGGTCTTTCCTTTTCCTTTTCCTTACAGCGCATCACCGAATCGGGAAGAAGCCGATGACGATCACGGATGGGACTTAGGACGTAAAGTACCTACCTAAGCTACTTTTCCCAATATCTCCTCGGATCTTTTCTCCATTGCTTTAGGTAATCTGTCGCATACGAGAGGGGAATGGAGGAATGGAAAGGCTGCTTTTGTTGCTCGTTTCGGCTTTATTGGCGCGGGTACCCCGGGGACGCCATTCCTCCCTCAACCGGCGCTCGAATAGCCTACTGGGCTCGCTAACTGCCGAACCCGGGTATCTTTGAAACCGGTGTTTGGAATTGGGAGGGGGATGGTTTTCTTGAAACCCTGACCCTCTGACACAGTTGGGATGATGATGGTTGTATTTCGTATGAATTACAGTTTTCACTTGTTCTACTTATAACAGCTACCTACCTAACAAGAGAGGAATCCTATGGAAAGAAGGAATTCCAAGGTGTCAGCACAGTGATATTCGAAAAATTGTTAATTATTAAAAAGCAAAAAAAAGAAAAAAAAAAAAAGATATGGAAAATACTACTCCCACGGGTATGATGTAGAAATGAGCGTCCCAAGCAAATCGGTTTGGTGGTCGACAACTTCCTCGTATTGCGACGATAACCATCCATATCCACCGCAGTTTACATACCTGTTAAACACATAACTAATAGTTACCTAGGTAGGTACCTGTTATCTATTCTTAAGTATCGTTATATTCGAGATCTACACTTTATAGTTACCCTAATTCCATACCAACTTCTGCTGGAACCAGTTAACCGTTTCGTAATTATAAACCGTCTTTTTACAGTTAATATTTATTAATATTTATTATTTTAAATATTTATATAAAAGTAACGTTTGACACGCTTTTAATAATAAACGTTCGAAAGGCTTTCGAACGTTCAAGCGTTTATCTCCTTCCCGTTGTCCCTGTTACCTTGATCCAATACGTCTTGACGTACGTACCTAGGTAGGTAGCAAGAGGCCCGGCTGATTAAGTCTTCGGAATCGTCTATATAAAGGCCTCTCCCTCCCTCCTTTGAAAGCGATTCTTCTTTCTTTTCTTCTAAGTTTTCAACCCTCAGCCAGCCAGCCAAGCCACTGTAGCCAGGACCTAGGACCCAGGAGTCATCGTAGCCCCGTAGCCTCATCACGTAGCATCGTAACATCGTAGCATCGTAGCATCGTAGCATCGTAGAATCTTCAATAGCCTCAGAATCCTACTGCTTCTAATTGCGTTTGTACGCTCGTTTGTACGTATATACGTACCTAATATCCCTTCCCGTTAGCTCCCGTGGCTCCCGTTAAGGCTTTTGTACCCCTTTTGGTAAACGCGTAAACGTTCGAAGTCAATTCAAACGTTTAAAAGATTAAATTCTTCATTAAATTTTAATAATTTAAAAATATAAACGTTTGAAAGCACTTCGAATATCTGAGATCTTCTTGAACGCTTGCCAAAGTTATTCAACGTTCAAGAAGTTGGAATTTTTTTAATGAAAAAAAAATTAAATGGTGAATAGACGGTTAATTAACGGTTTACAAGAACCAGCGGAAGTTGATACGGTTCCATCCAAGCTCCAAGTCCCATCGTTATCCATCTATGCTATCGCTAATCGACTTAAACCAACTAGTGGTTATTGACAAATTATCCTTAGGTACCTCTTTACCTTACCTTTGCCTGCAGTACCTTATACATAATAAGTACCTAGACGGGGTATATACCGAAAAACCCACGCTCCTCCCCCTCCCCCTCCCCCTCCCCTTCAAAAAACGCCAGCCCCAAGCTTCATTCCTCCGTGTCAAATCCCCAAAAGGAAAAATTCCAAACGCCAAGATAAGATCCCGTATAAGTCGATAAATCAATAAATAACCAAATCGTTAAATATAGTAAACAAGAAGGTCAAGTTTCATCCTTCACCAAGGAGGAAGAGAGGAGGGGGACGCCAAGACCAAGCCCAAGCCCCAAAAAATAAAATAAAAATAAAAATAAATCACCGCCCACCGACCTGCCCCTTCGGCACGGGCGGCACCCAGCACAGCACGAGGTTGAGCGCGATGGTGATCACGCCGATGACCCAGAAGGCGGCGGCGTAATCCGTCCCGGCGCCCATGAACCGGAAGACGATGGCGAACACGACGCCGCCGAGGTTGCCGCCGGCGCCCGCGGTCCCGGACACGACGCCGTTGGCGTGCGGGTGCACGTGCGGCACGAGCGCGAAGTTGGCGCCGTTGCCCGCCTCGATGAACAGCGCCGCGAGCGTCACGAGCCCGACCATGGTCCCCAGGTCGTGCGGGTCCGTCTTCCCGACGACGACCAGCGCCGCGCCCCCGACGCACCCGCACGCCACGATCCAGATCTTCTTAGCCCAGACGCTGCCGCCGCCACCGCCACCGCTACGTCCGCGTCCCAGGTTCCGATACAGGACGTCCGCTACGGCGCCGCCGAGAGGCCGCGTCACCACGTTCAGGAACCCGAACATGGCGGCCCAGTTCGCCGCGTTCGTCTGCCCCAGCCGCGGGAAGTTCTTGACGTAGTACGACCCCAGCACCGCGTTGATCGCCAGCTCCCCGCCGAACGAGCACATGTACGTCAGCACGTGGAAGATCGTCTGCGGCGAGGCGATGACCCGCGCGGCTTCGCTCCACGTCGGCTTCTGCACGACTTCGCCCTTGGCCGCGCCTAGGATATCGCTCCTCGGCATGGGCAGGGGCAGGGGCAGGGCCGCTTCGTGGTCCCATTCGGCGGTGAGCTTTGGAGGTTTCTTGGTATCCTTCTCGACATCCTGGATGCTGTTTGCGCCCGTGGAGCTGGAGCTGGATTTGTCCGTGATGTTGCCAGGGACGTCGACGACGCTGTCCGCTGCCGTGTTCGGGGTCGCGTCGCCGTCTTGAGTGGCCAGGTTCTGCTCGACGTGGAGATGTCGCTCGGACCATTTACCGGTTGGCGTGTCTGGACATAGAAGCAGCATCAATATGCCGGTGGTGATGGTTATAACGAGAGGCACGACGAAGGTAAGCCGCCATGCAACGCCGTCCGAGTAGCCCAGGGCCACGAAGGAGTCGAAGACGGCCGGCATTATGAAGTAGGTAATTCCCCCGCCGGCGTTACCCCAGCCTCCCGCGAGGGCGTTGGCGGTACCGATAACATTCTTGTCGAAGAACCCCGTCGACCAGACGAGACAGGGCACGAAGGACCCGCCGAGGATACCTATGAAGAAACGGCTTACGTAGAGGCCCTGCGCGTTATGTACGAGAGGGGCCAGGCCAAGGGGGATCGACCCGATCAGCAGCGTGCCGGCAAATACCCAACGAGGCCCAAACCGATCGCAAGCAGGACCGGCCGCGAGCCGTACCAACAAACTCCAGTAGGTCAGCTTTTGAAAAAAGGCAACGATAAAAACCAAAAAATCAATCATAAAACACATACGTAGCACACAACGAGACAATATTGGAATTGGCAACTTCGGCCGAGGTAAGGTGAAGGTTGGATTTGATGGTATGCGTCAACTACGGAAGCGTGTGTAAGTATCAGTGTCAGTTGTTTGCTTCTCCCCTTTTATTGTGAAATTTCATAAAAGGCATGAGGTGAGAGATACTGACCAGAGGTGGGAACGTATACCACGCCCAAAAAGCTACCATGAACCCCCACCAGGAGAAGAAGAACACGCGCCCGTAGACATTAAAGACATTAAGAACAGGGACAGAGCGGGCCTTGCGGTTAATGGGGTCGATTTCCGGGGCAGCCCAGAGGCAGGACAGCTTCATCTTGAGTATTCAAACACTAATGAGCCCTGAGAGAAATCTTACAATCAAAATATTCGTATATTCTCTCAAAGGGGGACTTCGTTGGATGAGTTCCCAACACGAAGCTTTAGTTATGGTGATTTTGACTGTTTACTGGTATGAACTGGCAAACTGATGGGCTGAAAGGGGCCAACGTATATACTCTCCCGTCCGAATAGCGTATACTCTTAGATTAGTGAATAGAATTACCGTGCAATTGAGCATCTCCGGACGAGTCGTCTCTGAAGCGGGTCTAGAGTAACGGTCCCCACCCGAAGGCTACGCAGGTGTTTTCCGCGGAAGCTTCTCCTGGAAGATAAAAACTGAGATGTGCCGAATCGGAAACGTCTAACCCAAGTGGTGAGGAAATGGCGTGATGGAATTGTCCAATGACTTATCGAGAATAGTAGATCTATAAGTGGCGAGGAGGCTCCTCTCCTATCGATGACCTAAGGGAAAGAGACAGAGAGGGAGAGCTACGACTAGGAGCTGATCTCGACGGGCCTGATAAGATATATCCCTTTAAAGATTGGTGATGTATTGACTAAAATATAGCCATTAGCGTAAATTCTGATAACTGATATAGCCTCATTTGCCTAGCCGCGCTACCCACGACGCACATCGATAGCGCCGGTGGCTTGCTGACGGTAATACGAAGCAAGAATGACCGGATACGGGAGTTGTGATCTTCCAACAGTCAGCCGAATGTGTATATATGCACCAACGAGTTTGAGTTGTGATAAACTCCGACCTCATTAAGTGAACGCCGTCCACTAACTAATAGTAAACAAGACAACCCGAATACCGACTGGCTGGCTGACTGGAAAGAGAGAAATAGATTGAGAGAGTGAGTGACGTTTGAAAGGCCCACCTTGCTTCGCCGTAAAATTACAAATCAGCCAGGGCGCGCACCTGGAAGAGGACTCCCAGCAGCGAATCAGACATGGCATAAAGTAATTTGACAAGTTTCCCGTCGTAAAAGCAGGTAAAACGAGCAGCACGGATATTCGCAGACGCTCAGATGGACCGGTCAGGGGGTGTACGGTGTACGCTAGCCAACGCCGACGTTCCAAACGTCCAACAGGCCAGGCCTCCTTATCTTATCTGGAGGCGTCTAGAGACTAGGATCTCTTCGCCGATGCGTATATACTATACCTAGTAGGAGGTAGGCAGGTATAGGGCTAAGACTTGTTAGACGATGGGTATTTCCCACCACCACCCCCCCCAGCTCTCAGAGATAAGGATGAGGGCCGTCAGTGGCTATTATCTAGGGAAGAGAGAGAGAGAGAGTCCGGGACAGGATTATCGCGTAAGATCTCCGCGGCCCCGTTGGGAAGCTTATGCTTTTTAACTCCGGAATGTTATGTCATATCATAACAGTTGATTAGGTAGGTATATTTCAAAAAAACGATGATCAATCCGGGGTAAGAAATGTAATGTATCTTGAACGCAATGCATATGCTGTAGCAGCCAGTCCCTTGGTCCTTTGGTCGCTCGGGAATCCGACGAGTTGGGTTGACCCCGAACGACTGGCGCGTTCAGACGCAATTATCCCTGCAAAATGTCAGCTTGTCAGCATCGAGGTTTGACAAGGAGGATGTAATTACTACCCTACGAGCTTTTTTGGCACAGGACTCTCTCACACTCTCTAGGACGACTTATTACCCAGAGTTACCTTAGGTTAGGTTAGGTACGTAGGTAGATAAAAATAAAAAGGGAGATGGATGGGGAAACTTGGAGCCCCAAGAGCCGCCAGGATCTTGATGGCTCGAAATCTTATGAATTACTATGTAGTAATTATGAAGTGTAGTTTTTCGATTTAGCGTAGGTAATTGTTGTTATTGAATAGATAAAGACCAGCTCCAATGCTCCACCAGATTGGTTTATCCATCTTCTTTTTCTTTTTAAAACCCCCCTGTCTCCTTTATACCCCCACGTATTTTACTTAGTACATTACCTGGTACAATACAATACAATACAATACCTACAATGCGACTTTGAATGTTCTCTTTACCCAGCCTTACCATCAGGGAGAGTGATAAATCACAATTCAGCCTTACGAATATTTGGTTGGTTAACCAGACCACAAAGCCTTTGTGTACCTGCGTTGCGGATATACGATGTAACGATATTATCAATCGCATGAATAAGAGTGGACAATAACTAGATGCACTCGTTATACCGTATGGCATAGAGGTGATACGAATAGGTAATTCCTTAACTTCACGACCTTTGATAACTACCTAAGGTACCATTAAATTGCTATCGCTTTGGTCCTATAGGTTTTGTAATCAGGAGGATTTGGAGGTCAGCATCCAATAAGTATGCAAACAAAAGAGGAAATATAAGAAACAGAGATATGATATAAAGACAGCCCAAAATTGCCAACGTGCATGACGCACATTTGTCGTCATGTTAGTACTTGAAATGGCCAGGCCAGTATTTGTAAGTGATAACGTTTAAGAGATGGGCACAGGTTGATTTTGGAATTGGTGTCGTTGATTAAAAACGGTTGTACTAATTTATATAGTAACACAATTGCCGGTAGTAACGTTTAACCAACTGTCGGGATGGGACAAAGTCAAATAAGTGCGTAACATAAGGGTCTGAATTTAGGTTTCGAATTTGTGTAGACTTATGACCCTCATTGGATATCAGACATACCTAGGTACCTATCCATCCTAATAGATCGGCTTCTCGAACCGGATACTGCCTTTCTTATCCCATCTTCACCGCTGGATATGGGTACCTGTTACGGATGTCGTTGTGCTTCCACTATTGATATCGGTTCTCCCACGGCACTCCCATGGTGCTCCTGAGAGCTTAAAAGTCGTAGCCGGTACTATAATAATGCAGATCCTAGCCGTTATTGGGGAACCTTCTCGTCATTGGCATAGAAATGCAAAATGCGGTAACTTAACATCAAAATAGTGGAGCGGCTATTGGCTACGGATCTCGGAATGTTAATCCGGTAGTCGGTATTTTGGGTGTTGAACGAGAATGACATTAGACTAACTAGTGAAGAGCCTTGTCAATTGAAGTCGAGAATAGATCATGACTAGGCTAATGCTTAATTGTCTAGTTTTAGCGTATGTCTTTAGGGTGTTCTAGACTCGTTAGACGGAATAAGGAAATAACCCAAGTCGATTTCTTTTTATTGTTTAGAGTATGGTATTTACTGTGAGGCATGTGAGGCTCTCTAATATGCCAATGGTCACAACATCCACTGAACCATCTGTTGAAGCCTTCCTGATTTTGTCGACGTATTCTGCGGCCGCTACTGGCGAACTGTTTGTGCTTCTTGGCTGTAAGCAATGACTGTGTATACCTAGTTAGGATCTCGGGTCGGCTTGGTGGGGCCGTGTCCCGGTAGTTTAAAAGTTGGGTATGAATCTACTAAGATCCAGCGGTGCCGTTGCCGAGCTTGATTCGGATACTATGTGGCTGTTAACTTTGCGGTTTACTTCCTCTTGCGTCGGTTGTCGGTTTACAACCCAGACCAGGATTTTCTCCAACCAAATCTGAATGATGTCAAAGATGCTGGGACAGTTACATATTTTTATGGAAGCCGTGCCGACAAAGGCATTAGAACGGCCCCGGCCGCCATATGTGAGGTTTATATCCGTGGCGAGTTGACAAAGTCGGTGTGATTCCGCTTCTTTACAAAAACTTGCCTATGTGTGACTCGTAACTTTCCTTCGAAATAAATTTTTATTAGGAATTTTGATATTCGAAGGTTACTTGCTGTTTGCTGTTTAGAAATATTCTACTACTGTTAAAAAACATGGCAGACCTTAAAGTCGATAAACCCCAAGATCCCGAACAGAGGAGATCTGATAGTATGCAGACCACTAGCTCTAGCTCTTCGTCGACTCTATCATCTAACATGGACTCGATATTTTCGAGGGCGTGGTGTCATATGATGGAGCCTGTTCGTCCTTCCGGGTTTGCGGAGTTCGAATTACTTATTCTGACGTTGTAAGTATCTAATTTCCTGTATGATAAACCAGACTTTGAAAAGACGAAGAGGCATCCGGAACATAGTAGATGCACAGGCCGGCTAGCTGGACGTCTAGAGTTTCATGAAATATGTTCCAGTAACAGGTACCTACCTAGCATTAGCTAACATATTCTTGATATTAGTTGTACGGGCATGCAAGATGCCATCTCTTTCCCCGATTTCCACTGCTTCGCGTCGAATCAGACGGGAAACACAGTTTTCCTCATGCTGGCCATCATATTGCCCTATCTCAACGGTGAGACGTTCATTACGGCAAATATCGGGGCAGCGCTGGGTTTCTTCCTCTTGGGCGGATGGGCGACGGGCCAGATCAGCCACCTCGTCGGACCGCGACTAAGACTATGGCTTGTCTGCTGCAACTTTACCCAGTCGTGCTTAGTATTCGGCGCGGCGGCTATGCAGTACCGACACGGAGTAGTGTTAAAGGGAGGCGACGCAGTGATCGCTATAGGACTTCTGGCGTTTGCTTCTGGTAGCCAGGTTGTGCAGTCGCGATCCCTCCAGATGACGGAAATAAGCACGTCGATGGCCACGGCAGCGTGGATCGATCTGCTAATTGATCCCAAACTCTTCCAGCTAAATAATCGGCCACGTACAAGGCGTGCTATGTTTCTTGCGACGCTTGTTCTCGGGTCACTTGCGGGTGCGGGTATCTACCGATCTGCTGGTTCTTGGGTAGCCATCCTGATATCGGCTGCTGGAAAGATGCTTGTGACGATCATGTATCTATTCAACGGCACCGAGAAACCAAAGACGACGTCTGGCCAGGATGCTTGTTAAGTGGATTCAATTTCTATGTAGGTAGACATATCACGTTGGATACTAAAGAGCGAATATGCAAAGATGGGTAGTAGGTAATATTTAATTTTAATATGTTTAATAGAGTTTATGATCATTAACCGTCAATTTTATGAGTTATGGACGAAGTGATGACTTGTAACTTAGTAATGAGACGGCATAAAAAATGATATAGGGCATAATAAATAAGATAGAAGTAGCGACGAGGTTTATGTACCTATTTTAACTTATTGAATGTTTACCTTACCTAATCTAACAGCGGGATGGCCCCACAACTTTATCTTGCCTGCTCAGATTGCTTGCAAAACGCGGCGTTGCTAAATTGAATCACCTGCACACGCGACTTGGTGTCACATGGCCCGAGCTTTTTTTTAGAGGGTCTGTCGTGAATTCGGACTTTTCATACGGTTTACATACCTCCCTCTACCTAGGTACATAGTAACATTCAAAACCTGCCAAATGCTACTTTAGAAAACGAAGAGAGGGGACGACATTACTGATGTCCTATTAGCCTTTCCTTTTTTTCTTTCCACAATTATTTCTGTAAAATCTCATGGAGCTTCTATAGAACATTAGTTCCAAGGCGCCTTCATGACTCGAAACAATCTTCGCGATCAATTAAGTTGGTTACTCGCGAATGTTGCTCTAACCTCGCCAAACGCGCCTATTCTACCACCCGCTCGAGACCAACCTTTCTCCGCTATCTCCTCTTCTCTCACCAATTCGACCTCCTCAAGTTCTGAAACGCGTCCCAAAGACCTTACTGATTCGCCTTTATATCCAATTCTTCCCGATATCCAGTCTTTGCACCCAGAACCGCCCGATGGGTCAACGAAACCGGTGGCGAAACCGCTCCAAGCGTCCGGGGAAGATACGGTGAGAGAAAATATGGGGAGATTGTCTTCAAAATCTGGCTCGAAACGGCCTACTCTCATTTTATGCCAGGAGCAATTGCTTAGCCCAGCATCTACGAGCGGAGGCGCGGGGTTGACATTGGGGTCAGGGTCGGGATCAGGATCAGGATCCGGGTCTCTTGCTAAAGAATATAGCGCGTTGCTGAAAAGTTCAGGTTGGAAATCCCCTTCTACCTTAAATTATGAAAATATAACTAAAAGGATATCAAAGGTGTTGCGAATTCTGCTAAGAAAAGAGCGTCTCCCCGAAAGCAATTTCCAACCCCAGGGCCCGCATTCGGAAGCGATCGTACTTACGACACGGTCGATCTAACCAACGATGAAGAACTGACTTCGGTGAATTCTGTTGCATTCGGAAGTAACATTGGACTATGGCGGGAAGATTTTGCTGGCCGGCCCGGACCAGCATCCACTACCACCGCACCCTCAGTTGCGTTCGGAACCGACATCGTGATATGGGAGGAAGAACATGCTATGCGACCAGAGCCTATAACTACGACCGAAAACTCGGTGGCATTCGGGAGTGACGTTATGATATGGGAGGAGGAACAAGCTTCACGGCCTGCGCCGTTGACTCCCAAACGAGGTAAAAAGAGAAAGAGTGACCAAATCAGTCAACCGCCTACTACCACTGTCGCTTCAGCAGATGACTTTCCTGATATCTACGAAGTTTTGTCCGAGGAAGAATCCATGCATTCTCACCTGAAGAAATCCCCAACGAGATCACCAGCCAAGACGAAGCTGAAGAGGGCTAGTCAGTCGCCATCGAAAATTGCAAGCACGTCCAGGAAGGACACGACTCGACGGGCCAGAAAAGAAGAGATCAAGGATGATTCTTCGTCTGTCGATGAGCGTATTATAAAGCGATCCCCCGCGAAGCCATCGCTGAAAAATGTTGCTCCTTATGATGCATCGGGCTCTGAGGACAAGTCTGCGATCTCTTCCGTCCATGATTCATGCTCGGAAGATACTCCAGAAACTCCCAAAGCGCAGACGACGGAAAGATTTCGAACTTTGAAACATGATGACCGGGTTATTGAGGACTCGGCTGATGAGCTCATAACACCTCCTGCCTACAACGCACCAGACAGCACAGCTCATTCAAGCAGTCGCCCGAAGCCTTCGGCTCGGAGGTCTTGGGATGACGGTGACGATGACGTTGTCGCTTACGATACGCCCTCCAAGCCAAGACAGATAGCCCAAGTTGAAAGGCGTACGCCATTTCGCTCGTCCCAGAAACTTAAGCGGGATGTATCTTCTCAGGTTAGTATGACCAGGGGCTACGACGAGGACCTGGAAGCTGGTCCGTCGCAGAGAACTCAGTTGATTAGTGAACCAAGCATCACAATTGACGAGGATGAGCAAGACGCCATCCTGGAATTATTCCTGGCGCAACCTTCAGATACTATAGAGAGAGCCAGACAGATATTGGAAGGACGAATACAAAGCAATAAGGACGCATATAAGCAGTCCTTGAAAAGTGGCGACCTCGGACCTAGAAGTCGCCTCAAGCAGGAGAAAGAGCAGTTGACACGACGGCAGGCTGCTTTGAGTGACCTCTCAAACGACTTGCGTTCTTACGAGGAAATTCAACACAAGAAGGATGCATTGATTATACGAATCTCGGACGCCTACGACCAAGACTTAGATACACAGGATGACGAGGCTCGACTTGAAGAATTAGAGGATGTACTAAAAGAACGCCGGTCAATCTTGAAGCCTAGTCTTCTGAGGGCCGGCATCGACAGTCGGAGCTTTTTTGAGGCTAGCGAGAGTCTCGGTACCGAAGCCGAGCATTCTAACCCTGTTGTACGCGCGACTCAACCAGCCAGATCTGCACCGTCGACGAATTTTTCGCGCGAGTCGACGCTTATCCCACGAGGCAGTACCCAAGTCATTCTTCAAACTCAGCTTTCTCACCAAGTAGACGATTCTTTCCCAATCCCGGATCAGGACTATGAGGAACCACCGTTGCCACCGCCGAGTACCACAGGTAGACCCCGTCGCCGAGTTGCTTCTCCTATACCAGAATTGGACGAACAAATCGACGAACAACCACCGTTCACGATAACTAGTAACAGCAGGCTGGCAAGATCCCCAACTCGTCAGAAACAGCCTGTAGCTATAAGTCAGGATCCTTACAATTTTGACAACGACGACGACGGCCTATTTGAGGAACCGATACCCCAACCTAGTCGGCGTATACCAAAGAAGACGACAAGTTCTCAACCAGGGAATGAAAAGACTCGCAAGAGCCCGGTCAAAGCGAAGTCTAGCCAGAAAGAAGGCTACCAGAGTGACTATAGTGACGATGTCGACATGGTCCAATTTGCAGAGGAGCTTGATCTTCGGCAATCATCCTCGGAGAATAGGCTACCTAAGACTCATCGTCCCGTCCTTTCGGAAACATCTGGAAATGCAGGGATGCGACCCCAGAAGACGGCCATCAATAAGACTGTGGACCCATTGATGTCGGCACAAATTCCACGTGAGCTCAAGAACCGTCCGTGGTTTAAAGATGTGAGAAAGGCGTTAAAGGATAGATTCAGAATGACTGGATTCAGGCATAACCAACTAGAGGCGATCGATGCTACCCTAGCGGGTAAAGACGCGTTCATACTAATGCCTACAGGAGGTGGCAAATCTCTTTGCTACCAACTCCCGGCTGTGATCACGAGCGGAAAGACGCATGGTGTTACAGTGGTCGTGTCTCCCCTTATCAGCTTAATGCAGGATCAAGTCGCACATCTCGAGGCATTGAATATCCGAGCTGCTGCCTTCAGCGGTGAGCTTAATCAGTCAGAACGGAGTAAAATCATGCGTCATTTGAAGGAAAGCCATCCTGAGCATCACGTACAACTTCTTTACGTCACCCCCGAGATGATCAAGAATAGCCAGGCTTTCCTAGATGGCCTGGCCACCCTCTATAAAAACAAGAAGCTTGCACGTCTCGTAATTGACGAAGCCCACTGCGTGAGCCAATGGGGTCACGATTTCCGCCCTGACTACAAGGAGCTGGGTAGCTTCAGAGACATGTTCCCCGGTGTACCTCTGATGGCACTCACAGCGACTGCAACGAAGAACGTTATCTTGGATGTGAAGCATAATCTCAAGATTGAAGCATGCCAGGAATTTTCTCAAAGCTTCAATCGTCCTAACCTCTACTACGAGGTTTTGAAAAAGGAAAAAGATAGCGTCGAAAGCATTGCCGAACTGATCAAAACGAAGTACAAGGGAAAGACGGGCATCGTATACACGCTTTCCCGTAAATCGGCAGAGAAGATTGCTGAGAAACTACGAGGTCACAGAATAGCCGCTCGGCACTACCACGCAAGCATCAAAGTCCACGAGAAGGTAGAGGTCCAGACAAGCTGGCAAGCCGGTGAAACCAAAGTAGTTGTAGCGACTATAGCGTTTGGAATGGGCATCGACAAGCCTGATGTTCGCTTCGTCATCCATCATTCTATCCCCAAGAGCCTCGAAGGATATTATCAAGAGACCGGCCGTGCCGGTCGGGATGGGCTGCCTTCCGAGTGCTACTTATACTTCAGCTACGGAGATGTTTCCTCTCTCAGACGGATGATAACAGACGGCGATGGCAACGAAGAGCAGAAAGAAAGACAGAGGAATATGCTGAACACAGTGGCTGCATTTTGTGACAACCAGAGTGATTGCCGAAGAGCAGAAATTCTCCGTTATTTTGGTGAAGCATTTGACAAACGGCAGTGCGGAAAGACCTGTGATAATTGTCTAAACGAGGAGGTATTTGAGCAGAAGGATTTCAGTCCGTATGCAGTCGCAGTACTGTCGATCATGAAGTCCCAAGGAAGGCTCACGCTCGTCCAATGTACGGATTTCTTAATGGGCAAGAAAAAGCTATCGGAATATAGGGATGGGACGGATCAGTATCGTGGAATCGCTAAGCAGATGCAAAAACACGAAATACATCGAATTATCGACCGACTTGTTGCAGAGGACGCACTGATAGAAGAGAACATCTTCAATAACAAGGCTCGAATGGCCATTCAATATTTCAAGGTAATAGGGTTCTAGCGATCTTCAGCTGCTCTCTTCGCTAATATTTGTTCTATAGGTTGGGCCTGGTGCGCGTGCCTTCTTCAACAATCAACGTCGTCTTTTCCTGACTACTCGAGTTAAGGACAAGGGTAGCCAGAGCGGCGTATCTAAGAGGCTGACACGAATTAACGAGCCTGCGACCGCTGCGACGAAGCGGGCTACTACTAGTAGTCACATCCCATCTACCAACGTGTCATCCCCCATCATAGGTAGAGATCGCAAGAATAAAGGCAAGGCTGCGATGGTCTCGGAAAGCGAAGGTAGCGACGACGATTATTCTAAATTTAGCAACGGGTATGCTAAAGATGGTTTCGTAGTCACCGACGATTCCGAGGATGATTTCGAGGCGATGCCTCCTCCACGCTCTAAAGCCCGGTCTCAACGAACTGCATTAGGGCCGCCAATATCCCACGATGCGCGTATGAGCAGTGCTGAATTATCCGGTCTTCACGATGACATACTCCACAGCTTCTTAGAAGCGGCTAAAGATCTGGAAGAGAAAATCCGGAATTCGAAGAACCTGCGCTCGCCTATTTTTACCGAGCAGCAGCTTCGAGAGATGGCTATCAGGTGGACCATTTCGCTGGACAAGATGCACCTAATACCCGGTATTAACAGCGACAAGGTGGATCGGTACGGTAGTAGAATCCTACCCTTAATACAACAATACCACAAACAGTATAAAGAAATTATGAGTCAGATGAGCCCCCAAGCTACCGCTGTTGCATCCGGCTCTCACGATATCGTTGATCTCGTGTCGAGTGACGACGATATGGATGATATCGAGGATGAGGCGGATGGGGATATCGACGATCCAGGTGCAATATCGTCCTACTTTGCATCACCCGCAGAGAATGCAGGACGAGGGGCTACAGCATCCCGCGCACGCTCCACACCGTCTGCGGCTCGCTCGTCGAAGGGAAGCACATGGCACGGAAGCAAGAAGCCTTTCCAGCGTCGGACATCTGGAGGTTCTACCAGGGGAAGCAAGCCATACGGAGGCGTCAAGAAGAAAGCTACTACTAGCAGTCGAAAGACGACATCGTCCGCTGCTTTCGGCGGATCGAAGCGAACAGGAAAGTCAGCAGGTGCTAGTAGTAGCAGTAGAGCGAGGACGCAAGGCGTAAGTCATAGCGGTATTGGACTCATGGAGCATTGATGGGTCGAGGTACTTGACGGATTGATTCAATAAGGCGCATTATACAAGCTGCATTGCGCGTTTGATATTTTGCCATGGCATGGACGATCGATGAGATGACAAGGGATTGGACTGGACTGGCGTAATTGCGGGCGTTTTGATATTCTAAAACCTACTATTCTACTTCGGCGTTGACAAGGAAGCAAACGATACCTTCTGTTCCCCAGCATGGCGGTAGATAGATACCTAGATACCTAGACGTCTTTGGGCAGTGCTTATGACTTTCACTGCGGGAGTTAAGTTTAACTTAGTACGCGATTCGTGTCTTTAGGGCTGGTTAACCGGTCTTTCAAAGGGGGCACGAATAAAAGGAGGGGACGATATAGTTACTACTGCCTAGCGTATGTGTCCCAATATAATTTTATCAAATCGCAATATTACCTTATGGCAATATTCCACAATCCTGTACCCGCGAACCTCATCCGTCCGAGCACGCCAGATGTGGGCGCAGTCTATCACGCTATTACGAAGTATGTGGCCTACTCGTCGTCCGCAGTAGCGTCTCGACCTCAATGAGCTTCTGAAGAGGGAAACTATCGAGTGAAATAGAAAGGACCTAGTTACATAAATAAACGGAACGAAAAGACGGGATTCGAGTGCAGATAATAAACACGACAATGGAAGCAGTTAGTTTCTAGCTTCTTTTCGGACCCTCGAAGGGGGATACTAAAAGAACAGAAAAGAGGACAATGGAAATGGCACGTATTATACCAGAACTTCATCATTAGAAGCCGGCGTGGCTAATTTTTTTTTCTTTTGTTAAAAAAACCTAGACGCCATGGCTTTAATACCAATTCTCAAATTTATAGACTACGCCTGCCTGCTAATCCCGTTTGATTTCTTTCATTCCTAACCGTACGCCGCTGCAGGTCGAGAAAAAAAAAGCTAAAACCGACCGATGAATGAATAGGATACGTGGTAGGTACAATAAATAGAAGATATATCGTACAGTAACACAATGCTCGCTCTTTGGTTCAGGAGTTCACCGTTCCTCTTACTGAAGGGTTAAACGGGGACCCGGGGAAATATGCTCCTCTCTCACCTTGTCTCTTCCGCACATCTCTTCTTCCTCGGTATGCTCAATCTGTTTAACCTCTACAACCGCAAAAAAAGCGCTCGATTGTCCCCTGAGTTATATGCCAAAGACTGCCCCTCCCCCCCTCTCCAGAGAATGCTTATAGTAGAGACGGACGGGATATAATAAAAACATAAATAAGAGGTATCACTATGATGGGACCATTTCCATGACGACCCGTGCTGAAACCTAGAAATACCCTAAGAACGCCTTGGCCTACCTCCGCATTCGCCATGCTGCGTATACCCTCGTTTCCGCGTCAATTATGGCGGGATAAATATGGATAGATGATAGATAATCCAATCTCCAAGGGAATAATATTAGCTCAGCTCGGTTGTTGATTCATGCCGACGAGATGTTGGCCGCTAACCCATTAACGATTGTATAATTTAAATGCCAGTAAGACCGAAGGGAGAGAATAAACTTCCATGGTATCATTGAAGTAAAAGCGAAGACAAGGAGGTGAGGCCCGTCTTGCGGGACCTCGACAAATGGATGGTACAAGGAAGTGATCTGATCCTGTCTAGAGCCGCGTCTGCCGTAACAGCAAATCTATTTCGTAGGACGGCGAGGTCGCTACTTAGAAGTGCCAACGGGGCTTGTTATCTTTCGGCTTCGACTCTGTTACGCTGCTACCCCTGCTCATAGCAGCACGAGCCGCCGCGGTAGCCTGCGGACTGTGGCGGCCACTTGAATCTTCCATCTTTGACTTGGGTTGAGGGAGTAAACTAATGCGCCGGTTACTCATAGACAAGGAACTAGCTGATCGCCGAGTATCACTCATACTGAAATCTAGCCTCGGCGGCTGGAAAGAAGCTCGTCGGTTATCGAAGGTAAACGATCCCTGCGAAGCCCGGGACTTGGCTGCCGACGCTGGAACGGACTGTCCTGCAGAAGCAGCCGCATTAATCCGGTCACGGAATGAGAGACGAGAAGTGCTCTTCCTTGGTAGCGTATCCTCAAGAGCTGGCGAAGAAGAAGCCGCCATAGATAATGGACTACGGAGGGGAAGCTTCGAGCCCCCAGAAGATTGCCCAAGAGAAGATGAAGAGCGGACAGGATTAGGCGTTGTTTTGGCGTATGGGCTAGGCATGGTAAGGGTGAGTGGCTTAAAGTTATGCCCAACATCAGAATCGTTGGTATTCGTGGATGTATTCCATCGCGGACGGTTATCGGCAACATTCGAATTGGATTTCGAGAAACGACTAAGGGGGGTAACACTACCGCTTCGAGGTGGCGTAGTCAGGCTAGTAGTACTAGGCTGGAATGTAGAAAGTCGGGATCCAGCGGGCCGTCGCGAAGGAGGCGCTAAACTTGAACTACTTCTACGAGCAGAAGCAGGTTGAGGCAGATGACTCCCACCACTTATAGTGCGCCTCTTGTGCTGTGTTAGGGAAGTGCTTGACTCCGGGCCTGTGGACATGATAACCGATGATGGCGGCGAACTTCCCGGGGTCTCATTACCGCTAGCGGTAGTTGATCTATCGTTGGAGAGCATGCTGGAGATAGAGTCTCGTAGCTGTTGGTTGTGCTTGTTTGACTGAATTTCCTCTATGATGACGCTTAACTTTGTCATCGACTCTCTTGCTTCCTCCCACTTAGATTCCAACTCGTTATGCAGCCGAAGAATTTCGCCGTTCACAGTAAGTCTATCCTTAACTCCCTTGTCGATGATTGACAGTACACGCTCAATCGCAGGTCCGTAGTGCACCTTCTTTGCCTCATAGCTCTCGATCTTCTTTGTCATCGCCGCGGGACTAGAGTGTTGTAAATCTTGATCCACCGCCTCGTACACCTTTGCCATGCTACGGTCTACAGACTCGATCATTTTCTGGGCTTGCCTACCGGCACTACGAAAAACGAGGACCCATTTGTCTTCACCGAGCTCCTTTCTAAGGGATTCGGCGTCCTTCTCGAGTTTCTTATAGCTCGCTTCCAGCCCGGCTCTCCTCATTTCTAGTTCTTCGCAGGCTGTCGGGAAGGACGCAGAAGCTCTTGCTTCAAATACCGACAGTCGCATTGGCAAGAAGTCCAACGACGCTCTCAGCGGCTGCATCCGTGCGAACAGTGCAAGTAGGCTAGAGTCATCCTGGGTGAGTGCGGGAGTTCCCGGGGAACTTGGGCTAAGCGGAAACGATGGCACACTAAATCGATTATTGCGCATGACAGCCGGTGGCGTTTCCTCGACAATGGTCTCTAGATCGCCTATGTCCATCCCGTCCCCATTTGAAACGGCCATCATGGACTTGTGGCGCCGTTCCTCCATCTCGAAGATTAGTCGACTTAGCTCGTCCATTTCGTTCTGGATATCACCGAGAACCATGTTCCACAGCTCCTCCCACTCCATCGCCGTCTCGACCTGGCCTTTGACGTCATTCAGGGTTTTCCGAATCTTCACCCATGAATTCATAATAGCTTCCATCTGTGTGACGGCCTTCTGTAGGTCTTCGCTGGATACGCTTGCAATATCTGGTCTGTTTTGGAGTTCCTCAATTGCGCCCACGTAGACATTGATAAGTCCCTCGAATCTCGTAATGGCATTTTCCACTTCCTCGTATCCTTCTCGGCCCCCAGCCGCAGCCCACTCGACATCATCATCGCTATCTAGGCCCCCAATAACTTCAGAGGCCTTCGAAATCCAACTCCGTATCTGCTCGGCGGCGCCCAACAAGGCCTTCGACGCCGCTTGGGCCGTAGGAATAGCAGCGACCTTACTCGAGAGTAACTCGGCATCGGGCAGCTGAAGTGCGGTAAGTTGGGCAAGCTGATTAGCAAATGACGCGCGGGATATCGTATATATGGATCCTGCCCGTTGAAGCCCGAGGGGGTTAAAATAGTTAGGTAGGTCAGATGTGAAATCGGCAGGAGTTGCACTCGTAGGGGGCGTATCTTTGGGGGGTAAAGGAGGTGGCGTTTCGGATTCGTCGTCCAACTCTAACTTCGGAACCTGTGAGTCTCGTTTGATATGCTCCCGCCGAGTATCTAATTGTGCTTTGGTGCCATTTCCATTCGTGTGGTCGGGCAATCGATATTTATTGGTATCCATTTCCAATGGCGGCGCCTCGGATATCTCTGGTAGTAGCTCAGGCCTGGGTAAGGGTTCAGGCTGAACCAGCGAGACGGGTCTTTCTTCCTCGTTGGTATTCTTTATTCGAAACGAGTCGCGGCTAGATTTAGACCTTAACAATTGGAAAGGTGTACCAGCGCCCTTCCAAGGACGACCGCGTCGCTCGACGACGAACTCGGTAGAACTGTTTTGATGCTTTTGGTCAAGTAGCCGCAGCTGGTCTTCTGGTAAGCGGCCAATGTGTTCATGGGATGGCGATGTGGGCAAAGACGATGCCTGTCTTTGTTGATTACCGAAACCTAAAGCCTTGAGACGAGCTGCTAAACCAGGGGAAGGTCTACGTGCTTGATGATGTTTGGGCTTAATTGTGGGAGAACTATTATTATTATTATTGATGTTGTTGTTGTTGTTAAGGATGTCGGCAGGGAGAGGTCCAAGCTGTACCAGATCGGTCGGGACGTCAGAAAATGTCAAAAGATCGAGGGGCGGGTCGGCGGCATTTTGTTGTAGACGTTCAGGATCAGGAAATCCTGGGTCCGAAAAAGCGGAGGCCGTCGGTGTGCTAGGAGATTGGTGAGAGGATGAAAGCGGCCGGGTTATAGCGTATTGATCGTGGAGATAGTTTTGTGATGGTGAAGAAGTTGGCGCCGCTGCAGCAGCATCTGATACTGGTACTGGTGCTTCTGCAGCTGGACCGGCTCCAGATGGCCCTGTCATTTACTGATGTAAGTGATATGTAAATGCCTTGAAAAAAATTATATCACTTTTTTTTTTCTTGTTATTATCCTTCTTTTTCTTCTTCGGGATTCTTAACCCTTAACCCTTCTTCTTCTAGCGTCTAGTTGAGGCAGCAGTCTGTGTTGTTGCCCACTTCTTTACTGCAACTGCACAGACATAGGTGATGGGCTTCCTTGTGATTTTTTTCCCCTTCTGCAGCCCCGGGATGATCTCCTATTTTTCTGGGATAGAATTACACGTAACGTGGTCGGGATGAGGAGGAATTGGCGTGTCGGCGGAGTCGTACAGGCCTGATTGGTGTGGGGGGTCTGCGAATTCAATGTTAGGTACTTGTCACAAATTAAGTACAGTTGCACTGGCACTGGCACTTTTATGCTGTTTGTTGCTTCTTCAGTGTTCGCGGGTGTCGCTTGCCCTTGAACCTTGTACGGGACTCAATGTATTGTGTGTACAATACAATACCTCAGTACAATGAAAGCAGGAGCGGTACCTACACGCGCAATTAGTCGCTAGAACCAATAATGTTCTCGTCGCAATAAAATTTCAGATAAGGTACCAGTACCTCCCCCTTTCAGAATGCAGTACCCTCATGTAGTAGTTACATATGCTATGAGGTAGCCAAGTAGCCAGGTAGCTAAGCTATCTAGCTAGCACAGCTGCACAGGCAAGGTAGAAGGTAGGCCTAAAGCTACCACTCAGGCCTTGCCGTCTGATGACTTCCAATTCTGAGGGTCCGGTGGGTCGAACCAATTCCGGCGTATATTGGTAATTCAGCACCGCCGGTAATTGGGTAATTGGCCCGTATTCTTTTAAAAACAGCCGTTCGAGCCTATCCGAAGCGATCGAAAAATCCTCGATGATTCTATCCGGGTCAAGATAGAACCAATAAACTTTGGGTCGCCTTGTTAGGAGATACGACGCTAGTTTGGCGTTGTTGATTTTTACGATGTTCGCGTCGCAGATGCAGGTCGGAAAAGTAGAACGAATGGCTAAGACGTCTGTTTGATTATAAGTGAACGTAAGGGCTTGAGGTCGCGTGGTTGGTAATTTGAGAATGAGGGCAAAAAGATGGCAAGGTTTTCGTCTGTGTTAAAGGGTGTCAATGCCCAACCGGTTCAACTTTCAAGCCACCCAGTTGTCTCGGACCGTTGCACTCGTTCAGAATGGATAAAAAAGCAACGATTCCCGGCACGCAGCTGGATGTGGTACATATGATGGCAACACAAGATAGTTAGAGTTAGGTGACGAACTAAATAATGCATAGGGAATTACCAAAAAGAAGGAGGCAAAGATGGTATGAGACGAGAATGATCTGTTTCGTCTTTTGAGGCTTCTATTTGTTTTAAT
This sequence comes from Daldinia caldariorum, assembly GCF_022478825.1. Taxonomy (NCBI): domain Eukaryota; kingdom Fungi; phylum Ascomycota; class Sordariomycetes; order Xylariales; family Hypoxylaceae; genus Daldinia; species Daldinia caldariorum. The sequence goes on along the minus strand of NW_025953042.1, from coordinate 58,964 downwards.
TAATTAATACCTGATAGCCAGTAAGGCAACTCGAACCTTTTCCCTCTCTTGTCCTCACTCCAGGGCAAGAAACACTCATCCACCAGACCCAGTCTCTCGTAATCTCATTCTCCCGCGTATTAATAGCAAGAAAATCAGTGTTGAAAAGTGACAAACCCGTTCAGCATGATGTTGCAACGCCTTCCTAATCTAGCATTAAATTTGTTATTTATGTCGCTTCGTTATTTGGTTAAAGATCTCACTACCCGTCCCTTGTAACCCTTATGACAGCAAATATTAAAGTTAACGCTTGGAAAGCATCTTGTGCACGTAAAATCTGAAGCATGCCACATGGGTAGGGCCAAGGCTTAGAGGAACCGTTGGTTGGGATAGCAAGGGCCGCAAGGGCCAAGTCATCTACTATTGTAGTATGTCCTATTCCGAGCCAGTTTTACTAGGATTGGGGAAAATGCAAAATGAATATTACGACGCTACAGAATTTGATCTACCTAAAATGAGGACATGAATTGAGCATATCTGTTCATAAGAACTCATGAGGTTCATTAATAGCACAACGCATCTACATAGTATATGAGTTACCACACGTATGAAAGGTACCTAGATAATTATAGGTACATACGAGGTAAGTACCTGGTATAACGTTAGGTAGTTATTTTAGACCATACGTCATCATCATCATACTCATCTCATAGCAATTCTCGAATAATGTTGGGATAATGTTCCATATAATTAACTTGCCTAGGGGGTATGCTTGGTCGTTACAAGACAGAGTATATCCCCCCCGGGTTCTAGAAGCGCCATCACGCGCATTATGCATTTACCTTGCTGCAGGACTGACAGTTGTCTATACGCCATTCGTGTTGTTCGCGGGGTAGTTGAGCAGCGGAACGTTGCTACTTAAACAGATGCATGCTCCAAGCCTAATGCTCGATGTAGAGAGAAGAAAGTAATGTACGCAGCTTTGTAGCAAGTCGGGAATCTCGATGAAAGTAAAAAATAATGAAAATAATAATAAGCTATTGTAATTAAAGGAGAAAAGGGGGGATCCGTAACGTCAGATAGTTCCTGTACATAACTTAGGTACCTAGTATTGTAAGAATGTAATTAAATCTTGTTGCCCAGCCGGTCAGCACCTCAGACGAACGCACCGTCTTCGATTACACAGTACCTAAGTACCTACCTACCTACCTTAGGTAGGCAGGTATCTGAGCTGCTTGAACAACAACTAGTGAGTGTATATGCCACATTATACGGCACAAAGCAGTCAGCATAAAGTCATTATCATGATGAACTATTGTCACACTTGTGGATTCTAGTAGTAACTCTATTGAGTTGGATATACATAAAGAACCCAAACATGGAAGATTCGCTTCCAAGAGCTTGTGATATAAGGAACTGTATCGAAAGTACTAAGAACATAAGAAAAAAAAGGGGGGTGATGGGGCAAAGTGCACAAAGGGTATTGGCTAATCAGATATCCATTTTATTATACGCGTCTCCACTAAGCCGAGGACCGGTTCGACGCGAATAAAGTAACCACCTTACTAAAAAAGTCGATTGTACATAATCTTCTATATATGGCCCCCTGGTTCCTTCCCCGAAGTCCCACTTCCTCGCGGATGTGCTGGATGACTGGATAACGCTAGATACGAAGTAGGCAAGGTAAGATATTCCTGAATTGCCCAGTTGCCTTAATTGATCTCATTAAGGGTACCTAAAGTAAAACGGGAAACGGCCACCTTTTACGATTGTTTATTCTTCAGGTTGTTCCTTAGGTTAACACATGACTCGATAGCTATCAACCCTCATTTCATATTATTTACATTCTTTCATATTCTTCACATCTCTCGTGGATGCACCAGCTCATGCGATCATCAGGCAACTCATTCTTTCACATTTATAACTAGGTGGTATTTGACCCGAAGCTGTTGAACAGCCTTGACCCACGCTCATTTGGCCCTGCGCCCTCCGCCTTTCAATTTTTTTTTTCGCCTTTCCCTTCTCATCGATCACTACTCCGCGATTCGATCAACCGCGCAGCTACTAAATTCAAACCGCCCGCCGTCTTCCCTAACCAGATCGCTAGAACCCCATATTTGAGAATATCGAAATCATGGCAGCTAATCAGAAAGAGCGACCAACATTTCGCCGGGACTCTCCCTCTCCCGAGAGGGCCCCTGGTCCCGCCATAGGTCCTAGTAGGGCAGACTCAACTCGGTGTCTCTCGACTACTTCGTCCGCCTCTCGCGCCTCGAGTGCTGACGGTTCCTATCGAGATTCACTGGTCAGCGATACGTCTAGACTATCTTCTTCGAGCTATGCCTCGTCACGCTTGTCCACGATAAGCTTGGACAAGCCTTTGAAAAAGCGCGGGTTCACAAAACCGCAAGGGACAGACTTTGCCAACAGCGCAAGGCATCGAGAAAGCGTTCTGAGTTTGGGAAGTATATCGCATCTTCAGTACTACTTTGCAAGGACAGGGCTACTAGATGGGAAAGGAGGGCGGCTAGCTAGAAAAAGGCACCCGAGAGCCACCTTAGACTTGTCCTTGTTAGATCCCTCCGCCGCGCAGAACCGGAAAGCCTCAGGCTCGGATGTGGACTCTTCTTACGCCTCGATGGGCAGTAGCCCAGATCTTGGTGCTCAGAATATTACCGGTGGTTCAACAGTCGAGTCGCCTACTGACGATCCAGAAGAATTCTATTGGGATGAGTACGAGGAACCAGACTTGGATATCTTGCCCCCGACTACGAGCACTTACATTCACCGGGAGAAACATATCCCTAAACCTCCTACAATCGAAGAGATGAAAGCAGACCTGACCAAAGCGTTAGACGCTGCCTCGAAGGCTCTCACAGAAGCTACTCCGAAAGCGGGCAATTCGTCAAATCGTCCTGTCAAGCTAACGCAAACCGAATACGAAGTCCAGGGAGTGCAATTACTCGACCTGATGACGCTAGCTATTCGCGCTGCAAAGATCTACTACACGGCGCACGAGCACCCAGACCGTTTGGACTCTATCAAGTCCGAAAAGGAGATACGCTCGGAGCTGCTCTCCGTCATGGAGGTACTCAAGCATATGGCAAATAGGTTATTTGCTGGTGGTCCTCGTAGCGAAGAGTGCGAGACGATGACCTCATGGATTGAAAGCATACGCACCATGCTCAGAAAAGAGGAAGAAATAGAGAAAGCTGAGCGTGCCGAGAGAGCCAGTTGGACATGGATAAAGGGCGACTGGTCGGGAAGGGAAATCGAGCGTGAGATTGCATTTTTAAGCTCGATTGACACCGAAAACGAACCGTTGCCTCCGTGGACGCCAGTTGACAAGGCAACACAATTGCCAACACCCTTCCTAGAAAGCCTGCAGAACGGTCTGAGGCTTGTCCAACTTCATAACACAGCAGTCAAGAAGTCACGCCGACGCTTCGGCGCTATCGGGGCCTTCCACACAGACACTCAGAAGCCATACCGCTGTGCAGAAAACTTGCGCTACTGGATCAAAGCGGCTGAGCTACGATATGAGGTGATGCTGAAGGTGGACGTCATGGGGGTGGTTTACAATACTGATCCCCAAGTATGGGTGGACTTCGAAGCGGCCATTTGGAAATGGTGTCGGACAGTGCGAGAGGAGATTACAACCGAATGGCAGAAAGCAGAAGCGGAAGCGGAAGCGGAAGCACAAGCAAAAGCACAAGCTGAGGCGGCATCTCAATGATAGATGCGTTTGTGTGTGCGTGTTTTTCTTTTCTTCTTCGTTTTACGAGGTTACGCTTATGACGTTCTACATAGAACGCCCGGATACGGGATTTTGCAGACACTCTATCAGCTCAGTTGCTGATGACCATGCTACATATGTAGGTAACGAGGACGCTGCTGCATCACGATTTACACCATATACCCCAAAGAGCATAGTATTGGCTGCACTGTACACTTTTGATCCTTATTGAGAGGTTCGAATTGCAGGATAAGTTAATGAACGGATCGAGCTTTTTTTATTTCTAATTCACTTCTTCCATAGCAGATAGCTTGTTTAGCTAACTTTTTTTTAAACTTTTTTTTTTTGAGATATACAATACTTCAGACTTTGCAGCAATGCAAGAAAACATTCCCAGGCCATTCGGCATTAGTATATATATATGTATAATAGACACCATTTGCGTCTTGTTGATATTGGAAGGATAGGTATCATACAACAAAGGACTGGGCGGTTATTCATTATTATTATTATTATTATTTTGTATTTTACATAGCTACTAGGTAGTATTACATCGCCAGTGCTATTGAATAAGGTTCCCATTCGATTCCAATCCCATAGACATGTGAGATTACGTAATGCATCCGCAGCTGGCGCGGTAGAAGTTCGGCCTATAGTGGGTCTAAGGCCCGACCAGGCAAACGGAAGCTTCATCAGCAGCAGCTTGTACCAGCAACGGCTAACGACCTCATCATTAAGCTCCATCTAATTAACTTTCCATCCGCACACTCACCCATCCCGATTTCCTCTCTCAACGCCGAACTACGATTTCTCTATATCGAATACCCGATATTCATAGTTCCTAACTATCACTTAATACCTACCTTTTTGAACCCGTATCGTCATCAATACAGACCATGGCCTCGGACCAGGAACGGGAGCATGCGCTCCAAGCACTCCGAACCAAGCTGATCGAGTCGCGAGAATGGGAATCGAAGCTCAAGGCCTTGCGCCTGGAGATCAAGGGATTAGAGAAGGAGTTTAACCAGACCGAAGAAAATATCAAGGCTCTGCAAAGTGTCGGACAGATTATTGGTGAAGTCTTAAAGCAACTTGATGAGGAGAGATGTACGTCGCCGCCGCCGCCACCACCACCACCATTACTACTACTACTACTACCGCAAGGCATTTTGAACTTAGGACAGAAAACGTATATTAACATTAGTTTGGTATCGTAGTTATCGTGAAAGCCTCTTCGGGACCCCGATATGTCGTCGGATGCAGATCAAAAGTCGATAAGGCAAAACTAAAGCAGGGAACCCGTGTAGCACTCGACATGACGACCCTGACGATTATGCGAATGCTACCCCGAGAAGTCGACCCCCTCGTCTACAACATGTCGCTGGAGGATCCCGGCCAAGTATCTTTCGCGGGTATCGGTGGTCTCAACGACCAGATCCGAGAACTGCGTGAGGTCATCGAGTTACCGCTAAAGAATCCCGAGCTATTCTTAAGAGTGGGTATTAAGCCGCCCAAGGGTGTGTTATTATACGGACCTCCAGGCACAGGAAAGACGCTGTTGGCAAGAGCTGTGGCCAGTAGCTTAGAGACGAATTTCTTAAAAGGTATGCCTATAACCTCTGCTCTACAGCACATGACGATCAGTTAGTTGTCCGACTTGGCTAACATTCCAATTCTTCCACGGATAGTCGTCTCTTCAGCCATCGTCGACAAGTACATCGGCGAGTCAGCGCGACTTATACGGGAAATGTTCGGGTACGCAAAGGAACACGAACCGTGCATCATCTTCATGGATGAGATCGATGCCATCGGTGGTCGGCGATTTTCGGAAGGTACCAGCGCGGACCGAGAAATTCAGCGCACGCTTATGGAGCTACTTAACCAGCTAGACGGCTTCGACTACCTAGGCAAGACCAAGATTATCATGGCTACGAATCGACCTGATACCTTGGACCCCGCGCTGCTGCGTGCCGGTCGTCTCGACCGTAAGATCGAAATTCCCCTGCCGAACGAAGTCGGCCGTCTGGAGATTCTCAAGATCCACGCCCAGAGCGTCGTTACCGAGGGTGATATCGACTTCGAGAGCGTAGTCAAGATGAGCGATGGCCTGAATGGAGCCGATCTACGAAATGTGGTCACGGAAGCGTAAGTTTTAGCCCCACGTGTTCTGGCGGGTGGTTACGAAGAGGAAAATGTGCTAATCCTTTACATTCTTAGTGGTCTTTTTGCTATCAAGGCCTACCGGGATGCCGTCAACCAAGACGACTTCAACAAGGCGGTCCGAAAGCTAGCGGAGGCGAAGAAGCTTGAAGGCAAACTCGAGTACCAGAAACTATAAGGCAACAGGCATGGCTAGTGTTTTCGAAAGAGCATTAAGCTACTTGAAATATGTTCGACTCTAGCCCGTATTTACCATCAATAGATTAGAGGGGTCAGACCGAACATGGAAATCATTACGAGGCGTCGGTAGTGATCGATTGATAGGTAGTTGCTTGGTCCTACCTTTTCCGCATAAGATGGACTTCTAGGTAAAGCCCAACCAGCTGCACATGCAACCTAACTACAACTTAGCCCTCGATGTACGATTATCAAATATACAGACGGCAGGCATGGTCTCACACTGGTAGCCTTGCTAATAATATGATCAAGGACACGATCTTATGAATACTTTGTTGCGCATTTCCCTTGCTTGACTTGTGTGTATCGTAGAGGCACCGACGTATTATGTCTAGGTTATGTACCTATTCGCCCGTCTACTTGAATTGTTTTACGCCTCTCAAAGTGTCCGCACGTGTCTAGGAAACACAACATGGGTCCTAGCGGCTTCACAACCGTTTCGTATACATATTTGATTTGATTTGATATCCGGGGTGCATGATAGAATTTCTTGGTGCAGTTTGTTGTTGGCAATGGATAGTTTGTGTGGTGTAATCCTACAAACGCAAACATTTCCCAGTACCTACCTACCTAGGTAGGTATCTAAGATATGTAGCTACTGTAGACACGGTGCTCGTGGCACGGGAGAATAGGGCCCGACTGTTTATATGTGAGTGAGGTAGTTTCTGGCGTTTAGTCCCTTTTCAACGTCGCCTACTAAACTCCTTTGGAACACGACGTATGTTTTTGCTCCTAATAGAGAGGATATTACACTTGGTAGGCTTACCACTTCTCTAGGAAGACTAGGTGAGCTTTTCCTGGTGTTATTTGGGGTTAATGTTATGGACCATATCTTTGAGGGGCGTCTTGTGAAGTAAGCTTCCTAAACATTTACTCTTTTAACCTCCTACCTTGAGCGGTTTCTCTTTAACTATAAAATTAAGTTAGAGTTATGGTACCCTCCACCACTAGTAATGACCTTCAGAGGCTAGTTCCTAAGGTATAATGCATTTTCTAGTAGAGATCATCCGAAGCAAGTACTAAGAAACTAACAACTAGTACTGCAAACCGAGCATAGTAGCATGCGGTGAAGGTGAGCAGCCTGTTAGGGTAGAGCAGCGTTATCTTCCTAGCTACTCTACTATCGATGGACACATTAAGATGACCATAGAAGGGCCAAGCACTTGTATCATTAATGAAGATGGCATACATACAATACGATTCGCTCTACTAAAGCTTACCTGAGGCAACGGCTTCAAGGCTTTCTAGCCAGATATCATATACGGAGTACACGTTCAAAGTATTTCACAGCATTCCGTAGGTACACAGTGTTCCCCCAAAGACGACTGAACAAAAGCGGTGAAGAGAGTTACATGGTAGTCCGTAAGAAGCAATCAGTAAGTGGAGTCCGGGGCTTCTTCCATATTCCTCATTCGCGTACGAGGGCAAAGGTCTCGTTGGGAAAAAAAAGATTCTAGTAATAGGGTCATCAGTTATCCACGTCCCAAGAACTACTAAAGCTACCTATCTGCCTATTTATCTGTTCTCGGCTGGGGGGGCCTAACCTGAAGTAACATAGTAGTACCGCCCACGTCGTCCCCAAGTTCGTGTTAACACGGAAGGCTACTTTAAAAAAGCTTGGCAAACCTTCTCATAGGTATCTTCTACCAACTCCTCCTCGCCAATACTTATCACATTGGAAGGGATGGTGGATAGGAGTGATAAAGTCCTAGGATTTGTCTAGGTAGGTAGGTATATTAAGTACAGGACCCCTACAAGCGAACGCAACCGCCAACACATAAACTCACTTCTGATTCCAACGAGACGATACGTTGACAGGAACGCTAATACTTAGCCCAAGAGGATTATCGGCCCAGGCTGCCCATTGGCTCGAATATACGTCGCTCGGGCGGATAGGATTGTAGGGCTGAGAAAAATACATGGATGGGAATATGTACACTACGGGTATGGCCAACCATTTTCCATGGAGTGACCCAGTCCAGCCTCGGACCCCCCATTGTGATACTAAGGATAGTATGCATGCATAGGTATGTTCAAGGTTTGATGAATATGAGCCTCTTACTAACTACCTAACTAAGAGCTGTTTGAGACCAGGGGAGCTCCTTACTCTAAAAGGGGAGGCTCTTCTAGTTCTAACCAAGGTGCCCTAGTTGCATGGAACTTAATTCCCTAGCATTGAGAGTCAATCAACACTTTAGATTAGAAGCCAATAACACATTAGGTTAGGTACTACGTATGCCAATTGGAAACCATCTGCACATTTCTGACCTCATGCGGGGTGACGAAATGTTCCTGAGACATAAGGACGGGTTCTCCCTAGCGTAAAGAGCTATCGAGATAGCTACCTAGCTATGATCATAGAAGGACCATGCTAACCATGCCTGTGAGCTATGCAAGTAGGCTCATGCCGGCCAATCTCCAAACTGGTAAAGGAGTGTGATAGTTTTAGGCAGATCTAGCTTATCCATGGATAATTTTGCTGTATCGTTTAATCTAATCCGTACCGCTGGAGCAATTGACCTGAAAGCTTTAAAGCTTTAAGGGATAAAATAGAGAGCCTCGATATGTCATGTCATGTATTCATCTACTTGGAGCAGAGGTACATGAATCGTGCAGAGCACGTATGTAAAATATTGCAAAGTTGCATTTATAAAAAAAACAATGCTGACCCCAAACATGCTTTACAACCTCGTAATAAATAATTAAAGTTTATTAGATGGCGTTACGCGTGGCGAGGTGAACTAGATTGAGCAGATGCGATACTACCACGTGCTGTGCTCAAAGAGATATCGTTCGGATTTTCACGAACTCTAGGCCTCCGGGATAAAAACACCAAGCACTGTTTCCCTGTCAATCTGACATCAGAATGGATGGGTTACCTACCGGCCATGCTGCATGGCCGGCATGGCTGGTAACCGGCGGCCAGGTGCCCAGGATGCGAACCTTGCAGGGATGCCTATTGGATAGATCGCATTTATACCTCCGCCAGGATGGTAAGTTACTAGGGGGTTTCGTATGGGAAATTCCCTGGCCTTTACTTGCTCATCGAGAATCTCTAGTCTTATGGCTTGTGCGAAGAAAGATGCCTTGAACTTTTAACGTATTTTTATCATAGAAATTGCTTTGTAAGTTACTTGCGGAATATGTATGGATGGGGCAATGGAGCCGCTAACACTTACCTTACCATACTGGCGGAGGTGTATGCGTTGATGCTATTCTTAGGTAGCTGACCTTGTTAGACGCGAGTTACTAACTAAGCGACGGCGCGGGTGACGGCGTATGTTGGTAACAGGCGGAGCTGACTCGAGTAGCCATATTGGCGTTTTTAGCTCCATCACGAAGAAAAAGCTGAAAAAGTGAGTCGGTCATATGACGGGGAAAAAAATAAAAGGCAAACTCGGCGCAATGGTAATACTATTACCGTAAATATATTACTAGAAATTCGTCCTGGCAACTGGAGTAAGGAACTAAATTGAGAAGGGACGAGAAGATACGGTGTCTGATAATTGGGGCATATCCATATCCTCGTATGTAGTGTACTGTACGGGGTTTGGTGACAGAGGAATGCTGGCGCTGGCGCTGGCCCGTCTAGGCAATGCCTTATCTTTTGGAAGGATCAATAACCAAAGATCTGGGTGACTGACTCGTGTTGGGCGGTTCCGTTCCACTAAATAAAAATAAAAGCTCAGGCACTCAGATAGGGTTAGACAGATCAGGTATGTATTACCAAGGATGATGGCGACATTCCTATGCGGAATTGACCGGGCTTCAATCGAGTCGATTCTTTCATCTGAGCGGTCCTATGTACAGAACTTAGTCCGAATGCCAGAAAATACTGATAATGATATTATTTATTGCCGTAGCAACGGCATTGCAGGTCAAAGTACTGATATGTGCGACGCGTCATTCTCACTGCGTGCCGTTGACCCCTTTTCGAGATGTCGTCAGAGGTCGTGTTCGGTCGCTGGATTTGTTTCTGATATTCGGGACTTCCAACAAGCTAGCAGGGAGCTTCAACTTCCAAGTGGAGGGTAGCATTCTGGCCGGCTTGGGCCAAGCCTCACCTGTACATAGTATGGCTCCAAGTCTAAACCTAGCTCAGGTACAGCCCCAAAATAAGGGGCCGCGGCCAGGATGACGATCCGGCAAACGGCGAGCCCTGCACATCGAAAATCGATCTTCGCTGAACACGAAGACACCAATGAATAGCGTCGACGCTCAGTCGGGTGGTGGCGCAGGGATCGATAGCATCTGCTTCGGTACTATGGATTTGGTAAGATTTTCATAATACAGCTAGCTGGTTGGAGATATTATTTTACGAGAAAATGGGAGAAGAAAAATCAAGAAACAAAGTGGCTTCATGGGACAATCATTGGCGACGTTGAGAATATGTGCAACATGATTCTTTTTCGTTCTCGGAGCGCCGAACCGGATGTGGAGGCGAAGTTGAGATGGGCTGGATGTAATTCTTGTAGGACAACAACAAAATAATTTTATTATCGTCGTATTAACAATGCTAGCCATTGCCTAGATGACCAAAGGCTCGGCACACTGCATAGATCTATAGCATCGATTGGCTGCGTTAAAAAGGATAGGAGGTTAGGGGCAATGAAGACAAAGAACAACATGGGAGAAAAACAATGGGCTGACAGCTGGATTCCGCCCTTTGCAACGAATAGAATAATACAACTCGAGACTGGGAATGAGGGACATAGGAATGTAACTTATAAGTAACTTAAATAACTCAAGTGGTTTGGATTGAGTATTAAATGACGAGATTGGCTCTAAAAGATATGGAAGGATTGAAAAAGAAGTTTCCTTTTTTACAGTTGCAGCATCTGGAAAGCCAGGTAACACTTTTAGCAGGTTATGAGGTACATATGTACCTACACTATGTGCGTGGCATACACGTACGCACATACATGTACATACCTAGGTACTTCCTAAAAACTTGAACCACATACTGCCACTGCCCAGGTTCTTAGCAGGCCGGGCGGGCAGTAGACACCCGTCAAACGCACCTACAATGCGGTATGATTGATACATAGTGTTAGGTTTAGATAGGTACTTACCTCATGTACATACGTTGCAGCTGCATGATGCTGTGGATGCTGAAGTTGTGGTGGGGTTAAAAGAGGTATCTTATAGGTATCTTACAGGTTGCGCTAGTAAGTTCGAGCAAGCAAGAAGATACTTAGCTTATACTTTACACGAATAAAGCAGGGATTTGATCGTAACAAGGTAGGACCTAGATACATCACCTCTCTCCCCCCCTTCCCCTCCACTTACCCCCTGGCAGCCCCTCTTACCATCTGAGGTCCATCGCTGCCCACTAGCAGCAGTACTATGGTAGCTACGTCTTCGTACACGCCCACTGCCTCATCTAAAAGCCTATGCCAGCACCAGCACCAGCACCAAGTGTTCTTTCTTAGAAAAAGCCATAACAACCCTTTTACCTTTAAAACTCCCAGCTTAGCCCCCTACCTAACCTTCCCCCCTCCAAATACGTTTTTGCTACTCTGTCCTTTCTTCTTCTTATTCTCTCCTAATCTTGCAACTCCCCAAAGGCTTTCCACAAGCTCACCGCTATTGACTCTCGTTCATCGTTGATACCCTGGGAAGACTCTCTAGAGCTTGGGAGAAGAGTGAATCCCGCAGTTCAGGCCAGATAATACACCCATATTCTAGCTTTGCAATCCTAAGCTAAAGACAACATGTGGTATGTGAATTCGATCGAAATCCTTTATTCCGCCGTGTTCTTCGCTCCTAGGAATCGAAATGGGGAGCGATCTTTGTCCTATCCGCAAATCTGGCGGTCAACCCACTTCATGATTCAAAGCTCCAACTACGTCTTGACGGGGGTTTGGGCTTTGAGATGAAGTTGCTGGGACAAGATTAGTTCTTGGGAGGATTCAGCTGTTGGAATCAATTTCGAGTGCTAATTCAAGTTTTCATAATAGTGGAATTTTTGGTTATATTAATTACCTGGTCGAGAAGGACCGGAAGTATATCCTTGACACATTGGTAAACGGTAAGATCCAACCACATACCTCATCCCGCTCTCCTCCATCCTCTCTACACTTCTTCTCCATCTTATAGTCCAGATTTACGGACAATAAACAAGATAATAAATGGGAACCTGAAAACTGACGCTTAATTTTTCTTTTAAACAGGTCTCTCACGTCTAGAGTACCGTGGATATGACTCGGCCGGTATAGCCGTCGACGGCGACAAGAAGAACGAGGTGCTCGCTTTCAAGGAGGTCGGCAAGGTCGCTAAGCTCAAGCAACTCATCGATGAGTCCAAACCAGACCTCACCAAGGTCTTCGATTCGCATGCCGGTATCGCCCATACTCGATGGGCTACTCACGGCCCTCCCTCTCGGCTGAACTGCCATCCCCACCGGTAAATATATTTACACAGTAGAGCTTACGAGTCCCCTTGCTAATTCCACCCGTCATTTTTCTAGATCTGACCCCACATGGGAATTTTCAGTCGTCCACAATGGCATCATCACCAATTACAAGGAATTGAAGACCCTCCTTTCCGCAAAGGGCTTTAAGTTCGAGACCGAGACCGACACAGAGTGCATTGCAAAGCTCGCAAAGTACCTTTACGACCAACATCCCCACATTGACTTTGTCGACCTTGCTAAAGCCGTCATCACCGAGCTCGAGGGTGCCTACGGCTTGCTGATCAAGTCTGTTCACTACCCCCATGAGGTTATTGCTGCTCGCAAGGGTTCACCCCTAGTGATCGGTGTAAAGACCCAGAAGCGCATGAAGGTCGACTTTGTCGATGTAGAGTATTCCGAGGAGAACGGCGCCTTGCCCGCCGAGGCTGCTTCGCAGAACGTTGCTTTGAAGAAGCAAAGTAACAACTTGTTGGCTCCGAGCTCCCTGCTTGGCGCCCCCGACAAGTCCCTACTCCACCGCTCGCAGTCTCGAGCTTTCATGACCGACGATGGCTTGCCAATGCCCGCCGAGTTCTTCCTCTCATCTGATCCCTCGGCTATTGTTGAGCACACGAAGAAGGTCATGTACCTAGAGGATGACGACATTGCCCATATTCACGAGGGCTCGCTGAATATCCACCGCCTCAAGAAGGCTGATGGTAGCTCGAATGTTCGTAACATCCAGACCCTGGAGCTCGAGCTCCAGGAAATCATGAAGGGCAAGTTCGACCATTTCATGCAGAAGGAAATTTTCGAACAGCCCGAGTCCGTCGTCAACACCATGAGAGGTCGTCTCGACGTAGAAAACAAGAGCGTCACCCTTGGTGGTCTAAGATCATACATAGCTACTATCCGCCGATGCCGACGTATAATATTCATCGCTTGCGGAACAAGTTATCATTCTTGCATGGCTGTCCGAGGTATCTTTGAGGAGCTTGCCGAGATTCCAATTGCTGTAGAATTGGCTTCCGACTTCCTCGACAGAGAGGCGCCGGTTTTCCGTGACGACACATGCGTTTTCGTTTCTCAATCCGGCGAGACGGCTGACTCCTTGATGGCCCTCCGATATTGTCTAGAGCGTGGCGCTCTCACCGTTGGCATTGTCAACGTGGTCGGTTCTTCCATCTCTCTTTTGACCCACTGCGGTGTTCACGTCAACGCCGGTCCCGAGATCGGTGTAGCCTCCACCAAGGCCTACACATCGCAATTCGTTGCCATGGTTATGTTTGCTCTGTCTCTTAGCGAGGACCGAGCATCCAAGCAAAAGAGACGTGAGGAGATCATTGAGGGTCTCTCTAACATCTCTACACAGATCAAGGAAATTTTGAAGTTAGACCAGTCGATCAAGGAGCTCTGCTCCAAGACCTTCAAGAACCAGAAATCTCTACTTCTGCTGGGACGTGGCAGCCAGTACTCGACCGCTCTCGAGGGTGCTCTGAAGATTAAGGAAATTTCTTATCTTCACTGCGAAGCTGTCATGTCTGGTGAGCTCAAGCACGGTGTGCTGGCTCTGGTAGATGAGAACCTCCCTATTATTATGATCCTGACTCGTGACGACTTATTTAAGAAGTCACTTAATGCTTACCAACAAGGTACGTGAAATTTTCAATCCTTACAGTCTAGCTTTAGCCAATTCTAACGAATGTATAGTTATCGCCCGTGGCGGACAGCCTATCGTTATCTGCAACCCCGGGGATGTGGAATTCCAAGCGAGCCAAGCACAGAAGATCGAGGTTCCCAAGACTGTCGACTGCCTCCAGGGTATCCTCAACGTTATCCCGCTCCAGCTTATTGCTTACTGGTTGGCTGTTATGGAAGGCCTAAACGTCGACTTCCCACGAAACCTGGCCAAGTCGGTCACTGTTGAATAATCTTGTGCGTCTGTAGGATTAGACTGATCATTGGCGGTTTTTGAGGCAAAGCGGGAGTTTTGCTATAAAACGATATCACGGTGGGCAGTCGGACTTGGGGGCTATTGAGAGCGTCCTTATATACATGGGAGCGGGATTGTGATTTGGGAGGGAGCCCTCGGAAGAGAAGATAGCCATTATCTTCCGTATTCCCCGATGCTGCATGTTGGCCCCCACGCGCAGTCTTTGACGTGGGACAATGTACTGCAGAGGTGGTAGATAGACGATTATCCATGTAATGCTGGCTAGGATAACCTAGACGAAGATACCGAGCAATAAACAAAAATGATTAACTATACAGCACTATCTATCTTACCTTTTGAAATGTGTTTCTGCTATTAGATGTTTGTACACTTTTATATAATGATGCGAGGACTTGAGAGCGGCAAATGTCATCAGGAGCTATTGAAACGATACGTGAAGTATTTACATTGATGCTTTTCCAGGCTTTTGGAATGAGGGATACGTTGACCATAAATTCTGGGCGCATCGTTATCTTGGATTTTGTAGCGAAAATAGCACATAAATACCTAGGTACTCATATATCTCTAACTCAAATATTACCGAGTCTTTTTTTATTTGTTTTTTTTCTTTGCTACCCTATTTCCCCTTTTCCTTTTCCTCTTCTTCTCTACGGTCGGAAGGGCGTTGCAACTCTGGAGCAAAGCAAGTAGTATATCTCCTTCATCATTGTTTCTTATTTGTATGGATTACGTAAGGTAGGTACCTAACCTAAGGTAACATAAGTGATCTCGCCTGCCCTTTGCTCTCTCTCCCCTAATGCTGAACGAAAAGGATGGCTCTTTTTTGGGTGACCTTATATTCCCAGCCCTCCAGTCTCCGTAATGGTAATGCTAGCTGGCCGCGGTACGAGTAGATGCAGACGTGGACCTTGGGGTTGTGCGCGCGGGGCGAGTAGTTAAGAGTAGTAGTATTTCGTTAGTTAGTGAGTAGTGGTAGCGAGTAAAAAGGGTTTAGGAGAGCTGTGGAAGGGGTGGGCGCGGGGGAAGAAGCGGCTTTTATACGGTCTGAGTGCCGTAGCCCTTGATGCGGTCGGCGAAGGCCCAGCTCTGCTCCTCGAGCTTCTCGTTCTCGGAGAGGTCGATGCCGTCCTTGGTGACGACGGCGAGGGAGTAGGCGTCGAGGGAGCGGGCGTCGCGGTAGAACAGGACCTTCATGCACTCGCGGACGACCTCGACGGCCTTCTCGCGGGTCAGGTTCGCGACGGACTCCTCGTCGGGGACGTAGCGCCGCATGATGGGCTGGGCGAGCATGCTGCCGAAGCCCGTGGCGAGCGAGGGCGAGGAGTAGGTGGTTCCCAGGAGGTCGGCGGCGGCGAGGAAGGGCTTGCCTTCCTCGTCGAGCCCGGCCACGAGCAGGTGGTTCCACAGGGGGTCGAACTTGGAGCGCCGGTGGTACAGCAGCTTCGACAGGTACTTGTGCAGGCTCCGGGCGTTGAGGGTGTGCGCCGCCGTCTGGTGGTAGGCCTCGTCGATGGCGAGCTCCGTCAGGTGCCGGTCCAGGTACTGCATGTCGGAGACGTCGCCGCCGAAGCCGACGAGGGAAGTGCCGGCGAAGGTGCGGATGCGCTTCACGTCGGTAAAGCGGGCTAGGGAGCCGTAGGAGGCTTTTGGGGGGAAGGGTATACAGTTAGTGCTGGGTATATATAGGTACGTATAGAGGAGTAGGTAAAAATAGATAAGGTGGGTGAGTGAGGGGGTTTGGATATGGATATGAATATATGCGTACCCAAGTTATCTGCTGCCATGACCACACCGTCCTTGAACTTGATCGCCACCACCGACGTTCCCGTTACGACGGGAGACTGGGTGTGCTGGTTGGGACCGTTGGTCTGCATGTATGAGGCATCGTAGGCGCCGTAGACGTCGTCTCTGGGCTGTGTGAAGCCGGGTTGTTAGCCAGGTACGATTCTGGACTCTTGGGAAGAGATGATGCTATCATAGGTACTTACACGGCCCCAAGCTTGTGGTCGATGATCCATAATGAATTGAGTTGGGTAGCGGGATAAGGGTTGGAAGAATTGAGATCGAAATGGGTTCAAAACTACGTCGGTAGTGTAGCGATAATATGGAAGTCGTTGCTTATGGAATCTGGGAGATGTAAGGCAAAGCGAAGCTCCAGTATACTATGTTACCTACTGGTTTGGACGTTGAACCGCTGGAGCTTGGAGCTGCGCGTCAGTTCTGCCTTCTGGGCCAGGCTGTTGGGGGGTACGTACTTCTTGCTCCATTTTACATCCGGGTGCTTTATCAGCTGTTTGGCAGCTGTGCAGTTTTTGATACAGGCACATACCTAGGTACTTAAGTACCTACTGCATCGAGACCCACTTCAAATTTAGGATACGTACCGACGTCAACTTGTGATGAGAAGCTCATAGGTACATTGTGACACTGTTCAATCATTACATGATTATCTCGTGATTTAACTTCATACCAATATACTCATATTTTTTACTTAAAATTTCCAACCTGTAAACTACATACCTACATAGTGCTATCCGGTATCAAAGTTTCATAATGGCACTTGTGGGCTACGAGAGCAGCGACGAGGAAGAAGAGATCGCGCAGCAGCCAGATTCAAAGGTATGAATGAGAACATGAGATGATATACACAATTACACCGGTAGGCATTGGACAGCACTGATTCCGCCGAGGCCAGCCACTGAAACAAACTCAAGATACTACTATAAGCCCGGATCAAAAGCAAGGTACGCGACTCTCCCCTTTTGTCTATCTCATTTCTCCATATGCGTTCCTGGCTAGCCTCTCTGACTAGTGAATAGACGTCCCAGCGGAATCTAGTGCAGCCTCGCAGAAGCAAGATGAGCAACCAGCAGCTATCATCGGGCCGCAGATAGGCCCAGCAGCAGCAGCCGGCCCCAGCTTTCCTCCGCTGGAAGAAGCGCCACTAGAAGACGACGAGGACAGCGGGCCAGGCCTACCCCCAGGATCGCCGTACACAGCAACACGCGCGCTCATGCGGGACCTCACGCTGCCCACGGTCCCGAACACGGATATCCCGCCGTCGCCCCCGGGCTCACCGCCTCCCGGCACCAGCGCCAAGTTCGAGCGGTTTCTCGAGCTCAAGCGGCAGGGCGTGCACTTCAACTCGCGGGTGGCCCAGAACCCGTCCCTGCGCAACCCGGCGCTGACCGACAAGCTGCTGTCGTTCGTCGACCTCGGCGCCCCGGCGGACCAGTACTGCACCACCTTGCCCACCGACCTCTGGGATCCGGCTGCCTTCCCGCGGTGGGCGTACCGCGAACAGCTTAAGCAGAGCCAGGCCGAGGTCGAGAAGGCGAGGGCTAGGGCTAAAGGCGCGCCTGTGGATTTCGTAGCTGCTGGGGAGACGCAGGGTGCTGCTCAGCAGGGTGGCACGCAAGGAGGTGCAGGTAAAGCGAGCACGGGGAAGCGGAAGACAAGGTTTGACGCATAGAATGAACGTATGCCGTAATTACTACGATGGCAGCCTTAATAGCTATCTTGAACGGGGGATAGCAGATATGTGAGTTTCTACGATAGTTCATATTCTCTATCTACAGGCTTCAGTCTCTAACGTTCCTCAGATAGTTGGTCAATTTCAGATACCCATTTCCTCATTTATTTGTATAAGTTGTTTTTATGTTCATTTTTATCCATGTTTTATTTGGTATAGTAGAGACAAATGAAATTCCCACATGGGATTAATAACCCCAAAGACTGGACTACCTAGGATATCGTGTCGTGATAGATATACAATGAGTGTGGTTCCTAGGTACGTCGAAAAAGCATCCTAACTCAATTCAATTTAACCTTACCAAGCAAAGCATGCGCCCTTCGTTATTCGTCATGTAGGTATATATGTATAAGCAACGCGCTTAAAATCTTTCATGAGCACGATCACACTCCTCTAAGAAGCGGTAGATCCCTTCGAGACCCTCGAAGTCTTCTGAGCAATGTTCACCCGAACTGACCGGCGGTGACATACTTTCGTAGCCTTCTAGGTCGTCGGGCAAAGACAACCATGGGTTATCTTCCATCTCGCTGAAGTCTTCTTCCGCGGGGAAGAAGCTTCCCTGAGACCTTAACGAGCCGCCGGGAGAAGTGAGGGTTCTTGTACCATCGCTTTCGATACCTGGTGCGAAAGGAAACTTTAGCGCCATCGAGACACCCGTTTCGGCCGCGAAATCTAGGTCCTCTCTGACGACACCCCTGGTTAACCCGAGGTCATCACATAAGGACTCCACTGTCTCGGCATCGACGCCGGGAAAGCGGACCCGCAATGTATGTCTCTTCTCGAGCTGTATTGGAAGGTCACCTAGCGATGAGAGTTTCTTGATATCCGCCAAGGTCGAGGTGAGGTCTTTCAAGGCGCGGGCGAAGTCGACCGACAAGACATCGAGGAAGCCGTCGGTGTTGAGGGTTGTGGCGTCGAGGGCGGGGACCTTGAAGCCGGCGGAGGGGTAGGGGAACGCAGCAGCGAGGGGGCTGAGGGCGGTGACGGTAGGGCTTAGGTGGAAGTCGATGAAAGAGCCTGGAGCGTCGCGCTTCGTGGTAGCCATCTTACGGGCGGCCTCATCTTGTAGAGTGGAGACCGCGCGGTATTTCCTCTCGCGGCGGGCGGTAAGCCCGTCGAACTGTGCCTTCTGGCCCGAGATCCAAAACGCCCTGACCGCAGCTGAAACATTCTGGATCACCTGGGCTTGGGCGGCGGGTGCGTGGGAGAAGTAGCGAGCACCACCCACACGTCCAGACCCGAGGCCGTAGCCGCCGGCGGTACGAGGGAGGGCTCCTCCGGTAAGGTTCGGTCGTAGGGTACTCGCGAAGGGTGCGCGACCGGTCATCTGAGCAACGGCACGGCCGGTCTGCGTGTTGAAGAACTTGGACCGGTCGACCCGGGGCGCGGCGTCAAGCCGGCCAGTGCTCATGAAGCGGCGGATCGCAGCGTTGATGGTCTTGTACGTAACCGAGGTCTTCGTCGTCGTCGTCGTCGTCGTCGAGTGCCATCGTCGAGACTTCTGCTGTCGCAGGAACGCGGAGGGATGAATAGGCTGGCGAGGGTTGGGGTTGGAGCGTACGAGGACGGGTTCGAGGGCGGTGTTAGCCGGGCGAGCCGCTGCCGCGATCTTGGCCCGGATCATCGTGGCTGCCTTGAGAGCGGCAGTACGGACGACCCGCAGCGCGGCGGGCGCCAATATGCCGCCTCCACCTAGCGGGGCGAGCATCGTGTTTTCCACTTGGGAGTTCGTCGCTATGCGGCGAGCTGACGAGTAGATAAAAGAGGGTTGATCTGAAAGGGGAAAAACAGAAGGGTAGGAGGGTTCAGCGGGTGGTGACGAAGCTATTTAGGCCTGATAAGGACCCTTAGATAAGCAGGTGTGGCGCAGCTCGGCGTTTGCCACAAACTAGCTCAGGTACCTAGGTCCCAATGTGGAAATCTCCGAGGCGGGTCTAGGGTTCCCCACCCAAGCAACAATTTTTATTTTTATTTTCTTCCTCAAGCCCTCAACGAATATTTCTTCTTCCTTCCCAAACAATCTTTTCAACTTTGTACATTTACTCAAGCTTTTGAGCTCTTCTCTTTACCGTTGATAGGATTCTAATCATGATGGCTCTTATTCTACTATTCATAGCAGTCGGTCAGTGATGCTATGTTATTATCAGGTTAGTTGCGATTCCCTACGTCTTCCCGCTCCTCTTTGCCGTGACGAAGGAAAATTTGAACAATCCAAATCTTACAACACAATGGGGATCATAGTCTCTAGAATTACCCTGAGCAAATATCATGAGGATGCATTTGTAGTCCAATCATGGCGATCAACTCAATGCTAACTTGAATTAGACAGGTGCTCGTCGGCCATCTTGGTGACTCTCATCACAATGTTTTAACATGCAGAAAAAAAAGAAATAAAATAAAGGTACGTTCTTTTAATTATGAAGTCGAAACACCTGCACACATTTCCACCGAGGGGTGATGAAGAAATCGACAAACCTAGGGAATTCCTCATTCCGAATACATCATGTAGATTTGTTTAGTTTCAGCCTTGTCTGACCTCATTACCTATTCCGCTCGTTGCTAGATGATATGTTCGCGTACAATGCTAACTCGTCTACTCGAATAGGTATGCATTATCGTTCTACCATAAACCTATCCCTTTCACATGAGGATATTTTGAACGAACGGGCGGACATAAATGAACCCTCGTCCCTTCTCTCGTTCAAAACGAGGACGTACAAACCTTGTGGGAGGAGGATGGCGAGGGATTCTTGTTGAGAATTCGTCAGCTGATTGTGTCTTGTCGACGCAAATGATTTCATCGTCGCATGCTTTTGGGACGCAGCTAATGTTTCTCTCGGCAGGTATTGCTATCTCTATCTCCTAGTTATTGTCCTCTTTAAAATGATGATCATTATTCACACTGTTTGATCCTGTCCTCTGGGCTTGGAAATGAACATTGCAAAAAATTCTGATTTAATGAGGTATGCGCGCCCTCCTGGATATGAGCATGTTGAATTAAAGCTAATATGAGTAGCCTGATAGCTTCTATATTTATACTTTGCTCTTTGCGCGCTGTGGTCGACGTAGCTAACTCGATGGTCGCGTTAGGTAAAGTAAACTAGGTATATACATACGTCTTTGAAGCGTCTCATCTCTTGAAGGTCAGTGGTTTTTCTCGTATATCTAGATGCTAGCCTCGCGGATGATAATCTTCTGCAAAATGTCGGAGTTCTTCATGACGAAACTTTTCCGTTCTATCACCTTGGAGAACTGAAGGGAGGCTACAAGCAAACTTTTGGTTGCATATGCCATATGTTAACTTGGCTAACCATTTTGAATAGGTTCTGTGATTATTCCAGTACGAGGTTATGCGTGCTTCTATGATGGCCAGATGGCCAAGGGCGGGAGAAGTAATTTATTAATAGCTTTTTCAAACATATAATACCTAATATAATGACACTAAAAAGGTGTTATAGTTGATCAACCATATGATGCTATGTCCTCCCATTGATTCTGTGCTTGCTGTGTGAAAGTTGACCATGACTCGCTATCATCGCTAGGTCAATAATATCTCCCCTAGGTACTAGGCACAAATGCCTTAAGTTTTAACTTAAGGATATGTGTCGGAAAAAAAAAAAAAAGATAAAAAAAGAGGGGGGAGAGGTGCTTTGCTCTGATTGGTCCAAATGTGTTGTGGCTAGGTTGTGGCTGGGGGGAGTTCAAGTGGCTGGGGGAGAAGGGGGGAAAAGAATATGGGAGGGGAAGCGTGCTTTGCTCTGGTTGGCCGAAAGGTGATGTGGCTAGTGTGCAACTAATGCAGCGCTAATGTAGGATTGAGCCACAGCATCATTAGGTACGTACCTTCCCAGCTATCAGGGGATCTTACATAATGTACATAAGATACATCCAATCAAAACGTGTAGCCCGTGGCACGAGCCACAGGGACTCTGGCTAGAGGCCGGGTAATGTGGCAGGGTGTGGCTAGGGGTTTGAGCTTCCGCCGTCCCCCCAGTAGGCGGGCGGCGGCTTACATAATGAGGTAACTTGGGTAACTTAAAAACTTAAGGATGTAAGTCGTCGTTGGCTTGTGTTTTCT
The DNA here is from genome assembly GCF_022478825.1 of Daldinia caldariorum. Lineage (NCBI taxonomy): Eukaryota > Fungi > Ascomycota > Sordariomycetes > Xylariales > Hypoxylaceae > Daldinia > Daldinia caldariorum. Next base: position 36,894 of record NW_025953042.1, on the reverse strand, counting down.
GGGGAAAGCGGGTCATCTAACCAATTGCCGGGTTGGTCTGGACCGTGTTGCATGATGGATCACCCACTACCTACCCTTCGGACCTCCTCAGCTGTTGTGCATACAGAAACTGTATAATCTTTCTCTTCTCACGTACATGTGTTAACATACGTCTTGCTATTACTATTCTGAATGGATTGGAATGTTTCAAAGTCTAGACCACGGCCTTGTTTATGTTTTCGTGTCATTTTTCGTACGATATCTTTATCGACTCAAGATTCGGTCACATGTCGGATACGACGAGTCAGACCCGCATCGCTAACGGGACTCACATGCATAAAGCTAGGTATCTAGGTAGGTATGTATGCCTCGCAGACAATAAGGTAGGTGGGTGGTGGTGTCATCCTCAAGCCACCGATTAAGGCAGCGGGGAGCGACAATCGAAACTCTCTGATTCGATTCTGCTGGTTGTGTTGTTGATATGTGTGAATCTCCGAGATCTCCTTGTCTGGGTTAATTTTGCGGGGTAAAGAACGTCGTTTCGGCTTGTACATCGTTCCCTCATCAGGCAAGGATGGAGCTAGCTACACCTCTTCTATGACGTTGGATTTTGTCTGAAAACGCAGAATGGTACGAGTTACATCCTCCCCTCATCCTCCCAATACCTACCTAACCTAAGGTACTGCGGCTGCTATCGCTTTGTTCAAGTATTCATTAGTCGTATGTACTGATACCTCTTTCAGATGCTAGCCTATTTACAAAGAAAGACCGAGGTCGTACGATCGAAACAGCAAAGTATTGGAACTATTGCCTTGCATAGTATAACGGCAGGATGGTAGACCACAACGTCTTTAGTTAATTGGCGAAGTCGTCACCGGGATTCTATCCCCGAGCTTGGGGTGGGCTCTCCTCGCCGATCAATCAAGCTGCCACCAGAGAATGGAAGGGAATGCACTAGCGCTCTTGGCCATTTAGTATCCATTACATAGGTAGGTATCTTGCATAGTAGTACCGACAGACAGGCTAGCTATTGCTCATCCTCGTCAGTCTTCTGTCGTTGTCCGGTTGATTATATGCTGGAGATCGCGTGGCCTGCTCGGTACTCCGAGCCTACATAAAAGGGGTCAAACCCTCCATCTCCTTACTTCTACTTTGTTTTCCTATGATACCCATCCCACTCAAATCCACTCGGACATCCCGCATCTTTATTATGTGAAGCAATACTTTGTGAAACCCTATCGTATCGAATTATCAACTTGATCGACATCAACTACTTATAGTTGTCTGTTCTTCTAACCCCTAAAACCACCATGGCCAATGACAAAGAAAACAACCCTACCCCAGTCGGCCCTTCTCGACGACGAGTATGTCCTCCCCTCCATCTTCTCTATACACAATATCAAACCTAAACCTGTATTTCGTGTCTATCTATATCATTGCCCCGTTGCTAACACCCGCAATCCCCAGAGCTCCGGACCAACCTTCGACAGCCTCATGAGCCAGAAACGCACCAGCGACCCCGACTCCCTCGCCAGACGTGCGAGTCTACACGAGCAGAAGCCCCAGGCGGGTTTCTTCGGGAAGATGTGGCACAAGTGAGTAACCCCCCAGCTTTATTTTCCAGACATTTTCCTCCATCCATCATATAAGGAAGATGCCTAGGGGCAGAATAGGAACAGGGCTGACCTATGATTGAACGGCAGCTTCACGCGCGGCCCGCACAGCCCTACGAAATAATCTCGCCCCCTAGATCCTGTGGAGGTCTGTTGTGAATGAATTCATATTGTGAATTGATAGACTACCTACAAACGAGGGTGTATGATGAGGAGAGCAAGCGTGAACAGACTACTACTACTATTTACTACTAGACGTACCGACTTGGCGAGATACGGGAAGAGCCAGGGAGGGGGTTTCAGATACCACCGATTATTGGTAGAGGCTCATCAGCCAAAATTGTAAAATATGTAGAACCAACCATGATGCAGAGATGCATGGGAAATCAGACAGCCAGCACCTGCTTCGCGATGTATTGTTGCTAGGGATACGCACTTGGCTATTATCCTCAAATGACGGTTTACAAGTAACTTGCATTGCTCATGGGATTCTTCGTCCTTGAGGGACCTACGTAGGCTTGGTGCTAAAAGATGCGGTCAATAATCTGTACTTGCATATATCGACTTAGTATACCAACCGTATGTGTGAGGAAGTAGGTTTTATATTTATATATACCCTCGATGCTGAGCTATTATGTACTTGTACCTGAAAGTAGTCGTTTGGCCACTCGTTTCAACATTTCGAAAACGAGAATACATGATGTTTTCTGTATTCAACGTCGAATGGGAAAGGCTTGGAAAGAAACACAAACTTGGCTGAACTATTACGTCTACCATGGGGCTTGAAGGAGGTGCGATGTCGGATTTAACTAATTAGGTAGGTAGCTAACCTATCGTAAGTGCTAGGACACAATACGCACCTGGAACGACGACCAAGTTCGTCGGCCTACTAGATCATCAATTCAAACATAAGCACACCATAGCAAACTCGCAAATAGACCAACTAGTGGAAGCAATGTCTGGCTTGAATTCAAGCTATCCAGCAGTAACTACGGCAAGAGAATCTATGGGCATCCCACTTGGATGGAATCCCGCACCAGCTGCTCCCAGTTGTCGCTTTTTCTTTTCCTTGTTTTTTTCTTCTTCTCCCTGTTTCCTTTTCCCTCCGTTGTTTTGCACTAGATAGGTAAGTAAGAGAAATGTGTATTCTTAAAATGAGAAAGAAATAAAACAAAATTTGAGAAAATAGATTTTTGTTTTTGGAAGGAACCTGCCAAGTTCCCAACCGCGAGGCTAACAAGACGGTTGCTCAAATATCGCCCGGATCTGACGCGTTTCCAATCGAGTCGGGGGCCTTCGGGACAGTGCGGGCGAACCCGCAAAAATCTGTCCGCAGAGAGACGCGACCAGCCCAGCCCCGAGTTTTACACCTGCCTACAGCAATTTGCTGCGGCGGCATAAACCTTTTCCTTCCTACCAAAACTTTCTCCCACGCCTCCGGGTATGGCTTCGCACTAATCCCTAGGGGTGACCAAGGGTCAATGCGAAAGAGGCAGCGTTATCGACGTGGGAAGGGTTCTCCTCGGCCTAGTCCGAGATGCTGGCTCCGGAGCAAAGTAGCTTCTGCCGAGGTTCGCTAGAGAGAGACGTGTGTGATTGAGGCACTCTTTGACGAAGAATATCTCTCCCGCGTTCCGGCATATTGCCCTTACTATCGCGCTTATCTCCTTCAGAAAGAACCCAAGCTTTTGGAGGTACAGACAGCCGTTTACTCCGGCCCAGGGCGACGCAGAATTATATCTCTCGTCCTAACACCATCTGAGCCGCAAGGGGCCATCATACGATGCCGGCGTTGAATGCCGAGGCACCGCGTCTGTATATATCAACTCGATTGCTAAAAACTTTCGAACAAAAAATAGGTGCTCATGCTCCCCTTTTCCCAATGGAATATTCTCGACAAAAAGAGAATAACCAAATCCCAAGTCACCTCTTAGGTGACCAATTGAAGGGTGAAATCGACCGGTACAAGCATACAAGGCCGTATTTAAAACCGCCACTCGGCGCAAGCGAACCCTTCGGAGCGCCCGAGTGTAAAGCAGCATTATCTCATGATAATGATGCCGGGTTTGAATGTAGCAGGTGGAGTCTTATTATAGTAGCGATACCCGCTATGTCGATAACTTTACGAACATTTTTTTTATTCGTGTCGTAAATTTCGGTTTATCGGTAGCCCTGGAAAATGTATATGAAACAGCAAGCAATAGCCTCGGTGTTTTGCATTACAGGCTCAGGATCAGCTACGATTTCACCTGATAGTAACGGAGTAATTAAACTCCTCAGAATCTCTCTGGAGAATTGTAGAGAGAAAGAAGTCCGGGTATGATTGATACCCGGAGTTCAGAAGGCCGTTTATCGTCGTGCCCAGGACGATGATTGCGGGTGACTGTCCTGCTGTCCTGCGAAGATGTTAGTAAACCAGAAGACCTAATTAGGCATTTTTGAAAAGCTTACATAAAATTGATGCTCGAATCGTACCCGGATCCTCGAAAAACGCCTGAAATGCTAGGTCGTATGAGGAATGAATTTGCTGTACCGTGTCTATTACCGTAAAGAGACGCTGGTTTTACCAAATGCTCATCATCATTATCATCGTACACGCCGAATTGGAGTCTAGGCGAATACAGAATTTTAGATCGTACATATACCTAAGGTAATCAAACATGTTAACGACCGCTTGTTCGTATAGTGGGAGTCATAGGAGGAGTGCTTACCTTACGTGACGAATAACGCCGCATAGCCTCTAAAATACCGATATACCAATTCTCGTATGGAAACTCATTATGCTCGTGCATCCCGTGGTAACCATATATGCACGATGTCGTCACCCAAACAAAGGTGGCCTTTTGAATTTCTGGCCCAGGCCCTGACATTATACCCGGAAAAAATAGATTCCATGGCTACTCGTAGGCCTTTTCCGTCATTCCGCGATGCCTAAATCGGGAGCCCACGTGTGAGCTCCGCGACTACATGGGCCTTTTATCGTCCTGCCCAGGACGATGCGGCGTGGCAAGAAAGCGGCTTATCGGGGAGGTAGAACGTGGATTGCATCACTCAAGGAGTTTCCTTAAAGGAAGCCGTGGGAAGAGGTGGGGTGGGTCATATTATACCCGAGATTCTTAAAAGCCATACCTGGGTGAAGTTCATATTAGTCTAATGTTCTATGACGATACTTGGGGCAGTGAAATAGACTTACTACCTAATGCTTTAACAACAGCATGTCGGCGAAGGGGTAACGGTATAGTTGAAAGCCATGGACTGGTAGCGTCGCCCTACAACGCGCTATACTCGCACTACGAGAGGAGCGGCTAGGCGGGAGGACGCGCCATGGGTTCAAAGCCTCCCCCGCTGGAATTATGTAGTCAACGGCTGGTGTACCTGAGTTTGGACATTTTGGTGGTAACGATATATGTTGTAAACCGGTCGAAGTACGGCATTATAAGTTGACCTGGCGTGAGTTCGATGGATGTTGTGAAATGTGGAATGTGGAATGTGTAAGTGGAAGATAAGGCTTCCACGGTTTGGCGACCCGAACATCTGCCTTATTGGGTGCCACGTGTTACGTAATAGAGATTTGTCATACTTTGGCGGGGGGTGCGTGAGGAGTACGTGAGGAGTACCTTGGAGTACCTTGGACGTGCCGAGTATGTATTTTCCCCGAGGACCAGGTGGATCCGGGACAATGAGGCTCAACTTAGTGTAATCCAAGTCTTAACGACATTTCGAGGTCTTTATGGAGTAACATAGATTATTTGTGATTTTTTTGTCAGGGAATAATCGTCTTTATATATTTCTAGTAAATTCTGGTAAAAATGACTTGTTCATATTCGAATTCTTCTTGCACTGGGTACCAGGTACCTGTAGTTTTACTGAGACTCGAAAACGTTTAGCCATAGTGTATTAGGCACTTTTATTCTAAAGTGCGGACTTGGCAGAACCACCGGATTACAATCAAATTGACTGGAAATTTTAGAAAGTAAAGCGTCATGAAGAATGGGGTTTAATTAATACTGCAGCTATTTTTTTTCCTGTTTGGTTTGCTTACCTGTTTTGTTTGGTTGTGTTGAGTTCGCACTTTGGAAGGTAGGTATCTTCAAGACAGTACGGATAGTAATCTAAGAGACCTCCACTGTAACCTCCCGTTTGATGTGAGGTATGTTCCCAGTAGAATTAATTACGAATACTGTTAAAACTATCTAATTGCCTTTATGGTACTTAGTGGGCTCTCTAACAGGGCGGTTAGGATAAGTGAGGACGAGGCGTCACACGGTATCTACCTCTATCCTATGAGTTGGTGGAACAAACTCGTTCGGAGATCGACTCAAATGATTCCCTATCAAACTAAGAATAAAAGTCAAGATATATCTAGGATATGGGCATCTTATGTACCTAGAATTAACTAGGTATTTTACATATCTAAACAATTCTTCAAACGTCAACTCAAGCCTGATATTGCAACCATGTTAAGGAAGAGGACTCCAAGCTTCTCTAATGGCCACATCAGCACTTTTGACACATTTCACTCGTTCCACTGTTTATCTGGAACCAAGACCTGAGAAAAAGTATAATCTAAAGTATCTACCTTAGGTAGGTAAGTACCTGTTCGCCACAAATGGCTATTAGCCCCGAATATTGTATGGAAAACATTTCCTTTTATTTAGTTTCTTGCTTGCCATCTATGAACAATCCTTTTCCGTATTGACGTAAGTCATTTCCTCAGACCACCGACCCGACCCCTAAATACCGACGTCGTAGTAAGGATATGGCACACCCACCAAAAAAACAACATTTCCGAAGCCTCATGGTGTGGTGGGTGGGTGATCGTGCACAAGCTCCGTGTAATAAGGTGGTGTACATGGGTGTGCACCGGTGGATTATGGTGTAGTGGTTCCGGACCTTAGCATAGCGCGATACGTAACTAGGAAGTCCGCGACATGCCGGAAGTCATTCAAGTCCAGGTCTCTGCAAGCCAACTGGTCGATGCCGAGTCCCTCTGTGCCGTAAGCCAGGATGGGACCTCGCCAATTATGGCACTGCCATGGCTTGGTAGTTGTGATGGTATCGATACTCTTATTAAGAAGAGACCCGTCATTGAAGAAATTGTCTCGAATGCAAAGGCGGATTGTGTTGGGAATGTCTCTTCCTAGAAGCTGATTTGTCTGAATGGTCATAGTCCTAGGGTATGGCTTCTCGCCCAGTAGTTGCAAATCTGTGTCGGGATATTGATAGCTCAAATCATCATCATAGTCATCTTGATGCCACGGGCAATGGATCCAGATCAATTCCGGCTTCTCCTAATCCACGGGGAAGAAAATGGCTCGGAGGTGTTCCTTACTTGATCGCTTGGTAGCATCGAATTCGGCATACGCTGAACAGAGAAGTTTATGGGTAGTCCAATCAGCACGCTGGCATTTTTTTTTGAACAGTAACGGGTGCTCTTGCATCGGTCGCAAAAACGAGCATTTGATGCGTTGCAAACGATGCACGAGGATCCGTAGTATGTAGGATTCTCGTCCGCCATGATTCACTCTGCCAATATTAAATGATGATTCTGCAAAATGTGTTTAGCAGTGATGATGACGATGATACCATTTATGTCTATTTTGGACATGTAGGAAGAAGGTTAGAGAAGTTAAGGGAACTTGTGTAGGAGGTAAGTTAGGTTAAAGGTACCTAGGCAGGAAGGCATAAAAAAAAAAAAAAAAAAAAAAAGAAGAAAAAGCCCCAGGCTCATTCAAGAAAATAACGTACATGCAAGGTATTAGATGCTTAAAGGTACCTAAGGTATATGTACTTTTCTAAATCGAATTTCTTAACCATAACAGAGGGTGAATTTTCCATCAAATTTGAATTACAGTTTAAATAAACGATAGGTATTCCTATACATATTTTAATAAGTTCTTATTAAGGCGAATGAAGTTATGTAGGTTGGAATAAAATTTGATGTTTACAAGGTACGAGGGAGGGGGAGGGGCATCTTTTTTGACGCCTTTCTGGTAGGTCGTTTGACATGATATCCGTTTGATCGTTGTTTACCTGCCGGTCTACTTAAGGTAGGAAGCCTGCATGTGCATCTAAACCAATACATGAAGCTAATTGGTAAGTTACAAATATAGGGCGTTGTGGTTATCCGGGTGTAACCTCGTGTTCTAATGTACCGTAGTTATTGACGTATCAATCTATTTGCTTTATTTGCTTCTATGCCTGACATTTCAAAGCATTAAGTACGGAAAAACATCATTTATCGAGCGTAAGTACCATACCACCTTCTGCTGGTTCTTGTAAACCGTTAATTAACCGTCTATTCACGATTAAAAATTTTTTTCATTAAAAAATTCCAACTTCTTGAACGTTGAATAACTTTGGCAAGCGTTCAACAAGATCTCAGATATTCGAAGTGCTTTCAAACGTTTATATTTTTAAATTATTAAAATTTAACGAAGAATTTAATCTTTTAATCGTTTGAATTGACTTCGAACGTTTACGCGTTTACCAAAAGGGGTACAAAAGCCTTAACGGGAGCCACGGGAGCTAACGGGAAGGGATATTAGGTACGTATATACGTACAAACGAGCGTACAAACGCAATTAGAAGCAGTAGGATTCTGAGGCTATTGAAGATTCTACAATTCTACGATGCTACGATGCTACGATGCTACGTGATGAGGCTACGGGGCTACGAGGCTACGGGGCTACGATGACTCCTGGGTCCTAGGTCCTGGCTACAGTGGCTTGGCTGGCTGGCTGGCTGGCTGAGGGTTGAAACTTAGAAGAAAAGAAAGAAGAATCGCTTTCAAAGGAGGGAGGGAGAGGCCTTTATATAGACGATTCCGAAGACTTAATCAGCCAGGCCTCTTGCCAGGCCTCTTGCTACCTACCTACGGTACGTACGTACGTCAAGACGTATTGGATCAAGGTAACAGGGACAACGGGAAGGAGATAAACGCTTGAACGTTCGAAAGACTTTCGAACGTTTGAATCATTTGAATGATTTAAAATATCCAATGTATTAATATATTTAAATATTTCAACCCCTTTCAAACGTTTATTATTAAAAGCGTGTCAAACGTTAGTATTTATTAATATTTATTATTTTAAATATTTATATAAAAGTAACTGTAAAAAGACGGTTTATAATTACGAAACGGTTAACAGGTTCCAGCAGAAGTTGGTACGGTATTTTTGTCTTACGGCCTGCTATTATATCGAATTTCTTAGAAATGTTCGCCACAATAACCCTTCGTAAACTTAAGACAACCCGATACATGAGGTTATCCGGACAAGCTGGGTCAAACTAATATCCCGAACAAACACGAGCACAAGTAAAACAATCCGATACGTAAAGCTACCCTTCGGGTAGTATAAGAGCCCGAACTTGAAGTTTTTCAGGCTTATAATAGCTCCTAACTATACCACCGAACGGCTAACAAACTGAACGTGTGGGTATGTTCCATTCATACTCTCCTATCAATCTGGCCATTGAATTCAACCCTTCCCGTTTCGCTACCTGTAGGCACTCGCTCTTAGTGCGCCTGGATAGTGGTGCCCCAAACTCCACCAATAACCGGAAAACCGATTCGTTCTCGTCTTTCACCGCGTACAGTAAGGCATCTCCCCAATCAATCGTATGGTGAACACTATGCTCCAGCAGTAGCCGCACATGGGAATATGTCCATGCCGAGCAGCCATCTGAATCGAGTTGCTATCGGCTTTAAATCCCTTCTTAAGCAAGTATACGGCTGTACCGAGATGACCATTTTTTGCTGCTCTACCGAGAGGACTCCGAAGTTTATACTTCCTGGTGTTATTCAGATCCTCAACCGACAAGCCGCGTTTATTGCAGATCTGGATCATATGCTCTATCAGCGGCACATCGCCGGCTGCAGCATACCGACATAGTAACTTGAGGAGGACGGTGACCAGAGTAAAGGAGTTGGTGCGATTAGACTGCACATCCGTATCAAAATAGAATTCGTCGCTGAGTAATTTCGCGTCGCTGTAGAAGCTTTCGTCGTTTATGTAATCCCGGTAAAGTTCATACAAGCGCTCGAAAGCCTCGACGCTTCTTGCTAATGCAAAGGCGTTGAAGAAGCACACCTCCTTGCCTCTGCCCTCGTAGTACTCTCGTTCGAGGTGTATACTAAGCTTCAACATATCCAAATTGTCCCTCTCTCTTGTCCATGGAGGCGGATTACTTCGACTACCCAATCATGCTGCGTGTTATAGCCGCTTTCACTGGAGATGAAGCCCAATAAGTCACAAACTACATCGCAATGCCCATTAAATGCCGCCCCTTCTAACGGGTAACCTAGCACAGGCTGCACAGGCCTGGAAGGCTAAAGTGTTAACGCTATTTACTACCTCAAGTTTGATGGGATTATCGGTTGATAGGTGGACGACTCACATCCGTACACAGTATGGATGTCGTGGTGCAATCAAGTGTGTTGAATTTTTGAAGCGCGGAAGTAGCTCGTTCACCAATTGAACCTCGTTGGTAAGAGCCGCTGCGGCTAGAAGCGCCTGCATGAAGTCCTCGTCGTCCTCGGCGATATCGGTCGGTGTATCGATTCCTCCCCGGGGAAGTCTTATCCAAGTTTTGTATATCTCGTAACCCGTGTCTCCATTCATGCATACTTTGGAAATCTTGCCAATAAAGTCCTTAAGATTCTCTTCGCTCGTGTCTTCGCCGCGAAAAGCTAGGACGTGTTTAGCAACTTTGCGAACAACGAGAAATGGCCGGGTTAATGGCTTGTTCATGCGCGTTGAGCTGTCTACAAGGTACCGAGGCAAGAATGGACGGCAAATGTAAGGCAATAGCGGTGTTTCGTGAATTTTAAGGATTCCTGACTGATATATCGCGTAAATTGTCGTGACATTCCATAATCGACTGACAAGTCGTAGTCGAACAGCGCGGTCAATACTGGATCGGGTAGTACGTGCTAGAACAGCCAGGTTGAGTATTTCCTGTAGTACCTCGTTGGGGAGGATAGAAATAGACATTTTGCCAACTGCATCAATGCGCCCACGCGAGCTCGTAGGAGCTGAGGACGGGTCGGGACTTGGTAGATATTTGAGTTGGAGATGAGAGGTATTCTGACGGTTGTGGTGTTGTAGCTTGCAAGGCATATTTTAAAAAAAGTTTATGCTGATGCCTATCGTAGAACGTAGAACGGAGGTACCTGCAACTTCCCACAAATTTAGAACGTTCATCTGTTGCCTAGCTACCTATCTTGATGTTCATGGCAAAGTGAATACTACCTGGTATCTAATTGTGTTGCAACCATTGGCTTACTTGTTCTTTTAGGGTCAAACCTTTGGTATTACTAGGCTATAAACCTTTATCTGCAATGCTGCCTAGGCTCTATCTGGAGGTAGAGTTGTCGTCACTCCCACAATCCATAGTCTCAAATTTCCTCTCCTCGTGCTCTGGGCGTGTAATGGGGAAACAGTTTGGGTTCTCCATGATTTCCGTGATAAACTCATTCGATACCTCAACGGAATCAGCCGAGACCTTACGAGAAGCCGGGGCTTCGATATGGTTCATAGATCTGCCTCCAATCCACCCCTTATCTATGTGGAAATGCGCCTTGATCTCATCTAATAGTTTCCTAATCCATAGGTTTTGCCTTTTTTTTCGTCTGTCCGGCTCGGCTGCTGCCGGGTAGTGCGGCATACCTGGCTTAAATAAGGCCAACTGATACCACCAATGGCCGCTTTGTCGGCCGACTTGTCCGCCACCTTGTCGTCCTAGTTTGCTGAGGCAAAGCACCATTCCAGCCCTGAAGCAACCCTTCTGCCATCTGGTGGGGATATCTTCATTCATCTTTTCTGCGTCCGATGTGACTTCTGCTACTTCGAAGAACCAAGGGGTAAGGAGACCAATGATATACTGCTTCGCCCCCCTTCCTGTCCTCGCGAACTCGACTTTAGCGTAGTTGAGAAACTCGTCCACCGTGGCGTAAAAACGAGATTTATGGCCCGTAGGCGCGTACCACTCTTGACGTTTCTGGTGCGAGATGAATGCAATAGGGGCGAGAAAGAGCGCGCCCTTCGAGTAGGGGTTCATCTCAGTCAGAGACAACCAACAGAGATACCTGCGGACTTCCAAAGGGTGACTTTGGTCGTGCGGATACAGTGGTGCATCTTCTCCGCTTCCTTTGCATTGGTAGTCAATGCCGAAGAGATTCTTTCGAATTTTAGTTTGCGCCATTATTGCGATATCATATTGGCTGAAAAACTCAGGGGGCCATGAGCGAGTAATCACAAAATCCTCGGGCGCTTTCAAGCTGGGAATACGTCTGGTCTCGATGGTTGAATCCACCTCGTCGATTGCTTCGGTAAAGAGATCAATGACTCTTGTCAGGGCTGAGAATTCTTCTGTAGAATCTTCGCGTGCGAGATAACGGCGACGTGCACCGACGAATAGAGAGATAAGCTTTCCAAGGAGTACAGGTTCTAAAGGAGAAGCCAAGGTCACCGAATCCCAATCGGAGAAAACGAGGTAGTAGAATGCTTCACTGCCTCGGAAGCGAACGTATACGTCTTTGTTCCGAATACAGATAAGGAAGAGCTTTCTCAACTGAGTCGTGATTGCGTCGTGGATGGCTTCCGGTGTGGCTTTATCGAAGGCTGCTTTCACAAAAGGCACGAGGATGCCATCAGGACTCTTAAACAACAGGTACGTTGATTCGAAAGTAAGGCCTTTCATCAGGCTGAGTGCCTTTCGAAGCCGAAGAGCTTTGTCTAGCCTTGTGTTGCCGGGAGGCCGGGGCGTTGATTGATTGGCTTTGGTGTAAACCATTGAGATATTTTAAGTAGAGAGGTTTCTAAAATATTTATTAGATTAGCAAAAGTTCTCGTAGGATTACAGCTTATTGATAGCGAATGTCGCGTAATACCTGCCTGGTTCGACTCTGGAAAGCTTTGATAACTGAGGCGATATAAAACGCGAGTACTCCGCCTGATGATGCTAAACTAGAATTGATATTGCCCAAGACAAGTTCAACCAAAATTTGAAGAACGATGTTAGAACAATGATGCCAACTAGCTTGGAGATGATGGGAGGAAAGGGAAAGAAGTAAAAAGATGAATAGTGCCTGGAAATATTTTTTTAGTGTAAAGCAACAGCTGAATTTTGCGGAAGGAAGCAACAACCTGTGCCGTCCCTTCCCCAAGTGCTTGTTCATAAAACCTCAGGCCGTAATGCGCGTAATGCGGTTACTACAAGAACGAGGACTAGAACGAAGGGGTGTTGCCCAGGTAACTTATCTAAGGTAGTGGGATATTCAAGACAGACTGCACAAGGACGATTAGGCCACAGATGAAAGTCCACCTGTGCTTGAAACTGCGCCATGTGCTGCATGTCCAAGATCGACTTTTAGAGTGATGGGTAAGCCATTTACTTTTGAATAACAGTTGTAGTCCACATCACTGTATCCTAATTGCCTTAGGTGGGATAATATTTCGGGATCCGCCAACGCAACATAGTGATTCACGCCCCCGAAAGAGGTGCCTATTAGGTAGGGCGTATACATTTTAATACTTTATTTACTTGGTAGCTAGTTAAAATATTGTAAGCAGGCGTTATGGAAAAGCTTCACCACGCTACGTGGATAGAAGTAGAATATTAAAGGTAGTCTGCGAGAAGCGTACTAGGTAGCCAGTGATCCAGGTAGTAGATCTAGAAGTGATTTCAAAGGTTTGGAGGAGATTAAGAAATAGGACGATTCAATGATAATCATCACAAATACATCAAGTTAGCAGATACGCAGACACAGAAATACATAGAATTATCTACCAATTCACCGTAGCGGCACGATGACCCACATATTCCCGGATTCTGCCGAAGCCCCTATTCCGTTAAAGTGGACCCAACGGCCGGCTCATTGAGCTGACACGATCCAGACCATACGCTCATCCCGCTTTCCATAACACGGTATGAAACTCTTACACGCTAACTAATTTTGAATTGAAGGAACAAGATGAAATACACAGACTTAGAATTGCGAAATAATATGCCTCCCTTCAACAAGTGCAAGTGCACAAATCGAAAAACCGCGAAGCTAGCTAGAAGCTGCATACTGTAAATTCACCACCTTTACCGTCGTGTCCGGGTTCGTGATCGTAAGAATATTATTCGGGTCCAACCCCTCGTTAGGGCTCCTCTTGTACCTAGCCCACGTCTGGATCTTGATCTCGCTGCTGTACGTCGCGGGCGCGTTGATCTTGGCCAGGCCGAGCAGGAAGGTCAGCTCGGTGACCTGGGTGGCGTACACCCAGCCCTTCGCCGAGCGCGGCAGCACCCGCAGGCGCAGCTGGTTGATGTCGTGCTCGTCGTCGCGGATCGCCGTCGGCAGCACGTTGAAGCGCAGGTTCGTCAGCATGTGCGCGCCGGGCCCCGCGTACGTGTTCATCAGGAAGGGCGACGAGTCCCCGATGTCGATCTGGATGTCGACCTCCACGAGCTGGTATTGGCTCACCGGGTCCTGCTCCACGAGAACAGAGAATATGAGATCCTGCGGGAGGTTGTCCTTGTCTAGCTGGATCTCTTCCCAGTGCTGGATGATGTTGCTCGACACGGTTATCTGGAATCGCGGTGGCCCGGCGACACCACTCGCGACAACCTGACTACTGGGGTCGCTGGAAGATACGGCTTCCGGATTATTCCTCCTCTGGGTGACTAGTTCAGGCTCGGGAAGAGAAGCTAGGGAAGCAACCGGGAGCGCACGGACGTTAGGGGCTAGGAAGTGGGAAAGAGCCGTGGGCGTGGCAACATAGCTCTGAAGACGTTTAAAAGTAGCTCCATAGTCGTCATCATCTTCTTGCACTTTGGTAGGAGTTGTTGATGATCCGTTCTCTGGAACGAGTTTGTTGACTCGCGCCGTGCCCATTAGCCTCAGCGTTCGAATCTCAGGGGTACTTGAATCTCCTGGTGGTCCTATCTGGGCCACCGCGCCCGAACTCGCGTGGCTCTGGAGATCTATAGTGAGGTTATAGATGGGATCATTTAGCTGCATAGCGAAGAGGGCCGACGTAGCGGTATCATCATTGAAGTAAGGCTTCTGCGTCCCGCCATCACTGTAAGTGCCCATCTCGTCCTGAAGCTTCTTGAGCTGCAGGGCGGCAAAGCTCGGCGGCCAAATGATACGTAAATCATTCAGCCCGGAGCCGGGCTTTGCGTCCCAGAGGAAGATTTTATCAACGTCGTCTCGTTTGTAAATAAGCGACGGCCCAAGGGCGTCGTGCCGGCTTTCGTCTTTTTCGCGGATGCTCTGGTCGACTGTGTACTGTCGTCGGATGTCAACCTTGACTTGCTCCGTGTCGACGCCGCGGGCAACGGCAAAGCGCTGCTGATGCGCAGGCTGCGTGAAGACGAGGCTGGCGAATTGGTCCGAGCCGGGTACGCGATCCATAAATGCCATCATAACGCCGTCAGTAACAATCTCGTGGCGTAGAAGGGGCGCCCCAGTGGAGGCTGTGGCCCCGTTGGCATCCAGAACCTCAACACGTAGGTCTGGGAACATGGTGACGAGATCCGAGCGTAGGTAAAAACCGTAGGATGGGATCTGCACCGGCTGTTCCTGCCCCTCCGGAGTGTGCTGAATATAGTCGTTGAGGGCTTGTTTGATGGCCGTACGGTCTTCGTCATCCCCGTAGTGGTTACCCAGAGAAAGAGCACCATCGATCAAGGCATCAACCCAATTGTTATCGATTCGGAAGAAACGTAGACGCTCGGCCTCGAGGTACGTCGGGTCAGGGATGAGACAGTGGGCAGGTACGCCAGCAAGAAACATGCGGTCAAGGAGCCACGAAAGGACAGTCATCCAGTCTGTCGACATCGGATCATTGGTTTCATCGTATGTGCCTCCAGTCGTGCTTTGGGCGAGGAATCGTGCCGCCTTAGCAGCTTCACTCGGGAAATATTTTTTAATCAAGGGCGAGCTGTATGAGATCTCTGGTATGTTGGAACGGGAGAGACGGGGACGTTTCCATCGCCGCTTAGCGCCGCCGGGCGAGTACCGCGGCTCACGGATAGGCGTTCCCGGATTTATGTCATCTCTACCGCCGAGATGGATCGAGGCTAAACTACGAATGGCCGAATCAATATCGGTGAGCAGGTCGCTGCGGGTCCTAAAAGCCTTGTCATCAATGTCCTTCAAGGTCTGCAGTTTGGAAGCGGCCTCTGCGGCACTGTGAATCGAAGTGCGTAAACGATTAAGCGCAGCTGTGTAGGCTTCATCACCTAAAGCCATGGTGCGGCCGACTTGCCAAGCAACGGAGTAGGTGATATCCATGATTCCGAGCTGCTTGTCAAGGACTTGTAGGTCAACGCCCGAATTAGAGCTTGTCGTCAAATTCTCTAGCGGAGGAACGTATGAAGGAGTAAATGGTCCGCGATAGAGGGCGACGGTGGACTCTCCCGTTTGGGTACGGTACCTTACGAGTGTATACCCGTCGTCAAGCCGCTTGGAAACGAGTTGTTGCATCTTGTCGCTCGATGATCGTAGCGGTGCAATGATTTCCTCTGGAGCACGCAAGACGTCCAAGGTCCTGCCGATATCTTCAAACGCGTCTGGCACATTGAGCGTATTTGCAGGCAGTACTGTATAATTCCAGCTATACAGCGAACAGAGCGCGACATAGCGGTGGCTCGACCCGGGCCAAGACATCTGCTCGACGCCTTCGATAGAAACAAGGTGCGCAGTCATGGTTGCTGGCGTCTCATTGTCAAGCGGCCCTGACCGGTTGCCGACAACAATGCTGAAGATTGCCGTGTCTTCAACACCGGCGAGAGCCATGCCCTGGCCGTTAATTTTGCGCACATGGGCCTGGTACTGGTATTGCGACGTGTTGGGGTTAGAACCTGAGCTACCGCTACCGCTAGAGTCTCTTGCCTGAAAAAGGCTTGTAAAAAGATCCGGTTTGACGAAGATAAAGTCGCCTCGACTGCTCTTCATGCTATCCGGCCCAAGGTCTGCGGTCACAGGCGTTGTCACGTTTGTTACCTTCCATAGGTCGTCAATGCTCATGTTGACAGTCATAGTCCCTGACTGTTTGACAGGCTTTGTAACGCCGTCGCTTGTGTTGCCGAAGATGCTGTCCGATCCATCTAAATCCTGAGGCGGTAGCCGCAACTCATCCTGAGAAAAGGAAAACATTACGAGCCAGGGCACACGGTTTCGAACAGGCTCACCGCTGGCTCCGGCTGCCAACGCCTTCATCTTCATCTGGAGCTCTTTGTTCGTGCCCTGGCTTCGACTTCCGAGTCTCTCCCATGGTAGATGCGGATCGGTTAGGACTACATGGGGAAGTATCCTGTTCGTGTCAGGATATCCTGGGGGAGGATACGTCGAGTGCACACTACCCTCCGGCAGCGAGAACTGCGGTGCATCCACGAAGAAGGACTTCTCCGCTTCAAGCTTTAGTTCATCGTTGCTACCTGGTGCCTTTACACTTTGCGTTACGGTAATATTATGCTTTGGGCCAGCTTCGAGTCCCGGCGCCCAGTATGAGTTAAGCTTCTGCTCACCAGGCGCTAGGGGGTCAATTTCATTGTCACCCTCGTCAACAGCTATACCAGCGAGCTGTTGGGCTTTACGCTGATAAGAAGCAACGGCTCGTCGGGAATATCGGAGGGTTAGATGACGAGGAGAGTTGATGCGGGTGCTTTTACCCCCAGGAAAGATGCCCATCGTGATTATCTTTGGTGAGAAGGGTATATTGGGAATGGTGGCTTAGGTTCTGAGGTGAATATCAAAAAGCTTTGAGCCGAGTCCTCCAGGAATCCTCTAAGACATAGTCAAGTTTGCTCAAATAGCTTGATTCAGACGGGGGGACGTAGTCACATTTGCCTGGTACTAATAAGTCACTTGATACTACTCGTAGATTAATACCTGTTGAAGTACCTACAGTACCTTTGTTAGGTATACTGAACGTCGCGGCCTGCTTGTGAGTTTCCACATGAAAATCCCATAACAAGAGCATCCCCATTAAGAGATAATGCTCATTCGTTACTGAGGGCGGCATGTGCTTAAGCGGTAATTCTCTCTAGCCATCGATCGTCGTAACATGGGATCTTTGCTCCGGACATTGATAAAGATACGCCGGGGGGTGAGAACATATAGTTGCATTGCGACGCAAAGTTCCGCAGTTACATCCATGTTTCCCATAATCCAGAAAAAGATGTGTGGTGTGATCTGCGTGCATCCGAATTCTGTCTTGCAGATTCCGGAAGCTAGGTATGTAATTAACGCCTTTAATTTTCAACTATCAGGTAGGTTATTGGAATGCTGGATCATATTGCATTATCCGAACATCATGTTAGTCGTCATGATTGGTAACAGTAAAACTCATAGTTCGGTAGGGATTGAGGAGGTGGATAATGTGATAGAGCAGTGCGAGTTGCGGACTCCTCGAGGTGCTAGATAGGCATATCTCACCATCTACTCTCACGTCATTAATAAAGGCCAGACGTTTGAGATATCTCATACGTTTTCCATGTTCATTGCAATACATACCTACCACTGAACATCTCACCTTTTTATTTATTTTACCTTTGAGCCAGGTTTGACAGTATAGTTTCAAATACTAAAACTCTGCTTATAATACCATTATACTATCAAGATAACCATGGCAGCCTTGGCGGCTGTTATCGACACAGGCGCGGTAGGTGACAAGAGTATCAGTCTTTTCTACAACACGAGCGGGGCGCTATTCGCTCTCTCCCTCAAGTCTAGCACAGACAACGACAATGAGACTGAAGACACCTGGGAAACGGCCGACGACCATTACAATAGGTATATACTGAATCCCTCTTCCATCGCGGCCGCCTATTACCGTGGGCTTAAATTCGTGGTCGCTATGACGATGCCTAAGCAGGGAGACCCGGAGAGTGATGTCCAAATCTCTCTTATTTCGCCCATATGTCAAAAACTCTTGCCTGGAACGTTTGAGAATAACCACGTTGGCTTGGGAACGACCCCGGATGGAAATGAAGGCTGGCTCTATTATCTTGTGTAAGCCGCGCGGTTTCTCACTATTTCTTTCTTATTTATTAGCCTGCTTCTCTGTACATGTTCTAAGCCGGAGCTGACTGTTTTCATAGTGATGTATCTAATAACGTCAAGAATGTGATGGAGTTTGATCTCGGTACAAGGAAATCCGTGGCTCTGAATGCCATTACTCAAGTGATGAACAACAGCTCGCTAGCAGCTTGGTACGACCCGGAACAGAGCCAGCGACATATTATCTATGAGGCCGGAGCTATTCTTGACTACGCAGTAGGAGCACTAACCCGTAAGTACTTCGGCTTATTAACACACGCCACTGAAAATTACACGTACATGGTTAACATTGTTCAACAGCTGTGACATTGCCTATAAGTGACTTCGCCCGCAATTCATCCCTCGCAGTCACTTACTCCAGTTCGACTAAGAAGACCTATCTTTACTACTACGATGTATACCAGGCTTTAAAGCGGTGCACATATAGTGGAAGCAGCTGGGCCCTTCCGGAAGCGGTCCCCGGTGCGCCGCCTTCAGTGGCTGAGAATAGTCAGATCACCGTTGTGGAGGCAAACGGATCCAACCACGTATTCTATATTGCCAAGGATATGGGACAGCAGGTGCCTGAGGGCCAAAGCCCTTTCACACATATTCTTGACACAGTTAGCTGAAGGAGTAGCCCATGGTGTGAGCAGACCGGATTTTGGGGTTGTCGATCTTTAAACCACTGCTTTATTCAGGATTACGAGTTCATAGGTTAGGTTCTAATATGAATGCTGTAACTTGAGTTAGTACAATAGTAGTTATTCTAGCTAGCTTGCACAGAGTCATCTTCCCATTTTGTGCCCAGATTCTGATAGTTTCATTGCTCCCCCAAGAGGGTTAAAACTGGTGTTGTAAAGACGTAATTGCTACACTCATCAATCATTGTAGATCGACTATGTTCGCGTGATGTTCGGTATTTTCTCATAATAGCAGAATACTATACGGCAAGAAAACTCCTTGATCGGCTCTATATCGTCAAGGATAAGAGGTGCTTTAGGAATTGGGTTAAGGGAGTTGTGAAGCTACCAAGTTCCAACGGGGAAAAGGGGTACCCCTTTATATGCATATATTTGATACGTTTATTATGTATCAATCCATTAAAACTCCATGCTGACATTCTCACGTACAGTATCGACGTCTACTACACTAGGGTTTCACCAAGTATATTAATTCTCTTACAATGCATGCATGAACTAAGATGCGCATTAAAGCTGGAATCTTGTTCTCACCTGCATATGTCTACGAAGATTTCTCCATCATCTCGGGATTAGGACCAACGTCGAGACGTCACATCACACAGCAGACCGGCCAGACAATGTGAATGCACGTTTCAGCTGGCTTGGGACGAACGGCTTTACCTTTCTGATAGCAACGGCGCAGTCTGAGCGTATTACATGTAAGCGACGTGTCAAGACATAAAGAAGCTAATATAGAAGATACTACTTCGTGTTGCGGGGTTCAGCTTCATCGGACCACCGCATGCGACCTACGTCAGGCCGTTAAGGCGATGAACAAAGAATCGCATCAGAGGTAGATATCATCTCCCTCCACAACGCCAATGTGATACCGCGGAGATGCGAGGCTTGTGGGGTAAAGAGGAGGTCATGCGGTGTAGCAAAGGATATTCCACATCAGTCTTCATGCGTTAGACCGACGCGGATGAATTTGGGCCCCATAACGAAATATCTCGAAGGAGTGAATAAACCGCCATCACCGAGTAACTCAGATTATCGGGGGTAAATAACTTGGCCTTTGGCCTTTGGCCATAGGAGGTACCTACCTAACCTACCTAACGCTTCTTAATGAACAATTTGACGAAAAGTATTGAAGCACTACAACCATGGCGGGAAAGCTCCTCGCGGCTTTTGGCGAGCCAAATTTCTTTCGCGACGCATTCAATTACGACTTAGGCAAAGTAAGTATTCCCTGTTTTCCTAATGGCAAACGAAACTTAGCTCCTCAAGCAATTCATAGAGCCAGAAATAGTCAAAGCTAACCCATCGATAGATTAAGGCATGGATGGACGATTGTGTCGCGGGGAAGAAAGGAAAACCTCAGACTGACAGTCAAGAAGTTCGGGATCAGCTGAAGCGTGTTCAGAATTTCTTCAATGTTCTCATGTGGGTATGGCCCAGCGATCTTTATTAACATAATGCGACTAAAGACATGTCGGAAAATATAGCGTCCCTAACGGCTTTGAGTATGTCAACGCCGCAGCACCGCCAAAGAGTCACTTTCCGCGCAAGCTCAATCCAGCTTGGCCTAAAGTCGCAAACAAGGACAATGATCCGGTCAAGTTTATCCTGCTGCATTGGCCGATCAAGTATAAAGGAGCCTTGGAAAAACCTATAGATGTCAAGTGGTGGAATCCCTATGATCTGCTTGGCCTCTTCATTAGCATTCTGGGCCCGGCTCCCAAGACGGCTGGTAAGAACAACTACTTCTTGCCGCTAACAACGGTTTATGCACGGTGGTGCTCGTGCGTCGCAGGGCATGCGCCCGATAGTCGGGACTGGGATCCCCGTGGAGATGGAGTGGGTGATTGGCCTTATATGTTCCAGGCTACATGGAAACCGATGGGAGACAAAATTTATTTCTTCCTTGGGAGCTCCGTAGCTGGCGACGACTGGCAAGAGGTTACAAGGAAGGGCCAAGATCCTAACCTAACAGTGGGAAAATGGAGGAGAGCAGTGCAGCGTAGTCGATTCGACATGTTCTATAACAGCCTACAGATGAAGCTTTTCCAGAATACCGAGTTTGATAGCTCGCCAGTGCAGAGCAATAAAAATACTAGATCGAACCAGCCGTATGGTAACTGTGGAGAGACGTACCCCTTTACATTCAGCATTCGCAGGTATATATATACCACCCTTAAACCACCATCCATCCCCTCCCTCTCCCCTCTTCCCGCTTCCCTCTTGGCTTCCCCTCATTTTCCATTGCTGACTACTAGCCAGCTCCAACAACGCCGATCTAAATGGTCTCGCTCTTCAACGAGACTTTATGATGAAACAGAGCTTGGCATCTTACGACGAGTATTTGAAAGGAAGAAATTATCTTTGCGGACCTTGCGACAACTGCCGTACCCTCATCAAGGCCGCCGGAGCCGACCCAGTGAAATTCGGAGGGAAGAAAGACCAAAGCAAGGCCCAAAAGAAGACACAACAAGCTACCACAGCCGAAACAGCAGCAGACACAACCCCGATGGCGGGTGTAACCGATCCACCTGAGGGCTGGAGCATCACGGCCGAAGACATGAACACCGCCTACTACTGGGGTGCGAATGGCCAAGGCACACTGGCCGCCCAGAGGGTCGGCCTGACCAGCCCCTCGGGACTCATGGTCGTCGACCCCGAATGCGGCGGCGACGCGTACTTGTTCACCGCGTCGACCGGCAAGGTCTACCTGTGGAACATGGTCACCGGTGAAGTTTTTGAGTACACGAATCCCGCGGACCTGGACGGCGTCCTGGCTCAGATGAAGATGCCGCCGGGGAAGGGCAAGGTGGAACGCGTGCTACTTTCCGAAGTTGAAGGGTCGTAGGAATCGGGTTTCTTTTTGAAAGGTTAATATGTTTCATATCTAGGTACCTAAGGTGCCTATATAACATGACGTCTTCATGATGATGTAGCTAGACGACTCGGAGGCTGGACGCGTTCATTTAATCTTGGGGTTTTCCGGAGGACTTGGTTTTCAAATCATGTAATTTCGCTAAGTGTTGGGATAATTATGTAGTCGCGCGATATAATGTTTTGAGAAATACCAGTGGTTGTCATTCCTTTAGTCATGCAAGAGATGAACCGTATTTTGTGCTCACTCACCGGAAAGTGAAAGAAAGCTTTGTTGTTTTCCTCGTAATATGCCTTCGAAATGCAAAAGATTCACGTTGATTATCCATTTCATTTATCATACACACGAAGCTCAGGTATCGAGCGATTTCTTACCGAAGTGAGATGGAAAACGACGGGGTATCTCTAGTAGTGCTACTGGCGTGGCAAATCGTATTCAGAAAAGTTGACATCAGCGATGTGGATTATCAGTCAAGGGGTACCAGGCCTTTTAACTCTCTTTACACCTATCGCAAGACATAATCACCTAGCAGCAGAACCAAGTAAATTGCTATATTTCAGTCATATTCCAATTCAGTTACGGTAATGATCGTGTTGCACTATTAAATATCCATTTACGGGACAGCCTCAATAACTCCCAACTTCAATCAGGCCAACTACTTGGACTACCTCACTGCGTATCCTGTTCCTTAGGCATCATGATCGGGTTCCGCAACTGCAAGAACCCCTCGACAGCCGTATACGGCCCATCCTGGAACGCGGGCTTCCTCAGATCCCCCCTCTTCTCGATGCCGAAGGGATTGAACGCGGTATCTCCATCCGATGCAGGCACGTACGGCTGAAACCAGCTCCAGTCGCCAGCGCCGAGGGACGGCAGCGGCAGATCGCGCTTGGGAATATCCCGGGCGTTCTGCGGCGTCAGCAGCTGCGACGAGTCGTAGACGGGCACGTCGTTGAGCGGCACTGTGAGGGGCCCCGCGTGGAAGAATGCGGTCATGGTGTTCATGGCCTTTTGCCACGTCCACGACGGCAGGAGCAGTTCTGACGTCGGCAGGAAGGATGAATACGCGTGTACGGGTGTGAACGGGTCGATGATGGCGCCGAAGACGGACATCTTCGCGTTGCGACGGTTGTCGAAGTCCGCTGGCTCGACTGGGCTACCAGAGGAAGAAGATTCAGTTGGGTAGGGAGGCTCCCAGAAAGGTGTGAAGAGCGGATACTCGTTGGTATTGAGGGGTTTTAGTGGTACGAGCTCCTTATCGTCAGGAGCAAAGAACGTCCTGATGTAGTCGAGATTGAGTTCGTCAGTACCTGGGGCCGTCGTGTCAAAATATCCTACCAACCCGTCGTAGGCGGCGTCGCGGTCTCCCAACCGCACCTGGAATTGGTAATAATCCTTGTCGCTATCCGGGTCAGTCGGTTTCGTTAGGTCACGCTCCGGATCTTTAGCGCTAACGTTTGTCCTGGTGCTTTGATTTTTGAATGGAGGGCAATCGAGCTCTAGAGACAAGCCCGTATTGACGAGGGCGAGTGGCTTGCCCACGATAGAGTTGAGGAACGCAGCATAGTCATTAGGCGCGGGTGGAAGCGTATCCTGAGCCTTCGTTATCATTGCCCAGAAGCCATAGAGATAGTCGCGATCGGTGAGCTTTTCGACGAGGGCATCAAGCTGGCGCGTTTCAGGAGTAGGGTCCGACGAGTTTTGACCGGGACTAAAGGGAAGCCACTTAGGGGCATCTAACGTACCGAGAGGTCCACCGAAGCGAACCTCACGGTAAAAGGTCCCGTCTGGTAAGAATAGCTGAATACCGTAGTCGGCATAGTTCGTAATGACCCAACCCCAGATGGGGTTCTCCCACTCTGATGCCGGGCGCCAGGTAGCTTCTCCCGGTGTTTCGCTAGATTGTGCCTTTTTGGCCCCGAAAACCTCTTGTTCATCACTTGGATCGTCAGCGATTCGTTTGACAAAGTTGGTATTTAGCCGTGCGTTTTGATTAATTTGCGGCGGAAGCTGAAGGAATTCACACTGAGCGGCATTGTCCTGGATTACTGTATTGGCATAATCCTTGTCGTCTAGCTTGATTGTTTGTGGTTCATAGAAGTCGCTGATACAAGGATATAGGGGAGGAGGACCATCCACTCGGGGATTTTGATCGACGGGAACTAAGGCCTGACCAAATTTATCTATAATATTGAGTTTGCGAAATCTGCTGAGAGTCAGTAAGATGCCGTAGATAGAGGAGCCAATGACGTACCTGAACTGCCCGTGAGTTACGGGCTTAAAAGGACACCATTCGGCGTCGAGGAAGTTGGCCAAAGCAACATATGGCGTCAAGGCCGACTCGCCACTTATCAGCTCAATGTGAGAGCTACTGAGACCCGCGGCCTCATTAACTGCTGCGGTGATAGCCATGCTTGTCTCAACACCATTCTCAACGATCTTGTTTTCGGGCTTGATGTGACTGCCCTCTGCCAGCGTCACTAGGCCATTGGTGAAGCCGGATAGCGGCAGCGATAGATATGACAGTTTTGCCACATTTGCTCGCAAGTTATCACGCTCTTCTTTTGACAGATACTGATCAAGGATATCTGGGGGAGTATTGTCAAAGAGCTGCGCTATCTTGGCACCAAGAGAGAAGCTCGGTTGTGGTAGGATAAGTACACGACCGGACAGCACACGCGTATCTAAGCTGCTGTCCTTAACTAGCGCATCCCATAGAGGGGGCGGCTCTTGGCCGTCCGCAGAAGGAACAGTGATACCATAGCGTACCATCTCGTTGGTGGATAGGCGAGCAGTGTGCTCATCAAGCTTCCAATAGTTGAAGGGCACATGTGTGTACTCGGTCTCCCACTCCACGTATAGGGGAAACCACGGTTGTCGGTCTCCCCACTGGTCCCGTAGAGTCCCGTCCCCAGTGACGGTATCAGGATCATGGAACTGGGGATAGAAGGTACCCGCAGGTGGCTCGCTTAAGCTACTCCCGTCCTGTTGAATGACGTAGAATTCGGTTGCTAAAGAACCAGCAGGTTCCTTGAGAATATCAGGAAGCTTCTCTTTCAAAAGGTCGGTGAGACCCGTTAAGGCGGCTGGTAGACTGGAAGCATCGCTGGCAGGAATGGTCTGAGTTGGTGCACGAACAGCTACTTTATCCAGGTAGTCAGTAGGCCAGCCAGATGGGATGCCACCGATGAGGACCGTCGGGTCATTTGCACGGTAGAAGACGGGCATGCTCGCCGCTTTGGCTGTTGCCAGCAGGTTCCCCGAGCCATCCGTGGGATTTAGTAGGCCATCAATATTGTCTTGTAGCTCCTTCATGCGCCCTTGAAGGCCCGTGATAAGCTCTGCTAGAGCGTTGACTTTTCCCTTATATACCTCGATATCGGACTCATTGCTGCTGCCCTCGCCGTTTCCAATGTCGCTCATGAAACCCCACCACAGCGAGAACATATCCCAGCGATACTGCTTCAAGGTTGTGGTACAGCTATCTAATAGGCTCTGGGTCTGATTCAATTCGGCCAGTTTCAGAACTGCAGGCCGGTCAGGTTCGACAGGCTGCTTATCAGTTCCGCCCTCGCCCTCGCCCGAGAAGTGATAGTGCGATCCTCCGGGGGATCTATTAAAGGACCAGTTATAAACTGTGTTTTTGGCTTCGCGCTGTGCTTCGACACCATCATCGCGCGAAAGCAGCAACGACTCGAGCGCAAGAATGTCTTCTTCTAATTGGTCGATGTCACCCTGGCCCTTGCGGGCATGGCAGTAGGATATAACCGCATCCATGGGAGTAGTTCCAATGGAGACTGCGGCCTGCGTCTGGTCGCTTATGCGTGCGTTGTGGTCATCCGCTGGAACCGTTGTAGGCTTCTTGTCTTCATCCCAAGTTACATCGTACATGGCACCGTGGCATAACGTTCGCAACTGGCTGGTAGCGTCCAGCCAGTCGCTCCAGTCGCCAGGATTTTCTTCGGCACCCTTCAATTTCATCATGAGGGACTCTAAACTCGCTCCGTGCGCGGTGGATGCAGTAGAATTCCAGAGAGGGTCGGCATCATCTTTCCAATGCCAACCCAGAACGTAATAGCTAGCTTCAGCGTGACTCAAGTACTGAGATTCACCATTTTCGTCGGCATACTCAAAATTGTCAATGATGCTGAAGACGTTCGAGTTGTGCATCTGGAAGTCAGCAAATAGCTGATTGCCGCTGCGCAGAAGGCTAATATTTGGAGGCTGCACATCCGAGTTGGGGTCATCGGGCGTCCACTGAGCTAGTGGCGTCCTACGTCCGATGAAGACTTCGGCCTGCTCCTCGATATTGACGTCTGATCCCGATTTCCCGGTGACGAAAGGTGCCAGGTCCGTCTGCAAGTCGACATCGAGCGGGATATCGTCAAGCGACCATAGGTGATCACTTTCCACTACCCACGCCTCGTATTCACGATCAGTAAACGACGACTTGGCCGTTTCCGGCTGAATACTGTCAATGTCAATCTTGCGGACTACAACCCAACGCGTGGGTGGCTGGACAAAGTCAGGTGTATTGCTAGGTGGTTGCTCTTCCTCCGAGGGCACCGCTTTTAATCCGCGCCGAAGGCGTTCACGCCTGCGCACGGCCTCAGGCACCGTCTTGCCAGACGATACGCCAGACCGGTAGAAGCGCGGTAACGTCCAGTGGACATAAACTCCATAGCGATGGCGCAGCGGCAGAGGTTCAGGACGCGCACCCAGATCCATCATACGCGAGTTAACATCAGCCGGGGCCGTATTGTGTAAGTCGGCATGAGTCTGAATATCGCTTTGAATCAAGAAGTTTTCTAGACGTAGGAAAGTGTAATTTGGCTGTGTGATGGGGGAGATATGAGCACTCGTGTCGCCCTCCTCCCCAGTGCCGCAGACAGTTTTATTGAGGATGAAGGCATCCAGCTTCATGGGCACAAGGAGTGCATCGAAGTCTTGAGCGTTGGACATGATCGCTAAGCTTGTAATGGATTTGAGCTTCACAGACCGAACTGGCTCTAGCAATCTGGAATAACGAGAAAGGGCAGAAGAGGAAGGATATGTCCACCTCAGAAGCTGTTTAGCTTCACTAAGGGCTGACTTTGATAACCTGAACGATATAGCCGTTAGGCTGCCCAAAGTATTCCAAGCCTCCCCCCGAGATTGAAACCAAGTGCATATTGCGAAACCGATGCGTGTGGTTCACATGAACGCCATGACGTGAGCTAGGAGACATGGGACGGGTAACATCACCGGGAGGTTGTCTAGTTGCCAGCTGAATATCTCCAACAAGGATGCCGGCAGATCGTTGAGGCCCACCTCGG
Organism: Daldinia caldariorum; assembly: GCF_022478825.1. NCBI lineage: Eukaryota > Fungi > Ascomycota > Sordariomycetes > Xylariales > Hypoxylaceae > Daldinia > Daldinia caldariorum. The sequence goes on along the minus strand of NW_025953042.1, from coordinate 9,373 downwards.
AGGAGAATGATGCATATCTCGATGCGCTGTATCGTATAATTCATCGGCGCCGACATGCATACACGGTCTAGCCCATGAAGATCCAACGTGTCGATTCCCTCGTCCTCATCACGGTGACATGCTTGTCAGGTAGTAAGCCATATTTGCCTCTCCCCAAATTACGGTAAACGCACAAGAAAGTTATCCGGTCAGATATGCCATGCAGTCTCTTGCCAAGTCAGCAAGAATTTGAAGCAGCTAGGTGCAAGTCGTCATCGAGTCGTCTTATGGTCATAGTTAATAAGAGAATTAAGAAGCGATGGTGGGATGACTCGAGAAACAAGAGGCTGTAAGAATGTAGATTGCATATTGCATTGTACGAACTCCTCGATATGTACGATATGTACCTAACGCATCCGTTGACGTTGGAGAACTCTTGACACTTCAGCCCCCTTTTCACTCTTACTGGGGCAGGGAGGCGGATATGTTCGGGACGATCGTGCGAATTAATTTCTTGGCGTGAATACCTACCATTCAATCTCAGCTCTGTCGGGACATCATGCACATTACCTTTTACGGACAAAAAAGGGAAGAAACCCATCTCTGATTGGCCGCCGGTTAGATGTAAGACGTCGATAGTCTAGAACCCCCACATCAACGTACATACATCAAATATGCAGCACGTATGTGTTCCAGTATGAGGTAGGTATGTAAGGCGCAGAATATGCATATACAAGCATCACGAACATGAACTGCATGAAGTTCTATATCCACACCCATCCAACACCCCTCAGATGCATCTTGACATGCAACTTGACAGCGACCTACGCGATGGAAACCGGCGTAGAAGCTCAAGCTCATCATGATGGACTTCGATCTTGAGGAAGCAATGAGGTAGAAATGAGACAAAACTTGAATATCCTGTTTTTTTTTTTGTTTTTTAGGCCGATTGGTCTCCAACTAGAGGTTGGTCTTGGCATGTATGTCGATACATCACTTGTGATATTGCTCTCACGAACCTTGTACGGGGAGGCGAAACTTCCGCCCACTTGATCTGAGGCCTGAATCTCGACTCGCCAACTTTCGAGAAGGGAGCACAGGCTACTACGTAGCAGCACTGAAAAAGAAACTGGTGTGCGTGGACTACGCGCAACTAGCTAACGTAGGAGGCAGCTAACTAAACAACCTCAAACTCATCATGGCTTCATCTCAAGCCGTCCAGAGCGATGGGCTCTATTACATCTATGCCAGCTCATCAGAGCAGGTTCCAAGCGACGACGTTAGCGTGCTCGACGAGGGGAGCCCTGTAGATACGTTTGTGGCTACCCTCAACGACGGCAAATTCATTATCCTGTCTAGCAAGCCGGGCCCAACGGCCAGCTTTGACGACAGTGACGAGACGAAGAAGTGGTTTCAGCAACTTGACTCCACAGCTACAGGCTCGGTAACGCTTGATTCGACTTTGAAAGACATCGAAAGCTTCGAATTGCAGTTCACGCAGCCATGGCCGCTGGTATTCAGCTCGGCGAGCGACGTGCTTCTATTCACATTTGGTCCGCCGGCAGATGGATCAAATTCATCCAGGATTCCTCCACCTGGAGTCAACGCAGCAGGGGACATGTTGACGCTCGGTCTCGACTTTAGCAAAATAGACGATATCCCCAGCGTCAAAGTCAGTGACCTATTTACGCATGCCGGAATCGAAGGCATGGTGGATTACGTGCCGAGCGAGCTTTTAGACGTGACTGCAACGCTCACAGCTCCTGGGCAAGGGGATCCGAAGCGCAACGCCCTCTGGTATACCCCCTCTTCGTACAAGCAAGCCGTGATGCGCCTACAGTTCCAGGTACCCGATATCGACCCACTGCAAATTATTCTCGGTGGAATTCTCAATGGATTCACCCTTACCAGCGCCGATCTCATCTTCAACAAGGATATGCTTTTGGCAGAAACCGAGTCAGGACCGGAACCTATCTTCAGGGGGTCTCTTGCCTTTGACATCGGGTGCTCCCTCAAAGGCAGCGGCGCAGATGACCCTGTAGTTTCTACCGGCGCAGGAATTACTGCCGCAGCTATCGAGCTTAGCGAAGATTACATGATTCTCACGTTCCTATTTCAGTCTCAGGATCCCCTGAAGGGTATCGTTAAGTGGCTCGGATCATTGATCGACGATTCGCTAGACTCACTCCTCGACATCCTGACTAAAGACAATATATTTTCCGGCATCAACTTGCGCAGGATGATCGTCAGTCTGGATACTAAAGATCCGAATAAACGGAAGCTATCGTCCTTCTCTTTTGATATCGAAGTCTCGGCCAACTTTGGTACGAGCGACTCCGGATTGAAGCCAGTATTTCTCATTTCGTATAATTGGAACAATCTCGCAGGCGGAGTCGGTCAGCTGGCGGGTAGGCTGTGGAATGGTAAGTACCTAACCTACCTATATCAGCGTATTACGAAATAGATGGAACAGATAGCTGATATATCACTGCAAGACTTTGACTTCTCGCCGGACAAAGATTTGTTGCCGCAGATGGAGAAATGGTCTGATCTACAACCATTGACGAAATCCCCGGCAGACTCCATCGATATTGCGACTTTAATTCCTGGACAGACGGTGGACAGTATCCCCGACACGCTGCCTTCAGACATAACATTTGCATACATCGCGCTAACGCAAGATTCTTTCAATATCCGCTGCTCCATCACGGCTAATCCTCCGCCCCCTGATTCCACACCTCAGCCATATCTGGGCGAGGTGACGCTTGAAGGCTCTTTCACTTGGGGTAAAAGCAGCGCCTTCACGCTAAGCGTCTACATAAATGCTGCCATCGAACCAAGCGAGGGAGCATCAGATACCGCTCTACCGGCCATCCTTCAGGGGTCGTTGGATTACGACTCAGCTACCAAGGCCTGGGATCTGAAAGCTTCGTTGACCGGGCTTGACGCCTCAACGTTGGCCGAGTTTTTCGACGATGAATCCAAAGCTCACGTCGGGCCCCTCATAAGCTCCATTTCAATAGACACCCTGGCCGTCGAGTACAAGTATGCAAAGACAAGCGACGGAAAGTCGGCGAGCAGCGAGTTTACCATCGCAGGCAACTTGCTGATCGCTGGCCTGAGCCTAACGCTCAATTTTGTATACAAAGACGGCAGTTTCACCTTCTCGGCCGCGGTGAACCCGGAAGATAAAACGGCGAAGGTCGGGGACGTGCTTGCGGGCATCGTAGGCTCCGATTTCGAGCTTCCTGATTTTGTCTACAACACTCAACTCGTCGCCGACAATGAGGACGTCTTCAGGATCGACGTGGTGAAGATCAAAACCCCAGCCGCCAACAACGCGGCGGCGGCCGATCAGGTCTCACTTTTCTTCTTCGCCGAGCTCAACTTCGCCAACGTTCACATCGACTTTGCTCAGATGCACAACACGACCTGGGGCCCTAATACGCCGTCTAAGCGGCTGTTCAAGGTCGCCATCGGCGGTTTCGCCAAGGTGCAGGTCGAATTGCCGCTTATCGGCACGCTGGAGCAGCCTCTCGACGAGCTGTACTTCCTCTGGGTACAGGATCCGCCACAGCAGGGCGCCGCGCCGGGCAAGGGGACGGGACTGACGCGCTTGGACCGCGACGAGCTTAACAACGCCCTGCAGACCGCGGGTCAGGATACGATTCTCGTCAATGATAAGATCAAGCCGGAGGCACAAACACCAAAGGATCTGCTGCTCGCATCCGGGTGCCACTTCGGTATCATCATACGCAATTCCACAGGCGTGCGCACGTGTCTGCTCGACTACGAATTTATGAAGCAGTCGACATCCGGTAAGAATGCACTCGCGGAGGGTGAGGCTGACGACGGCTCTCCAAGTGCCCAGGCGCCATATAAGAAGAATACCGGCCCGTTGGCAATCAGTAACGTCGGTCTCAAGTATAAAGACAAGATGCTGGCCGTCATGTTTGACGCCACCTTCCAGCTCGGTCCGTTGGGCTTCTCGCTAATCGGGTTCTCTCTCGGCTTTGCCTTCACATCGCTAGACGGATTCCCTAAGATTACACCCGTCATCATGGGCCTAGCAGCGTCGTTCGACCAACCGCCACTATCCATCAGCGGCGTCATCCGACATGGCAACGAGGGAGGTCTCGACTACTACGCCGGCGGCCTGACCGTCGGCTGGAAGATATACCAGTTCGAGGCGGCTGGCTTCTACGGCATAGTAACGCCGGCGGGCAGCTCCAGCAGCTTCCAGAGCGTGTTCATCTTCGCTAAGCTCAACGGCCCGCTCGTGACACTCGAGTTCGCCGAGATCAACTCCATCTGCGGCGGCTTCGGCTACAACAGCAGCGTTCGCCTGCCGACGATCGACCAGGTCTACGACTTCCCCTTTATCGCCAGTTCCCAGCTGAGCGGCAGCGGAAATGCGATGGACGCGCTGCAGAAGCTCGTGGACCCGGGCGCGGGCGGCTGGTTCAAACCGCTCGACAAGACGTATTGGCTTGCTGTTGGCATGGGCGTAGGGGCATTCCAAATGATAAACATCGATGCTGTCGTGGTGGTCCAGTTTGGGAACGCCGTGAAACTCGGTATCTTCGCCGTAGCCACGGCCGACGTCCCTACGCCTGCTTCAAGCTGGAAGATAGCCCACGTCGAGCTAGGCATATCGGCCGTTGCCGACTTTGACTATGGAACCCTCAAGATAGACGCCCAGCTGTCTCCGCGTTCCTATATCCTCGACCCTAACTGCCACCTCACTGGAGGATTTGGCTTATACTACTGGTTCGACGCGCCGCACGCGGATCAATCGTCCGTCGGTCAGTACGTCTTCACCCTCGGCGGCTACCACCAAGCATTCAACTTGCCTGTCGGCTTTCCGAACCCACCTCGCTTGGGTATCAGCTGGAATCTCGGCGGCGGGCTCACCGTGTCGGGTCAAGCTTACTTCGCCATTACGCCTAAGGCCTGTATGGCCGGAGGGCGTTTACACGCCGCCTTTTCGGCCGGACCGTTGTCGGCCTGGTTCGACGCCTTTGCCGACTTCCTCATCAACTACAAGCCGTTCTACTTCAACATGCAGGCAGGCGTCTCCGTCGGCGTCGGATTCAGCATCGACATCTGGTTCATCCACATCCGCATCTCGGTCGAGATCGGTGCGCAGCTGTACCTCTGGGGCCCGCCGATTGCCGGCCGCGTGCACGTCGACTTCTGGATCGTCGGGTTCGACATCAACTTCGGCAACGACCAAGGCAGCAACGAAACCGTCACCCTCGAACAGTTCTACCAGCTCGTACTACAGGCGGGCACGAACCCAGCACGATCGGTAGCCCAGGGAGCCAAGCTCGCCGTCGAAGCCGCCGGAGAAGAGCCGGAGCCCCTCGCCTACACGCCGCCCAAGAACGAAGCCCACAATTTCCTAGCCCAATCGGGACTCTTGAATCCCGAAGACAATCCCGAGCGCGACCAGACGGTGCCGTGGATCGTGCGCGCCGGCTCCTTTTCCTTCGTCGTGGACTGCAAAATGCCAATCAATGCCGTCAAGGACGACCCCAACGGGGATAACATTCTTACGCACGACGAGATCTTCGCCAAGCCGATGAAACTAACACAAACACTAACTTCTACCATCACCATAGTGGTCCAGCAAGACGGCGAGGGCGAGCCGGATGAGGGATGGAAGTACGATAAGTACCTTAACCGCCTGCCTCGTGGCCTGTGGGCGAAGTGTAAGTCGCCACCACCTACCTATCCACCAACTAATAACCGTTACCTTGAGTGGTGATATAATGCTAAAACTCCGCACAGACGACCCATCTACCGATCCCCGCACCAGCGGCAACAACATCCGCGACCTCCTGAACAACGACGAAGGAGCTATGACCCTGATGTCCGGGGTCTTGATCAGCGCGCCCAAGCCGACGATGGCGCCCGACCCTCTCCCCGCGTACCAGGTGGCCGACGCGGATCTGCAGCGCCTCTTCTCCTCGAAGCCGTTCCCGACCATCGCCACGGCCAACGACGCCTGGGCGCCCGACAAGCCGGCCACGGGCGATCAGGCGGCGGATCAGTACACCGCGGTGCACGATGCGTGGACCAATCCGTCGCTCGGCACGGGCGACGACGGGCAGAGCGGGTTCGTGGGGAATCTGGCGAGCAGTTTGAAGTGGAAGATCGCGGACGATATGAAGAAGATGGCGGGAATTCCGGAGAAGCTGAAGAGTGGGTTCATGAATTTGTACGTGGCGGCACCGTTGTTGACAAAGTGATGCGAGGTCGTGATGAAGGAATTAGTAGGTACCTACCTAACCTACCTAGGGTTGTTTTATTTCGTCGTAGGGTTACGCAGATATCGCTATGATCTCCTGATATTATTGTATTGTTTATCCAGCTAAGAGCATGGCTCCGTATTTTCGTATATTCAAGGTTTTGACCGAGTGCATAACACCCAGTAATTAGCCTCGCACAGGATCTGTTGTCCAACTTACCTTAGTGAAGAAGCCACTTTATCATAGCCGCGGTATAGGAAATGGAACATTCCATCGGACTCTTCGACTCAGACCCCCCCTTTAGCCAAGGAGCTTCCTTACTTTCCGCATCATGCCCACGCCGTAGTAAGACTACCCTTTTGCAGTCCAATTGTCTTAGGCGTTAACAACTTTCACGTACACCGGCCAATCTCTGTGGCAATGGTAAGAGATGGGTCTCGTGCGAGTGACACAAGCTCAGTAGTCAGTATCAGTAAGCCTTAATGCATTTACGATGTACACAACTGCCACGGCCTTACTAGAGTTGATCTTGGCCGAGGAGAAATTTGTCCTATGGCAGCGTTGAGGGACGTGTTTATCTTCGTTATCGTGGAATGACGTAAGGGATGAAGAGAATGGAGTCCATCGGAGCTAACTAATGCCATTAGCGGTTAAGCGAATCTAAATTTAGAATTCGCCTAGATCCTCAGCTGAACCGCCTTGCCCGGCTTTTGCTCAAGCTCGTTCGAAAAAAAAGGCCAATTAGGGCCAAGCCGATCCTCCGCGATCGCTAGCGAGAACGGCTTCAGCGCTTCGCCACCACATCTCAGCAGCCATGAGGCGCTTTTGTGTAACGGTCACCACATCACGTACATCACATACATCACATACATCACATACATCATGTACTTGATAATAATGCGAGAGATTTATGTCAGCACCATCACGAGATTTCTCGTATTTGAATAAGTTTTCTTGCATTCGGACGTTTTCCCTCAAGGCGCAGCGCCGTCAGCGAACAGAACACGGGCTCACGTATTAATGCTAGTAACAGAGGGGATTTGGAAACACCCACAATGAGATAATGAGCTCACCGCCTGGTTGGGTTATCGTGATTATTATCGTAGGACTTCGGCTTTTTTGCTGTCGAGACTCGAGTATAAGTAGAAGGGCATAGCCGTAGCAATAGAGAGTATTTTGCATCACACTTGTTCCAATCCAAATCAGCTCGAAACCTATAAGCACGACCTTGTAGATATTACTTACTTCACTAACTAATAATCAATCAATCATCTTATACTTCACAGATCCTTTTCCGTACTTCTCTTCCAAAATGTACAAGCAAACAATATTAACCTCCGTCCTCTCCCTTCTCTCTCCCGCCTTAGCTCTCCCCCTTGAGCCCCGGGATACACCCGAATTCAAAATCACCAGCCTTGGCGCTACCTTCCCGTACCCCGGTGTCTACGGCGTCGACTCTGTTAACTCTTTCGTGAACATCGCTGTAACCTACCCGGACCCCTCATCCACCAGCGGAGCCACCCTCGACACAACCTGCCGAGTCGATTGGCCCGCCGGCACTAACCCGGGGCCAACCGAATGGACTCCGTGCGCCAACCCGGCGTTGCAATTCCGTCTGCCAGCCGACGGGTGGACCAGTTACACGAACTTCCGGGTCGAGCTATTCGAGGAGCTAGCTTCCGATGGGCGAGTGACATTTTCCTTCTGTAGTAAGCATAAGCAGTATGTATGTACCTAGTACTAACGGAGAAAAAACTTCTGTAGTTCGGGCCTAGACGCATCGCACATTCTCACATCCAACCCCGGAAACTCAAGCGATCCCAACGCGTACATGTTCTGTCTCCAGATGGGCAAGTTCAACCCCTTGACTTGCACCCTAACCGGCCCGATGGGCCAGTCGCAAAGGACCGTGGTCATGCCTACGACCGAGGAGAGCGCGAGGCCAAACTAGGAGGTACCTAGATATACTTAATATCAAAAAGTAATTTGCCTAGATAGACTTCAGGGAAAAGGCAAAAAACGAATAGGCTGGAGAATATTTGTAGACTATATAGAGTCACACGACTTGGTTGGGACGTATACGAATGGGAATGACTTGATGATAATAGCAAGCTAGGACATATATATACCTGAGGCACTCATAACCCCTTAATTAAAAATACACAGATACGTAATGAAAACGTTTTGTTAGCGGGGCTTGTGCATAATATTTCGTGTTGCTTAGGAAGTATACCTCTTCCTAGTATTTTCCTACCAATTCTTTTTTTTTCTCAATATTATTATCTCATCATAGCTAGCAAGTAGTACAAAGTTCCTATTACAGCAGCATTATTCAATGAAAGCATGCCTAGGTAGGGTAAGCCTTAAAGTGTCCTATTCCTCGTCAAGAGCCTACTAGTTATTCTTCCTTTCCCTTGATACTAACTTTAGGTACCTTAACCTACCTACACCCAACCAAATCCAGACTACCTAGGTACCCGCCTAATAGGTAGGTAGGTAGGTAGGTAGGTAGGTGCCTACTTAGGAGGCGGCCTCGAGCCCCGCGTCGGATCCTGCAGAAACAGGTAATGCCCATCGAAGCCGTCGCGCCAAGCCTCGTCGACACCGGGGTTGCCCTCGGCCGTCGCGCCCACGTCCCTCGCGCCGTAGTCGAGCATGGGGTAGCACCAGACGAGCCTGGTGACGCCGTCGCCCGTGAACAGCGCGGCCACCCCGGCGAACACCCCGTGCTCGTCGAACACGACGCGGTGGTCCCCCGGCGGCCCGGACACCGGCGACCCCTCGATCCCCGGCCACTCGCCCAGCGGCGTCGGGCTGAGGGGGAACACGAACAGTTCGCCGTCCGCGCGGCCGAGGTCGACGCGCACGGCGTGGTAGTCGGGCAGCCACTGCGATAAGCAACCAAAATTAGTACATAGGTACCTAACATAAGGTATCTAAATTACTTCGCTGAAGCACTTATCAAAGATCTGCATGTTATCGAATAGTTTTTGTGATGACAATAATTACTCTACCTAAGGACGAGCGATAAAAAATTGGGGGGGGGGGAGGGGACTAATAACAAAAGAAAAGGGGGAAATGAGTGTGTTTTAGGTAGTCGGCACTCACGGCAGCGATCCGGTTATCGGGGTTGTCGCGGT
>NW_025953041.1:1666779-1742247 GCF_022478825.1 Daldinia caldariorum | reverse complement strand
AAAAAATATATTAATATTATATATATTATTATAATAAAGTTTTTTAAATTATTATAATAATAATTTTTTTAACTTTATTAATTTATATTATTAAAACTTTAATAACATTAATTAATATTAATAAGTACGTATATATATTATAAAATAATAAATAAGTAAATTAAATAATAATAAAGGTAAAATTAATATATTAATAATATTTAAAGAAAGAAAAATTTATTTAAGGTTAATTAATAATATAATATCCTTTTATACAGTAATAATGGGTTGTTACGAACCAATAGCACAGGAACCATACTTTGTATGGAAGCGGGGATCTTGAAACGTACGATCAGGGAAACGGATAAACCTCGGTAAGCCTATTAGAAGGAAATAATCTTAATGATCTCAATGATTTCATGAGATCATTAAGATCACTAAGATTATGAAGGTTTTAGGCCCGGAATAGGAGAAGTTTATAGGATATATAATATTATTATATATTTAATCATTTATTTACGTTTTTTTAATTATTAATTTAAATTTTATATTTATATAAAAAGAAGGACTTTAAGCTTTTTTAACGAACGTTTTTAATAATATTTTAATATTTAATTTATATTATTATTATTTACTTAAAATTAAGCTTTAATTATTACATTTTTACGGACTTAAGTGTAAATTTATTATATTTTAATAGTTTTTTAATCAGTAATATTACTGGTTAAACGTAGTATAAGCGTTAACCCTGATAAAAATATTCTTTTATTTTTAAGGATTATTTATAATTTATTTATTTTAGAATATTTTTTAAATAAGTTTTTTTAAAAATTAACTATTAATTAAGATCGATTAAGCAGAAAAACGTAATTAACTTAGCGTATTATTTTTTGATTATGTTTTAAAACTAATTAATAATATAGTTTTAATAAAAATTAAGTTTTAAGTAAAATTATTAAAGCTTAAAAAAAAGTAAAAAAAACTGTTAAATTTATTAATAAAAAAAAAGTAATTAAGGATAAAAGCAATAGTAAAAATAACGATCTAAACAATGTACTATAATTAAAAAAAGATATAAAAAAGGTATATTACATATATAAAGGACTTAAGGATAAATTAACGGATTTACGCAATGAATTAGCTAAAGTTAAAAAAAAAAGGATAATAATAATAACGAACTTAATTCATATTCGGTATAATAGGACCTAACTGTTTTTTTACTTTCGGATAAAGGATTTAAACTTTTTCCATTACTTAAGTATAATAGCATTATTAACGTAAAAAATTAGCTTAATGCGGCTAAATTTTACTTAACATTTTTTTAAATTAACTTTAATAAAAATAAATATAAGGTTTTAATAATTTATTAATACTTTAAAAGAAATACCTTTATATAGCTTTAATTTATTTTAAATAACTATTTAAACAAAACTTAAAAAAAGATAAAAAAGTTTAAGTATATTTTTAATAAATATACAAATTTCGAGAAAAGAATAAAGTTAATATTTAATAACTTATTTAAAAAAGAAAATATTTATAAAGTTATTCGAAATCTTAAGTAAATTAAGAAAACCTTAAAATATGCCACTTAATTTAAGTGCTTAATAATAATAACTTAATTACCGGAAAACGTTTAGTTCAATTACTTTTATAAAGGATTAGCAATTTAAATAAAAGATAAAATCTTTAAGGAAAAAAGATTTAAATATATTAACGAATATATTAAACGAGCTATTATCCACGATAAACGGTTATACAAGAAGTTCCAGGAAAAAAGAACGAAAAAAACCTTTTTTTTACGTACTAAAAAAAAACTTAAAGAAATAAGCTTTAGCACCATCAAAATGGAAAAACTTAAAAAGAATATAATTAAAGTTAAATATTATAATTGTAACAAAATGGATTATATATTTAAAAACTATAAGGCATTTTAAAAATAGCTTAAAGTACTTAAAAAACGATTAAAGCCTTAAGTTGCAAAAGTAATATCTTTAAAAGCATTTAATATTTAAATCCTTTAAATTGCTTAAAATATTAAAAATTACGTTATTTTAAATAATTATTATTAATAACTTAACTTTTAAAGATGTAATTGTTAAGATTACTTACAATATTTTAATAACGATAAAAGAGAATTAAGAAATTAATTCCTATTTTAATAATACTTATTATTTATTAAAACCAAAAGAAAATAAGACACAAACAAAAAGTACTTATAAAGAATATCCGATTATATTAAAGGTTAATGTAATTACGAACCAAATCCTTAAATCTTAAAAAAAACTATTAAAGATATTTTAAATTAGGAATTTTAAGTATTAAATACGTAAGTTTATTATAACGAGGATTTAAATAAGAAAGAATTTATTCGAGCTTAGATTAACGAAATACTAAACCTTATGGAATAATAAAAAATTATAATATTTAAAAAAAAAAAAACGAATAACCTTTTTACAAACTTAATAATATATAAAGATAAATAATTAACTATTAAGCTTATAACGAAGGAGTATTAAACTTTAATTTAAGATAGATTATAAATAAAGATTATATTTGTATTTAAAAACGAATTATTAAATAAAAAAAGGAGTAAGATCGAAAATTTTATATGTTTTCCATAAGTTAAACAACTACAATTTTATCGATTTTAAGCTTTATTTAATTATGGAAATTAAAAATATAATAATTCTTAGTTATTAAAAAATTATAAAAAAGAAAAGTAATGTATGTAAGATTAGAATTTATAATAGCGGTTATTAATAAATATTTTTAAGTATAAAAAAAAAAAGTACTAATAATTAAAGCCGATTTAAAAAAAGTAAAGATTAATATCTTAAAAATTATGTATTTTTTATAAGAAGTTATTAGGATAAAGCGGTCCTTGGACACAGAAGGATAAATCCCTATTTTTAGAACTAAGAAACTTAATTTAAAACTAAAGGCGCACGTACACGATTTACAGTAAAACTTAAAATATAAATAATATTACGAGATATCTTAAATCTCTTATCCTTATAATTAATACTAAATATATAACTTAGCTAAAAAAAAACATAAGTTTTTAGCTCAAATCGGTAAAAAGATATTTGCTTATATATAAGTGTAAATATATTAGTAAGGTTAAAATCGAGTTAAAACTTACCCCTTTAAAAAATATACGAACAAATAATGTGGTTATCGGTATTACACTCCCCACAAATAATAAACCTTATAAATGCACGCATTACAAAAAGTCGTAAAAAGCTTGCAACTAACATAAATGTTAAATGCATATAATTCACAAGTTTATTATTTTAAAAAAGTATATTAAAGAATACGAAAACATAAAGGTATTTAATAAAACCTTATTAAAACTTATTAAAAAATAATAAAACTAACTCGAAAAAAGGGACTTAAATAAAGAAAATACCTTAAAAAGCTTTAATGCAGTACAAATAATTAATAACTACTTATATATAATAATAAAATAAAAAGATTAAAGGATTTAAATATTAATAAATTGTGAATGTTTTATAAATATTATATAACTTAATATAGTTAATAAATATTAAATTAATTATTAAAAAAAAGAAATATTATATAAGGTATTTACAATTAATAAATAATTAATTAAATATAATAAAAAATAAATTAAATGAGAAATTATAAATCTCCTAGTTTAAATTTAATAAAAAAATTAATTAATTACTTTCAATATCGTTAATACTTAATACAATATAATTTTAAAAAAACCTTAATTAGAAATTAATAACTTAAAGATAAATTAACAGAAAAACATTATCGAGTAATTATTATTAAAATTAAGTACAAAAAGTTATAAACCTAAGCATTAAAAAAAGGCTAATTTAAATAAGCTTAATATAGCAACAAATAAGCACATATTTACGGCTTTCGAAAAAGCCTATTAAATAATACCTTTATACATATTACAACTTACAAAACTAATTAAACAAATGAAATAATAAAAAACAACTAAAAGAAAAATTAAAGTAATATATAATAAATTTACTAACGTACTTAAGAAATATTAAAAGAAATACTTAAAATTATTTATTAAAAAACTAAATACGAATATAAAAGTTCCAAATTATAAACTTTATAACCATAAAATAAATCTTAAAGAAAAATAATTACCTAAATTAAATAAAGTATATTTACTAAGTGTAAATAAATAAAAAGCATTAATTAAAATTATTAAACGAAAATTTAAAAAAAATACATACGGAAATCAAATTTATTAATAAGGAACTTAATTTTTCTAATACTTAAAAAAAATAAAGATAAAATATTAAAACTAAATAAAAATAAAAATATAATATATTAAAATATGTACAATTATTAATACTTTAATTTTATAATTAAGTAAAATAATTACCCTTTATTTAATATTAATAACTTAATAAAAATAATAAAAAATATAAAATAATTTATAATATTAAACTTTAAAAAAGCTTTTTACTTAATTCGGATAACTAAAGGAAACAAATGGAAAATAATAATATAAACCCCTTTCAAATATTATAAATATTTAATTATATTATTTAAACTTATAAATATATTAATAACATTTTAAGGAATAATCGAAACCGTATTACGGAAGTTCTTAAGAAAAACAGTTTTTATTTATTTAAACAATATTTTGATTTTCTCCAAAACCTTTAACTAATATAAAAAATATATGGATAAAATATTAAAAGCTTTAAATAAAGCCAATCTACTAGTAAATCCAAAGAAAAGCAAGTTTTATATATAAAAAATTAATTATTTAAAATATATAATAACGCTTAAATAAATTAAAATACAAAACTTAAAAATTGCAGCAATATACGATTAATTAACGTTAAATAATATTATTATTATATAACAGTTTTACGGCTTTATTAATTATAATAAACGGTTAATAAAAAACTTTAATAAAATCATAAACCTTATAATAATTACTATATGAAAAAAAGAAAGAACTTTTTAATAAACGTTAAAAGCGGACTAAGCCTTTAAAAAAATATAAAAAGCCATTGTTAGTAATTTAGTAATGAAATTACCTCGGCCGGATCGGCCCAAACAGATTTATACAAACGGATTTAATGCAACTATAAGCGCAATTTTAAAATAACTTAAAGATAATAAAATATAACATTTAATAGCATATTTATTTAAAACTTTTAAAAAAGCCCAAATAAAATATTAAATTTATAATAAAAAATTACTTATTATTATAATAACATTTAAAAAATAAAAGTACTAGTTTAATAAAATAAAGGAATTAATTATTATCCTTTTTAATTATAATAACTTTAAAACGCTAATAATTATTTAAAAACTAAAACTTAAGGTTTAAAAATAAATAAAATACCTTAATAATTTTAACTTTAAAATAGTTTACGTCGCAAGAAAAGCAAATACATAAATAAATGTACTTAATAAACTAAACAGCGTTAGCATTAAAGATATAATAGAAGAAAAAGCAGTACTTATGTTAAATAAATAAAAAGCGTTTGTTCTTTTAGCATTATATTTTACGGAAAAAGACAATATCTAGATAGCACACATTAAAGCAGCTATATTTAACGAGGAGCTACCTTAAAAAACCAGAACAGGAGATAATGTAATTACTTATTTAAAAAAGGTATATATATTTAAGAACTTATAATACAAGTTCGTTAAAAAATACCACGAACATCTTTTATACGAATACTAAAATATTTTTTAAACTATGTAATAAATAATGAAAAACTATAATTTCTTTAGCTTACTAATAATAATTAAAAAAGTAATTAATAAATATAATATGTGTAATAAAATAAAGTTAATTAAATATAAACCATATAAATTTATATAATTAATAAAAATTTTAAATAAAGCATGAAAAACCATAACGTAAGATTTTATTATTAAATTATTATTATTAAAAGAACCTATAATTAATACTTTATATAATAGCATATAGGTAATAGTTAATAAATTAATTAAGTATGGATATTTTATATTATATAAAAAATTAAACATAATAAAAAATTTAATTTATGTTTTTTTTAAATATATAATTAATAAATATAAATTATTAAAACATATTATATTAAATAAAAATAAGTTATTTATATTTAAATTTTAAATTAACTTAATAGTAAAAATAAATATAAAATAAAAGCTATTTATAATATATTATTTATAATTAAACAAATAAATAAAGCGTTTAAATTAAACGTTAAAATAATATTTTCGCATATATATTAATAAAATGTAAAATAATTGGGTAAAATTATTACTTTAAATAAAAATCATATATAATAACTTTATTAACAAAAATATAAAAATATTCCCATTTAAAGTAAATATTAATTATAATTTTATTATTATAAAATTAATTAATATAAAAAAAACATTTATACTTAAAGTAAAAGTTATAACGGAATAAATTATTATTACATAAAAATATTTAGCAAATAAGCTTAAATTTTTATAAATAAAAATAAAAAAATATAGTAATTAATATAAAATCGAAGGACTAATCTTTAAAGGAGGAAATAAGGTTTATTTATTATAACAAAATATTAAAATTAAAAAACTAAGTAATAAATTAAATTATAAGAAATTTAAACCTTTTAAAATCGAAAAAGTTATTTTAAAAATTAATTACAAATTATTATTACTAGTAAAAATAAAGTTACACTTAATATTTTATATTTCCTTATTAAAAAAGCACTTGAAAATGTATTAATATAAATTACTTTAAACGTCGAAACTAATTAAAAATATAATATTAAAAAGATATTAAATTTTAAAAAATTTAAAAATTAAATTAAATATTTAATTAAGTAAAAAAATTACCCATTAAAAGAAAATATATAAAAACTAATTAAGTACTTTAAAAACATTTAAAAGTTTATAAAAACATTTTACTAAGAAAATCTTAACTGCTTATAAATAATAACGGATTTATCTTTAAGTTAAAACCATCTTAAAAAACAATGGCCCCGCTAAGGTCGTCCCCGGAAGAATTAAGTAATATAAACGGATTAACTTAATTAAAAACATCTTAACTCTTACCCTTTTTTTTTTCTTTTTTACGATTTAACTTTTCCTTACGTTAAAAAATATAAAAGGTTTTACCTTTAGCTTCTTTTTCCTTAATATAAATTTCCTTTAAATAAAAAATAAATTACAATAAGTTTTTTTAATACCGAGATATTTTATCCTTAATTTTATAGCGTTTATCTTTAAAAAACTTTATCTTACTCTTTAGTTTACGAAAAGAATTTATTTTTAAAATATTATAATTAAAACATTAACTTTTTTAAATACAAACATTATAAAATAACAGATCGGAAATAAAAATACAAAGAAATTCCTTAAAGTATTTACAATTAAAATATAAAATAAAAGCAACATTAATTAATTTAATATAAAAAGCACAAAGTTCCTTACTTTCCCGTTAATTAGTACAGTTTTTGCATTTCGTAATAAATTTAAACACATAATTTAATATTTTAATAAATTAGCTTAAAAAAATATATAAAAAAAAAGAAAAACAAATACAAAAACACATTTATTAATAAATCTTTAAAGATAAAGAACCTAAAAAAAGGGAAATAATATTACGAATTAACAGCATAAAAACTATACTTTATATAAAAACGGAAATCCTAAAACGTACAATTAAAAAAACGGATAAACTTTAATAAGCTTATTAAAGGGAAATAATCTTAATAATTTTAATAATTTTATGAGATCATTAAAATCACTAAAATCACAAAGGCTTTAAGCCCAAAATAGGAAAAGTTTATAAGATATATAATATTACCATATATTTAATCATTTATTTACATTTTTTTAACTATTAATTTAAACCTTATATTTATATAAAAAAAAGGACTTTAAACCTTCTTAATAAACGCTTTTAATAATATCTTAACACTTAACCCGTATCGTTACTATTTACTTAAAATCAAGCCCTAATTACTACACTCTCACGGACTTGAGTGTAAGTTCGTTACATGGGTATACTGTTCCTCTTTTTAATATTAATAACAAAGCACCTTATTGGGGATAAGGTGTTTAAGCGCCGATATTATATAATTACTAGTATTTTAATTAATTTTATTTTTAAAAGGAAATTATAAAAGTAAAAATTATTAAAATTATATATTATAAAGTTAAATTTAAGTATTTAAAAGAAAAAAAAATAAGAATTAAAATGTTTTTAATTAAATTAATCCTTTTAGATTTTTTAATTCTTCCGGGGGCAATTTTAACGGGGCTATTACTTTTTAAAATAACTTTAATTTAAAAATTAATTTATTAATATTTATAAATAATTAAAATTTTCTTAATAAAATGTTTTTATAAGCTTTTAAATGTTTTTAAAGTGTTTAATTAATTTTTAAATATTTTCTTTTAATAAATAATCTTTTTATTTAATTAAATATTTAATTTAATTCTTAAATCTTTTAAAGTTTAATACCCTTTTAACTTTATATTTTTAATTAATTTTAACGTTTAAAATAATTTATATTAAAATATTTTCAAGTGCTTTTTCTAATAAAGAAATATAAAATATTAAATATAATTTCGTTTTTACTAATAATAATAATTTATAATTAATTTTTAAAATAACTTTTTCAATTTTAAAAAATTTAAATTTCTTATAATTTAATTTATTATTTAGTTTTTTAATTTTAATATTTTGTTATAATAAGTAAATTTTATTTCCCTTCTTGAAAATTAGTCCTTTAATTTTATATTAATTATTATATTTTTTTATTTTTACTTATAAAAATCTAAGTTCATTTATTAAATATTTTTACGTAATAATAATTTATTTTATTGTAACTTTTATTTTAAAAATAAGTATTTTTTTATATTAATTAATTTTGTAATAATAAAATCATAATTAATATTTATTTTAAATAAAGATATTTTTATATTTTTATTTATAAAATTATTATATATAATTTCCGCTTATAATAATAATTTTACTTAATTATTTTATATCTCGTTAATATATATGCGAAAATACTGTTTTAACATTTAATTTAAATGCTTTATTTATTTATTTAATTATGGATAATATATTATTAATAGTTTTTATTTTATACCCATTTTTATTATTAAGCTAATTTAAAATTTGGATATAAATAACTTATTTTTATTTAAAATAATACGTTTTAATAATTTATATTTATTAATTACGTGCTTAAAAATATATAAATTAAATTTTTAACTATATTAAATTTTTTATATAATATAAAATATTTATATTTAATTAATTTATTAATTATTACTTATATGTTATTATATAGTATATTAATCATAGGTTTTTTTAATAATAATAACTTAATAATAAAATCTTATATAATAATTTTTTAAGCTTTATCCGGAATTTTTATAAATTATATAAGCTCGTATAACTTATATTTAATTGCTTTAATTTTATTATATATATTACAGTTATTAATTACTTTTTTAATTGCTTTAAATAAATTTAAAAAATTATAATCTCTTATAATTTATTACATAATTTAAAAGATTCTTTAATATTTATATAATAAATATTTATAATATTTTTTAACAAATTTATATTATAAAACTTTTAATATATATATTTTACTTAAATATATAATTACATTTTTTCTTATCTTAATATCCGTAAATAATTTTTCCATTAATAATATTTCTTTAATATATATTATTCATATGTTATTTTTTTTTATAAAATATAATATTAATAAAATAAGTACTTTTTATCCGTTTAATATAAGTATTACTTTTTTTTTATTATATCTTTTATATTAACGCTATTAAGTTTATTAAATACATTTACTTACATATTAACCTTTTTTATAACGTAAATAATCTTAAAATTAAAATTATTAAAATATTTTATTTATTTTTAAACCTTAAGTTTTAATTTTTAAATAATTATTAACATTTTAAAGTTATTATAATTAAATAACATTATAATTAATTCTTTAATTCCGTTAAACTAATATCTCCATTCCTTAAATACTATAATAATAACAAATAATTTTTTATTGTAAGTTTAATATTTTATTTAAGCTTTTTTAAAAATCTTAAATAAATATACTATTAAATACCATATTTTATTATTTTTAAATTATTTTAAAATTACGCTTATAATTACATTAAATCCATTTATATAAATTTGTTTTAACTAATCCGGCTTAAGTAATTTTATTATTAAATCATTAATAATAACTTTTTATATTTTTTTAAAAGCTTTATTTACTTCCAGCATATTACGAGCTAACAGGTAATAAAGCCATATCCAGTATGGAAGCAAGGATATTAATTAATAACATTTCGGTTAAACCTTGGATATATAAATCTTATAAATCTTATAAATTTTAAGGATTTTATTAAAAAATATAAAATCTTTAAAATCCTTAAAAATTATAAGATTTACGATGCCTTTAATAGAATATTAAATAAAAAAGGAAGTTTATAAGATATTTAAAATTATTATATATTTAAATATTTATTTACATTTTTTTAATTATTAATTTAAATTTTATATTTAACCTATATAAAGAAAAAACTTTAAGCTTTTTTAATAAATATTTTTAATATTTTATTAATATTTAACTTATATTATTATTATTTATTTAAAATTAAGATCTTTATTATTATATTTTAACAAATTTAAATATAAGTTTATTATATTTTAATAGTTTTTTAATTAATATTATTATTAGTTAAGTATAATATAAATGCTAATTTAAATAATAATATTTTTTTACTTACTTAAATTAATTATAATTTATTTATTTTAAAATATTTTTTAAACGAATTTCTTAAAAATTAACTTTTAATAAAAGTTAATTAAATAAAATAAAATAATAAATTTAATATATTATTTTTTAATTATATATTAGGACTTATTAATAATATGGTTTTAATAGAGATTAGGTCTTAAGTTAGATTATTTAAAGAAAAGGTAAAAAAAATTACTAAAATTTTAAATAAAAGAAAAAAAAAGGTTTAAATTAAGGATAAATAAATAAGAATTTTAAGAAAAAGATTTTAAAAAATATATAATGTTTATTAGGTATTTAAAGAAAAAGTAAAAACCTTAAAAAAGGAATTAACTTAACTTAAAATTAAAAAAGGCGAAAATCTTAACGAAGATCTTAATAATAACCTTAATAATAACTTTAATAAAAATCTTAACTCATAACTTACTAAGCAATAAAAACCCACAATTTTGCTATTATTTAATAAAAGATTTAAGCCCTTTTTACTACTTAAATATAATAACATTATAAATATAAAAGCTTAGCTTAATATAATTAAGCTTTATTTAGCTTTCTTTCAAATTAATCTTAGTGAAAATAAATATAAAGTACTAACTGTATGTTAATATTTTAAAAGTAATGCCTTTAAGTGGCTTTAGTTTATTATAAATAATTATCTCAATAATATTTAAAAAAAGATGGAAAAATCATAATATATTTTTAATAAGTATTTTAACTTTAAAAATAGGATAAAGTTAATATTTAATAATTTACTTAAAAAGGAAAATGCTTAAAAAGTTATTTAAAACTTTAAATAAATTAAAAAAGCCTTAAAATATATTATTAAGTTTAAACGATTAATAATTATTATTTAACTTTTTAAAAATATTTAATTTAATTATTTTTATAAGGGATTAATTATGTAAGTTAAAAATAAAATTTTTAAGAAAAAAGATTTAAGTATATTAATAAATATATTAAACGTACTATTATTTATAATAAAAGATTATACAAAAGATTTTAAGAAAAGAAAATTAAAAAGCTTATTTTTACCCGCATTAAGAAAAAAATTAAAAAGGTTAATTTTAATATTATTAAAATGGAAAAACTTAAGAAAAATATAATTAAAATTAAATGTTATAATTATAATAAAATGAATTATATATTTAAAAATTATAAAATGTTATATAAACAATTTAAAATATTAAAAGAATAATTAGAACTTTAAGTTATAAAAGTAATATTTTTAAAAACATTTAATGTTTAAGTTTTTTAAATTGCTTAAAATATTAAGAATTATATTATTATTAATAATTATTGCTTTTAAAAAAACATTTATAAATGTAATTATTAGGATTACTTATATTATCTTAACGAAAAAAAAAATAAGAAATTAGTTCGTATTTTAGTAATATTTATTATTTATTAATATTAAAAAAAGATAGGATATAAATAAAAATTGCCTATGGAAAATGCCAGATTGTATTAAAGGATAATGCAATTATAAATTAAAAGCTTAAATACCTTTTAAAATTATTAAAAACGATTTAAAGGAAAAACTTTAAGTAATAATCAATTAAAATAACTATAATAAGAATGAGTTTAATAAGGTAATAAACTTTATTAATAAATAGGAAATCGTTATAAAATAATAAAAGAACGAATGGCTTTTTTATAAATTAAATGAAATAAAATAATAGGTAATAAATTATTAAATATATAATAATGGTATTATAAATATAAATTTAAGATAGTTAATCAAAAATAATTGCATTTATATTTAAAAACAAATCGTTAAAAAAGAAAAAGAGTAAGATAAAAAGTTTTATATATTTTTAATAAATTAAATAATATTAGTTCTTTTTATTATAGTTTTTATTTAACTATAAAAATTTAAAATATAATGTTTTTTAGTTATTAAAAGATTATAAAAATAAGAAATTATATATATTAAAAGAGAATTTATTATATAAATTATTAACAAATATTTTAAAGCATAAAGAAAAAAAGTATTAATTATTTAAATTAACTTAAAAATTATAAAAGTTAATATTTTAAAAATAATTTACATTTTATAAAAGGTTATTAAAATTGAACAATCTTTAGATATTAATGGATAAATTCTTATCTTTAATATTAAAAAACCTAATTTAAAACTAAAATTACACATGTATAATTTATAATAAAATTTAAGATATAAGAAATATTATAAAATATTTTAAATATTATATTTTTATAATTATTATTAAATATATAATTTAATTAAAAAAAATACGGGATTTTGGCTTAAGTTAGTTAAAGGATATTTATTTATATATTAATGTAAAGATATTAACAAAGTTTAAATTAAGTTCGAATTAACTTTTTTAAGAAGTATATAAGTATATAATGTAATTTTAAGCATTACACTTTTAACTAAGGACAGGCCCTAAGCTTATACGCATTATAGAAAGATATAGGAAAATTATAATTAATATAAATATAAAATATATATAATTTATAAATTTATTATTTTAAGGAAGTATATAAAATAATATAAAAATATAAAAGTACTTAATAAATCTTTAATAAAACTTGTAAAAAAATAATAAAAATAGTTTAAAAAAAAGGACTTTAATAAAGAAAATAATTTTATAAATTTTAATACAATTAAAGCCATTAATAATTACTTATATATTATAATGGAATAAAAGGATTAGAAATTCTAAATATTAATTAATTATAAATATTTAATAAATATTATTAATTTAAATATAATTAATAAATACTTAATTAATTATTAAAAAAAAGAATTACTATATTAAAAATTAGTAATTAACGGATAATTAATTAAATATAATAAAAAATAAATTAAATGAAAAGTTATAAATCTCTTAATCTAGATTTAATAAAGGGATTATTTAATTTCTTTTAATATTATGGACACTTAATATAACATAATTTTAAAAAAAAACCTTAATTAAAAGTTAATAACCTAAAAATAAATTAGTAAAAAAATATTATTAAGTAATTATTATTAGAGTTAAGTACTAAAGGTTATAAATCTAAGCATTAGAAAAAAGCTAACTTAAATAAACTTAATACAGTAATAAAAAGGTATATATTTATAACCTTTAAAAGAGCTTATAAGGTTATATCTTTATATATATTATAACTTATAAAACTAATTAAAGAAATAAAATAATAAAAAATAATAAAAGGAAAAATTAAGGTAATATATAATAAATTTGTTAACGTATTTAAAAAATATTAAAAGAAATATCCAAAATTATTTGCTAAAAAACTAAATACTAATATAAAAGTCCTAAATTATAAACCTTATAACCATAAAATAAACCTTAAAAAAATAATTACTTAAATTAAATAAAGTATATTTATTAAGTATAAATAAATAAAAGGTATTAATTAAAATTATTAAATAAAAGCTTGAAAAAAGATATATATAAAAATTAAACTTATTAATAAAGAGCTTAATCTTTTTAATATTTAAAAAAAATAAAAATAGGATATTAAGACTAAATAAAAATAAAAATATAATATATTAAAATATATATAACTATTAACATTTTAACTTTATTACCAAATAAAATAGCTACTCTTTACTTAATATCAATGGTTTAATGAAAATAATAAGGAATGTAAAATAGTTTATAATATTAAACCTTAAAAAGGTATTTTATTTAATTTAAATAATTAAAAGTAACAAATGGAAAATAGTAATATAAACTTTTTTTAATTATTATAAATGTTTGGTTATGCCATTTGAATTTATAAATATGTTAATAATATTTTAAGGAATAATTGAAACCATATTACGGAAATTTTTAGGAAAAACAGTTTTTATTTATTTAAATAATATTTTAATCTTTTTTAAAACTTTTAATTAATACGAAAAACATATAAATAAAATATTAAAAACTTTAAATAAAATTAACTTATTAATAAATTTAAAAAAAAAGTAAATTCTATATACAAAAGATCGATTATTTAAAATATATTATTATATTTAAATAAATTAAAATATAAAACTCGAAAATTGTAATAATATAAAATTAGCTAACGTTAAATAATATTATTACTATATAATAATTTCACGGATTTACTAACTATAGTAAATAATTAATAAAGGACTTTAACAAAATTATAAATTTTATTATAATTACTATATAAAAAAAGGAAAGAACCTTTTAATGAACGCTAAAAACAGATAAAACTTTTAAAAAAATATAAAAAGTTATTACTAACGATTTAATAATGAAATTACTTCAGCTAAATTAGTTAAAACGAATCCATATAAACGGATCAAATGCAATCATAAGTGCAATCTTAAAATAACTTAAAGATAATGGGATATAGCATTTAATAGCATATTTATTTAAGACCTTTAAAAGAGCTTAAACGTAATACCAAACTTATAACAAAGAATTATTTATTATTATTATAGCATTTGAAAAATGAAAATACTAACTTAATAAAACCAAAGAATTAATTACAATACTATTTAATTATAATAATTTTAAAATGTTAATAACTATTTAGAAATTAAGATTTAAAGTTTAAAAATAAGTAAAATATCTTAATAACTTTAATTTTAAAATAGTTTATATTGTTGAAAAAGCAAATATATAAATAAATATATTAAATAAACTTAATAGTATTAACATAAAAAATATAATAAAAAAAAAGTAATATTTATATTAAATAAATAAGGAGCATTTATTTTATTAATATTATATCTTATAAAAAAAGATAATATATAAATAATATATATTAAAAAAATATTACTTTTAGAGGAATTACTTACAAGCACTTAAATAAGAGAAAAAGTAATTACGTACCTAAATAAAATATACGTACTAAAGGCCTTATAATATAAATTTATTAAAAAATATTATAAATATTTATTATATAAATATTAAAAAATCTTTTAAATTATGTAACAAATTACTAAAAATTATAACTTCCCAAATCTACTTAAGGTAATTAAAGAAATAATTAATAATTATAATATATATAATAAAATTAAAGTAATTAAATATAAATTATACGAACTTATTTAACTTACAGAAATTTCGGATAAAGCTTGGAAAATTATTACATAAAATTTCATTATTAAGCTACTACTATTAAAAGAATTTATAATTAATATATTATATAATAACATATAGGTAATAATTAATAAATTAATTAAATATAGATATTTTATACTTTATAAAGAATTTAATACAGCTAAAAATTTAACTTATACATTTTTTAAATATATAATTAGTAAATACAGATTATTAAAACGTATTATTTTAAATAAAGATAAGTTATTTATATTTAAATTCTGGATTAGTTTAATAGTAAAAATAAATGTAAAATAGAAATTGTTAACAGCGTACCACTTATAATTAAATGAATAAATAAAGCATTTAAATCAAACGTTAAAATAGTATTTTCGTACATATATTAACAAAATATAAAATAATTGGGTAAAATTATTACTATAAGTAAAAATTATATATAATAACTTTATAAATAAAAATATAAAAATATTTTCATTTAAAATAAATACTAATTACAATTTTATTACCATAAAGTTAATTAATATAAAAAAGATAATTATTCTTAAGGTAAAAGCTATAACAAAATAAATTATTATTATGTAAAAATATCTAATAAACGAACTTAAATTCTTATAAATAAAAATAAAGAAATATAATAATTAATATAAAATTAAAGAACTAATTTTTAAGAAGGGAGATAAAATTTATTTATTATAATAAAATATTAAAATTAAAAAACCAAATAATAAATTAAATTATAAGAAACTTAAACTTTTTAAAATTGAAAAAATTATTTTAGAAATTAATTATAAATTATTATTATTAATAAAAATAAAATTATATTTAATATTTCATATTTTTTTATTAGAAAAAGTACTTAAAAATGCCTTAATATAAATTATTTTAAATATTAAAGCTAATTAAAAATATAAAGTTAAAAAAATATTAAATTTTAAAAGATTTAAAAATTAAATTAAATATTTAATTAAATAAAAGGACTACTTACCAAAAGAAAATATTTAAAAACTAATTAAGTACCTTAAAAATGCTTAAGAATTTGTAAAAACATTTTACCGAAAAAATCCTAACTGCTTACAAACGTTAATAAATTAACCCTTAAGTTAAAACCATCTTAAAAAACAATGGCCCCGCCGGGATTGCCTTTAGAAGAATTAAAAGGTCTAAAAGGATTAACCTAATTAAAAACGTCTTAATTTCTATCCTCCTTTTTTTCCAAACGCTTAAATTTAACTTTATAATATATAATTTTAATAACTTTTGCCTTTATAACCTTTTCTTAAAAACAAAGTTAATTAAAACGCTTAATATAATTAAATATATTACTTTAATAATAATTAATTTCTTTTTATTAATTATTAATTTTAATTTAATACTTATAAATTTTATTATAATATTTGCAAATTTCATTTAATTAACCTTTAATTTCTTTATATAATTAAAAAAGTTCTTCCTTAATTTTATAACGCTTATTACGCAAATAAAGTAATTTAGAAAATATATTATTTAAGGAATTTATTTTTATTACATTATATCCCAAACAATTATTATTACAGATATAATAATTATAAATAAAAAAATTAATAATTAAAAAGTAAAAAATTTTATTTATATAAAAACAATAAAAATAAAATATTTCCTAATAATTAAAAAACTTAATAAAAGTAATACGAACTTTATAAGTAACTTTTTAATTAAACCGATAACAAATTTTAAAACTTACTTTCGATATATATTTTAATATTATAAAAAAAGTTAATTTTATTAAACTAAAATAAAAATAAAAAAATGGAAAAGAAGAACTTACTAGGATTTTTAAAGATAAAAAGGCTTAAAAAGAAAGAAATAATATTACAAACTAATAAGTAATAAAGCTATACCTAATATAAAAGCAGAGATATTAATTAATAACATTTTAATTAAACCTTGGATATATAAATTTTATAGATTTTATAAATCTTAAAAATTTTATTAAAAAACATAAAATCTTTAAGATTTTTAAGAATTATAAAATCTATAATGCCCTTAATAAAACATCAAATAAAAAAAAAGGTTTATAAAATATTTAAAATTATTATATATTTAAACATTTATTTACATTTTTTTAACTATTAATTTAAATCTTATATTTAACCTATATAAGGAGAAAAACTTTAAGCTTTCTTAATAAACATTTTTAACGTTTTATTAATATTTAACCCATATTATTACTATTTACTTAAAATTAAAACCCTTGTTATTACACTTTAACGGACCTAAATGTAAGTTCGTTACACGGCATCTATTAAAAAGTTCTTTTTTTTCCATATATAATAATTATAATAAAATTTATAATTTTGCTAAAATCCTTTATTAATTATTTATTATAATTAACAAAGCCGTGGAATTATTATATAATAATAATACTATCTAATATTAATTAATTTTATACTGTTATAATTTTTAAATTTTATATTTTAATTTATTTAAAAGTAATTATATACTTTAAATAATTAATTTTTTATATATAAAATTTGCTTTTCTTTAAGTTTATTAATAAATTAACCTTATTTAAAGCTTTTAATATTTCGTCCATATATTTTTTATATTAATTAAAGATTTTAAAAAAAATTAAAATATTATTTAAATAAATAAAAACTATTTTTCTTAAAGATTTCCGTAATACAATTTTAATTATTCCTTAAAATATTACTAACGCATTTATAAATTTAAATAATATAATTAAACATTTATAATAACTAAAAAGAATTTATATTATTATTTTCCATTTATTATTTTTAACTATTTAAATTAAATAAAATACCTTTTTAAAGTTTAATATTATAAACTATTTTATATTTCCTATTATTTTTATTAACCCATTAATATTAAATAAAAAGTAACCATTTTATTTAATAATAAAGTTAAAGTACTAATAATTATACACATTTTAATATATTATATTTCCATCTTTATTTAATCTTAATATCTCATTTTTATTTTTCTTAAATATTAAAAAAATTAAACTCCTTATTAATAAATCTAATTTTCATATATATCCTTTTTCGAATTTTCGTTTAATAATTTTAACTAATACCTTTTATTTATTTATATTTCATAAATATACTTTATTTAACTTAAGTAATTATCTTTTTTTAAAATTTATTTTATAATTATAAAGTTTATAATTTAAAACTCCTATATTTATATTTAATTTTTCAGTAAATAATTTTAAATATTTTTTTAATATTTTTTTAATACGTTAATTAATTTATTATATATTACTTTAATTTTTCCTTTTATTATTTTTTATTATTTTATTTCTCTAATTAATTTTACGGGTTATAATATATATAAAAGTATTACTTTATAAACTTTTTTAAAAATTATAAATATATACTTTTTTACTATTATATTAAGTTCATTTAAATTAGCTTTTTTTTAATGTTTAAATTTATAACTTTCCGTACTTAATTCTAATAATAATTACTTAACAGTATTTTTCTATTAATTTATTTTTAAGTTATTAATTTTTAATTAAGGTTTTTTTAAGATTATATTATATTAAATATTTATAATATTAAAGGAAATTAAATAATCTTTTTATTAAATTCGGATTAAAAGATTTATAATTTTTTATTTAATTTATCCTTTATTATATTTAATTAATTATTTATTAATTATTAATTTTTAATATAGTAATTCTTTTTTTTAATAATTAATTAAGTATTTATTAATTATATTTAAATTAATAATATTTATTAAATATTTATAATTAATTAATATTTAAAACTTTTAATCTTTTTATTTTATTATAATATATAAGTAATTATTAATAATTTTAATTGTATTAAAGTTTATAAAGTTATTTTCTTTATTAAAGTTTTTTTTTCGAGTTAATTTTATTATTTTTTTATAAGTTCTATTAAAAACTTATTAAATACCTTTATATTTTCATATTATTTTATACATTTTTTTAAAGTAATAAATTTATAAATTATATGTATTTAATATTTATATTAGTTATAATTTTCTTATATTTTTTTATAATATGTGTACTCTCGAAATTTATTTTCTGTTAAAAATATAATATTAAAAATTATGTTATTTATTTATATGTTTTTTAAAAGAGTTAATTCGAATTTGATTTGGACTTTATTAATATTCTTATATTAATATATAAGTAAATATTCTTTAACCGATTTAAGCTAAAATCTTATATTTTTTTTTAATTAAGTTATATATTTAATAATAATTGTAAAAATATAATATTTAAAATATTTTATAATGTTTTTCATATTTTAGGTTTTATTATAAATTATAAATATATATTTTTAATTTTAAATTAAGTTTTTTAATATTAAGGATAAGGATTTATTTATTTATATTTAAAAATCGCTTAATTTTTATAGCTTTTTATAAAGTATATATAATTTTTAAAATATTAATTTTTATAATTCTTAAATTAATTTAAATAGCTAGTACTTTCTTTTTTTATATTTTAAAATATTTATTAATAATTTACGCAATAAATTCTTTTTTTATATATATAATCTTTTATTTTTATAATCCTTTAATAATTAAGAAATATTATATTTTTAATTTTTATAATTGGATAAGTGTTATAATAAAAGGAATTAAAGTTATTTAATTTATTAAGAATATGTAAAACTTTTTATTTTACTTTTTCTCTTATTTAATAATGCGTTTTTAAATATAAATGCAATTATTTTTAATTAATTATTTTAAATTTATATTTATAATACCGTTATTATATATTTAATAGTTTATTATCTATTATTTTATCTTATTTAATTTATAAAAAAGCCATTTGTTTTTTTATTATTTTATAATAATTTTTTATTTGTTTATAAATTTTATAACTTTATAAAACCTATTTTTATTATAATTATTTTGTTAAGTTATTATTTATAATTTTGTCACGAACCAACAGCACGGGAACCATACCTTGTATGGAAGCGGGGATCTCGAAACGTACGATCCCAGGAACGGATAAACTACGGGTAAAACGTATTGGAGGGAAGTGATCCTGGTGATCCTGGTGATCTTGCAGGATCACTAGAATCAACAGGATCATCAAAGGGCACGATAACCTCAGAGGACGGGGAGGTCTACGGGTACTTAAAAACCATCATGTATCTAGACATTCATTTACGTTTCCTTAGCTATCAATCTAAGTCTTATATCTAACCCATATAAGAGGAAGGACTCCAAGCCTTCCTGACGAACACTTTCAACGTTTTATTGACACTTGACCCGTATCGCTACTGTTTACCTAAAATCAAGACCCCTGTTACTACACTCTAACGGACCTGAGTGTAGGTTCGTCACAAATTTTTCTTTTAAATTATTTTTAATAGTTTTTAAAGGTATTTAAACCTTTGGTTTATAATTATACCATTTTTTAATATAATTTAATATACCTTATAAACAATCTTTATTTATATTTTATCTTTTTTCGGTTTTAATAAATAATAAATATTATTAAAATATAAATTAATTTTTTATTTACTTTTTTTCTTTATTAAAATAACGTAAGTAATTTTATTAATTATATTTGTAAATATTCTTTTAAAAATAATAATTATTAATAATAATATAATTCTTAATATTTTAAGTAATTTGGAAAATTTAAATATTAAATATTTTTAAAAATACTGTTTTTATAATTTAAGATTTTAATTATTCCTTTAGTACTTTAAATTACCTTTAAAATATTTTATAATTTTTAAATATATAATTTATTTTGTTACAATTATAACATTTTATTTTAATTATATTTTTTTTAGTTTTTTTATTTTAACGGCATTAAGGCTTACTTTTTTAAATTCTTTTTTAATATGAGTAAAAATAAGCTTTTTAATCTTTTTCTTTTGAAACCTTTTGATGGTTGTGTGACATCGGCGCATAAGCACCTTATCCCCGATAAGGTGCCTTATCGCCAATACTGGAGGGAGAAACAGTGTACCTTCTATTATTGTATAAAAGGACATCACATTGTTAGCTAGCCTCAGATAGATTCTTCCCTCCTTAGACATCATCAATATACTAGTCTCACCCCCATTGTTATTTGATTTACTTGTTTATTGCTTTATATTATACGTACGTACTTATTAACACTTTTTGTACGATCTTTTATTATAGATAATAGCGCGTTCGATATATTTATTAATATATTTAAGCCTTTTCTTTTTAAAATCTCATTTTTAATTTATATGGTTAATCTTTTATAAAAGTAATTAAACTAAATATCCTTAAAAAGTTAAGCGATTATTATTAATTGTTTAAATTTAATAATATATTTTAAGGCTTTTTTAATTTATTTAAAGTTTAAATAATTTTATAAATATTTTTTTAAGTGAATTATTAAATATTAATTATATTTTATTTTTAAAGTTAAAATATTTATTAAAAATATATTTAAATTCTTTTATCCTTTTTTAAATTTTGTTAAAATGGTTATTTATAATAAATTAAAGTTACTTAAAAGTATTACCTTTAAAGTGCTAATATATTATTAGGACTTTATATTTATCTTTATTAAAATTAATTTAAAAAAAGGTTAAATAAAGTTTAATTATATTAAATTAAATTTTTATATTCGTAATATTATTGTACTTAAATAATAAAAAAGGTTTAAATCCTTTATTTAATAATAATAAAATTATAAGGTTTTATTATATTAAGTGTAAATTAAGATCTTTATTATTATTATTATTTTTTTTTTAACTTTAAATTTAATTAGTTTTTCTTTTAAAGTGTTTATTTTTTCTTTAAGTGCTTAATAAATTTCGTATATTTTTTAAAGTCCTTTTCTTATAAGGTTTATCTTATTTTCTTTAATTTAAATTTTCTTTTTTCCTTTATTAATAATTTTAATAATTTCTTTTATCTTTTTTTTTAATAATTTTACTTAAAACCTAATTTCCGTTAAAATTATATTATTAATTAATTTTAAAACGTAATTAAAAGGTGGTATATTAGGTTTATTATATTATTTTAGTTAATTAATTTTTATTAAAAATTAATTTTTAAGTAATTTATTTAATAAATATTTTAAAATAAATAAATTATAATTAATTTATATAAATAAAAAAATGTTATTATTTAAGTTAATATTTATATTATATTTAATTAGTAATAATATTAATTAAAAAGTTATTAAAATATAACGAATTTATATTTAAGTTCGTTAAAATATAATAATAAAAGTTTTAATTTTAAGTAAATAATAATAATATAAATTAAATATTAATAAAATATTAAAAATATTTATTAAAAAATTTAAAATCTTTTTCTTTATATAAGTTAAATATAAGATTTAAATTAATAGTTAAAAAAACGTAAATAAATATTTAAATATATAATAATTTTAAATATTTTATAGATTTTTTTTTTATTTAATGTTTTTTTAAAGGCATTATAAATCTTATAGTTTTTATAAATTTTAAAGATTTTATATTTTTTAATAAAATCTTTAAAATCCATAAGATCCATAAGATTTATATATTTAAGGTTTAACCGAAATGCTGTTAATTAACATCCCCGCTTCCATATTAGGTATAGCTTCGTTACTTGTTAGCTCGTAACACGTAATTACGCGCGACTACGCTTTTAAAAGTGCCACGTGACAAGGAGGTCCTTCCCATTTCTTAAGGTAGCTCATGCGCTTTACGCATAATTTAATTTTAAGCCGTAAGCTTTAAAATTCGTAACATTAAAAATGTAATAAAACTTTAACATAATTTATAATAAAGTTAAAAAACGTAAATTAAAATAAATTAAAATAAATTAAGTTAAATTTAAAAGATTTAAATAAATTAACTTTTAAAATTATTAAATTTATTTTAATTTAAATAATATAAATTTTTAAATAAATAAAATAATAAATTTATATAAATTATTATATATTTAATTATTAATTTAACATTTATTTTAATATTTAATTTATATTATTATTATTTATTTAAAAATTTAAATTTATTAATATTATATTTTAATAAATTTAAATATAAATTTATTATATAATAATAAATAATAATTTTATTTTTAATTTTTAAATTTAAATTAATTATATAATATTTATAAATTTTAATAATTTTAAAAATAATTATAATATATGGATAATATTAATAAGCACTAATTTAAGCTAATAGGTTGAACAGACCAACCAGAAAAGTGGGGCGTGGTACGAGTAGTACCTAGGTACTAATGTAATTGCCGACGGGGGTGGGCCAGCCTAGCAATTGGCCGAGGTCCATTATTTTACGGGCGCTCTTTTAAACTCGGCCTCCCGATTTTCGCATCACCGGAGTGACGACGTTAGGACGGCTTCATTGTCCTGTGCAGATCCGGGGTCTTAACATCTTTTTGTTGTCTCTTTTATAACTACTACCCCATAGCGGTCTGGTTTTACTCTCTACCGAAATGTGTACATATATTCGAATTCGAATTGTGTCTCGTGTTCCATGGTGCGGTAGCAACTAAAACTAAAGAGCATCCAAGTGCCTTTTAACCATACATACATACGGCTTTATCCGCGCGTGCAGTTAGACTTATTTCCGGCTTTCGACTTATAAATCTCGATTTAGTTTTTGCTTCAAAAGCGCCGGTGTCATCAACTAGAAATATCTCCAGAGGAGGACAAACCCCCAATTAAAGCAGACGTACTCCATTGAACTGTAGGAAATATTGACTGGCTGCGATGGCTGTGCAGTCAAAGCCCGCCCCGTTACCTCCATGGGGTTTCGCTGTAGCTGGCGCTACGGGAGCAGTCCTAGCTAATGCTCTTGTATATCCGTTGGATATGTAAGATGAAGGTTTACCTTAGCACTGCGTGGAATCGGCACTAATTACTTTCTTGCTTTTAGAGTTAAGACACGTTTACAGGTCCAGGTCAAGCGAAAGCCTGGAGATACGAGCGAGCACACCGACCCTCATTACACATCGACGTGGGATGCTATCACCAAGATTGCTGCGGAGGACGGTGTTAAAGGATTATATGCGGGTATAAACGGTGCCCTGTTGGGAGTCGCGTCTACCAATTTTGCCTATTTCTATTGGTATTCGATCATACGAGACCTTTACTTCAAATCGCAGAAGACTCCGGCGCCACCGTCCACGGCCGTCGAATTGGCATTAGGTGCTGTAGCTGGTGCTGTAGCTCAATTATTTACGATCCCGGTGGCTGTGGTCACGACGAGACAGCAAACACAGAGCAAGGCGGATAGGAAAGGCCTTTTAGATACGGCTCGCGAGGTTATCGAAAGCGAGGATGGCTTTTTCGGTCTTTGGAGGGGGTTGAAAGCTAGCTTGGTGCTGGTAGTCAATCCTGCCATCACGTATGGCGCATATGAGCGATTGAAGGGCATATTTTTCCCTGGGAAGGTCCGCTTGACTGCCGGGGAGGCTTTCCGTAAGTTCTCTTTACTGAGATATAAGAGAGCTAAACTAATTCCGATCATATAGTCCTTGGTGCTATGTCAAAAGCACTGGCTACTATCGTTACACAGCCTCTAATAGTCGCGAAAGTTGGCCTACAGTCAAAGCCGCCGCCGCAACGCCAAGGAAAACCATTTAAGGGCTTTATCGAAGTGATGCAGTTTATTATCAAACATGAAGGTCTACTAAGCCTTTTCAAGGGCATTGGGCCGCAAATCGTAAAAGGATTATTGGTACAAGGAATACTTATGATGACAAAGGAGCGGTAAGTCTAAAGAAAACCACTATGCCGACTATATACACTTATATACTGACTTGTACTTATAGAATGGAATTTCTATTTATCCTCCTGTTTAGATACATTCGCAAGATTCGGTCAGAACATCTCGCCAAAGCAGCTGAGTTGGCGGCAGCTACTGCCTCCAAAGCGAAGCTTCCCGTTCCTATTACAGCTAAGTAGGCGAGTCCCCTATAGACAGCTAATTAGAGGTGAGAGGAAATATATATACGCAAGTATATACTACTCAGACTAAGTGTGACGCATTTGTATAAAGTCTATTATGTGTTAGGAGTACAGGCAGACTGGGCGCAAGTATACGAATGTCTTTGAGGGATATGTTGGAATCATAGTTTTGGTCGATAGCTTCAAATTCTTAGAGAAATATCATAATCGAATGGAACAAAAGCACCGACGAATTATACATATTAGGTAGTCTCAGAGACATACCTTGACTTGAAGACTTAAAGTCTTCTACACCCGTCTTTAATACGGCTATTTGTGAGGTAATCTCTAATTCGGGTTTTATGTAAATATCCATGTATATGAATTTATTAGAAAGGAATACTTAGGTACCTCACAGTAGGTCAATCCCCACCTAGCGCAAGCCCCTCCTATAGATAGGTACTGTGGCTTGACCCTCGCTTAATTTTCTGCCCACAAGTGGTAATCGCAGACGCACCAACTGAACTTGCATCTTTTCACTGACAACATCAACCTTCGTCGACTACTCGTGTTTCCCCAAACAAACCGACCAATACAGTCACAATGGCGAGTAAGTTCAGGATGATATACTCTTACTATTAGGAAATAGCCAGCTCACCATTTTATCATAGAGTCCAAGAACTCGTCTCAGCACAACCAGTCGCGCAAGGCTCACCGTAACGGGTATGTCTATTTCGAGTCGATCGAGCTATATCAAGATGAAGCATTCGTCTACACCTGCCGAATCCCCGACTAACAAATCTGGCGGAATATAGTATCAAGAAGCCAAAGACCAACCGATACCCTTCTCTTAAGGGAACCGACCCCAAGTTCCGAAGAAACCACCGACATGCTCTTCACGGCACCATGAGGGCTCTGGTACGTCACTCGTCCTATCGCGCGCACACATAACATACCTTTGCTTTACGGAATGTATAGGTGACGATATACTAACAACCGATACAGAAGGAGCTGAAGGAGGGCAAGCGAGAGACGGCATAAATTGGTGGATAAATGGGTTTCCGAGACACGACGTCGCGAATGCGCATCAGGGCACGATTTGGGGTCATTCAGGCATGATCAAGGAGTCAAGGTTATGCATTTACTGCTTGTATCCAGGCACAATCTTCTACAGCGAAGAAGAAGAAGATGATGAAGAAGTAACCAACTGAGTTACATTCGCCAACGAACTTTCCTGCGTCTTTGCAATCTCTCTTCCTCTCTACCCGCTAGAGTCTATTACCGGTATGATTGTAAGTTGGACCAATACGTGATGAATCAACAAACAAACAAATGAACGGCATATGTGTGTACAGCTCTAGGCCTATCCCCATGCCTATCTGCTGAAGGATGTTTCTTCTCGTGCCGAGAGTGGTTCGCCAGTCCATTACCAAACACTTATGCTTCGATCTGCTCTAAGGCAAGAGTGCATGGAGGCTAGGCAACATTTCTATTATTTCCTCATACAATCTGATGATAGATCATCTTGATGCAGTAAATGAACAAGCTAATTATCAGAAAAATTTATACAATGTCTCTCATCCGCACCCGCACCACGTGACTTGATTCATTATTTAGAGTAAAAATGCTTAGCATGCTTCTTTACTCGGTTAAGACAGCGTTGATGTCAAATGTGTACCTAATATATAAATTGAAACATGTAAGTGTTCCCAATGTGAATCGCGTATGTTCGAGGCCGTTACAATGATGTATTCACGGTTCGGTTTGCCAGTTCTTCGACGGATGGAACATGGAAGGGTGTGTGTGGATGATTCCACGCCCTACGTAGTAGCCGACAGTTAGGCGTTTCGAGTTGTCCTAGGCGCACTAATAGGACATCCGTACGTACCTAGACCTAGGTACGAGGCAACGACTCCGGTGGCCCTAAAAGCTGAGGACTAGGAAGTACGTACAATACAATACTTGCATCTACCACTACCACCATGCCCCTAATGGGGCATAATTCCAGGGGCTTGTAACCCGTACGCCTGTAGATTGCCCCCAAAGAAAAAAAAAAAGATTTCAAGCAATAAGTGCCGTTATTTCAGGTGGTGCAATTGGTGCAATTGGCAGTCCTAGGCACTAATGTTGCACGGTCTCACGATGTACTGTGCTACTGTAGCACAATTAGATTGTATTAGCGCTGAGCCGTCCAAATAACGCATGCAAATTGATGCTTCCTTCCTACCCTCAAGGCTCAGTCTGCGCGTGCCGCATCCAACTAATAAGGTTAAGAACGCCTTACCAAAACTAAGGTACCTACCTGAGGGACGTTACCTTACCATGCTGCCATGTACTATGTAAGCTGTGCCCGGTATGTCCGTAAATGCACACTTATGCTCGATGTACCTTATTGCACTAAAATGTCAATGCGCTATGCTATAGGTTGGGAGTACAATACATGGAGCCGTAGCGGGCTGTACCTAAGTAGAGGTATCCATTAAAAAAAAGGGTTACGGGTTACGGATTACGGATTACAGGGCGGGTCGGTCTTCTGTTGGAGAGCGCTGAAAGCTTGTGTGTGCCTCGATCCGTAGCAAGCGTAGGATCCCCTTAACCCAAATTTTGGTCTGCAGCCTCTGTAGCGGTGCAGCCTTTCTGCCTTTGTAGCGGTGCAGCAGCCTTTGTGCCAAGGGTCTTTCCGAAAAGAGTCCAGGCTTTGTGCCCGAGTCTGGCCAGTCCTTTCGCTCTAAGTCCTCCAGTCTCCGATCAATTCTCTCTACAGCTTCTTTTTTTCTCCCCTTCTCCTATCCTTCACATCCTCTTCCTCAGCAGCTCGAGGGTAACCCTGCCGCTGGTTCCTTTCTTTCTTTTGGCCCTGGAGTAGAAGTCGATCTCAGTGTTATTGCTTGGTAAGTCCTGCTTGCTTTTTCTTTATCTGCATCTCCTGCATCTCGTGACCTTGTCGCATTCAATTCTGGAATAATTAAATCCTTGGATACACGTTTATGGGGACACCTTACGATTATGGAGAATTGGAGATTTTTACATCTATCACCGACATGTCAATACAAGTCAGACTGGTCTTCGGGTACCTCATGCCTTATGCCTTATGCCTCATACCCCAGGTCGTCAGAAATGCCATCTGTCATACGGCCCTATTCTACATCTTACATCTCTCTATTCGGACTTCTTGACTTCGGATTGGATTAGCCTTTGGCCATACCGCTTCTCCTAGCGAGGCGGCAGCGTTGATCTTCAACCAACGATGCATTTCTTACTAACATATACTCCTCGCAGTCCCTCTATCTAATATTCTGCATTACCAATAATCACTTCGTTCCCAACTGCCTCCTTTCAAAGACTCCTTTGAGGTCAGCAGGCTACTGCAGGAGTTCTAGAGAAAAAAAAAAGGTATTCTACCGTCGTTCTCTGCTAGAGAGTTGAGGTCGAGCCTCGCAAGTCAATTATATCACGAACGACGCATACGGAAAGCCATTACGCTACGCTTCATGTTGAGTTGATTTGCCGACTTTCAGTTCCTGTCGGTCTCTTGCCCTGAAAAGTGTCACAAGTTGGTCACCAATCCTCGCCAGGCTATTTAACAATATAATCGACATCACTACCATCACTTTGGCCTTTTATTATAGCAACTATAACTGCAATTCCCCAAGATTATATCATCTCAGGATAACTTCACCACCATTGCTCCATTGCTCCATTGCTATTGCGCAAAGACCTAAGCATTTTTACTCGGCTTACCTCGCAAAACACAGACATTAGCTTTTCGCTGCATAATTTAGCTACCGACGATCTCTTGCAAGTTTTTGAAAATTTGCTATAACTCGGGAACCCCTCCCCTTTGGAATCTGCAAACTCGACAGTATTACCAAAATGAACCGAAACAGCACGCCGGATGCCTCGACTGCTTCGACGCTTCGTCCACCATCCTCACGAACAGGCGCTACTAACAATCATCACCTCCGTGCATCCGCCGATATGGCCGCTCTTACTGGTACCGCGACCTCAGGCCGTATCCGTCCCTCTTCAGATTTCTATGGCCAACAGGGCCAGGGTCAGGGGGCCGCTGATGCGGATCCGCAGGACAAAGTAACACAGCAGTGGATTGCTGACATTGATCAATATGAGACAACTTTGGAAGAAATGGCTGCTGCCACTCTGGATCAGGACTTCAAGGATGAACTCAGTGCCATTGAACAGTGGTTTCGGGTCCTATCCGAGGCCGAGCGTACTGCTGCTTTGTATGCCTTGCTTCAGCAGACTACCCAAGTCCAAATTCGTTTTTTTATCCAGGTCCTTCAGCAAATGGGGAAAAACCACCCCATGTCTGGTGTCCTATCTCCGGCCAATTTTGACAAAGGTATGTTTATACGATATCTATTGCCCTATTTACCGCGATCCCGTGCTAACCACTTCTCAATTCGTAGATCCCATGTCGAATCGCCTTACCGATGCTATGAGCAAATTGAACGTTGGGTCAGCTCGAAATTCCCTTTCGCAACCCCAAGCATCGACCAAGAGGCACTCTGGACTTGACCCGTCAACCATCAATGCTATGTTCCCTGATGCTGCGGCAGCCATTGCTACTGAGAAGGCCAAGTTTACTCAACAGACCGGGAATCAGCCCCCTTCGAACCGTAATAGCACGGCTGTAGATATCCGAAGCCCCTTGGGTGCGCCCACCATCTCTGCGCCTTCTGAAGGTCTTGATCCTAACGCCCAGAATCCTGCATCGCCTTGGGTCAGCAGCCATGACCAAGGAGGTTCGCGGCCAAAGTCATCATCAGGCCAGACCCCCATGGGTCAGTTTGTTCAGCCCCCA
Source organism: Daldinia caldariorum (assembly GCF_022478825.1). NCBI lineage: Eukaryota > Fungi > Ascomycota > Sordariomycetes > Xylariales > Hypoxylaceae > Daldinia > Daldinia caldariorum. The sequence continues at coordinate 1,711,746 of NW_025953041.1, read as the reverse complement.
CCTTCTGCAGGTCTGAGATCGCCTCGACCCCAACTAGGCGGCGGTAATATTCAAAGCACCACGCTTACCGCCCCAGACAAGTCAGCAACCGACTTGCCAATGTTCTCACCCTACACGGCTGGAAGTGGAAACTGGGCTTCTATGGTGAATACTCCTATGGTTCCGACGTTTAACACGGGTAATTCCGCCAACCAGGCAGACATGGTGGCCAATGCAACGGCAATGAAGCTCGCAGCATTATCTACGGTCAACAATCGTTTTGCCCTCGATGATGTACGCAAGTACCGAAGAGCTCGTTCTAACGACGCCCCGGGCCAGGGCCAAAACTCGATCCAATCCGGACCTCAGGCATCAAATATTCCTGGAGCGAATATCATCATGGTTAACGAGCACGGTCAGGTTCTAAATCGAGACCAGATGCTCGCCATTCAAAACCAGCAAATCATGGGTGGATTCGCAGCTCATAGGTCTCGTCCAAACTCACCCGGCATAGCGATGCAAGGTTTCGGACAAGTCCCTTTCGCTTCTCCGCAGAATAACGGGTTCCTGAGTGCGTATGACAGCGCGCAAAACCCCCTGTTGAACAATGGACTCAGTGCTATCAGTATGGGTCAGCTTGGTGTCGGTGTTCCTGAGGGCTACCTGTCTGACCATTCTGATTTGGCTCGCGGCCGATCGCCGCGTGGTCGCCGTGGCACTTCGAAGCCCCCAGAGGACCCTACCGACCCGACCCTTCTGCAAGATATACCAGCTTGGTTGAGAAGTCTGAGACTGCACAAGTACACCGAGAATTTGAAGGAATTGAAATGGACGGAGCTGATTGAGCTTGATGACAAAGCTCTGGAAGAACGTGGTGTCAATGCCCTTGGAGCTCGTAGGAAGATGCTGAAGGTCTTTGACCAAGTCAAGGGTAAATACAAATCCATCCCCCAACCAATTTTTCAGAATTGCTAACACATACACAGATGCCAAGGCAGAGGGCAAGCTGGGCTAGCCACTGCAATCTAATAATGGTGATATTCGCCCACTACCACTGGAATCTTGCGGCTTTCTAGGAAACTAAAGAACCCCCACATCTTTTTTTTTAAAAAAAATTTAACACCTGCATGAACTATACTGAGAATATTCGATATCTTTCCGGCCTCCTAGCTGTGAACTGAGACGATTGCTTAAGCGAGGTGATGAGAATAGAGTTTATATGAATGGTCAGGAAAATATTTTGCTTTTCGCATCGGATAAAGTTTTGGACAACAAGCCTAGGTTGAGATTTGAAGGCCATGACGAAAGCTATAAAGCGATCCTTGCAAGTAGATGAGGGTGATGCTGTAAGGTATACGTGTACACAGATTATTATTATTACTATTGAGAAGTGAACATCTTTATCCGAAATGAATTAAGGGTTTTCCGGCTGGAAGCATCGTAATAAACAAACCAATACGCCTTTGAAGCTATCAGAAATGGATCTTGGTGACTGAGATCATGTTGTCTTCTTGCCCGCATACCCCTTTGTTATTATGGATTGATCGATTACCTAGGTAAAGTAAAGGTTCTGTTAGTTTCATAATTACATAAGACAGATATTGGTTAATCGAATTAATATATGCATCTAGATGGCCTATTCTTTTTATCAAAGGGTATCTACCTAGGTAGAACTCGCCACTTACAGTAGAGTTTGGAGGTACTAAGTACTTTTATTTTAAACTTCAAATCTTCACTTACACGCAACGACCCGCAACTCATCTTTCCGACGCGGTTCGCAACCTTCCTCATAGATCATACGGAATGGTTACTGTCAGGCATACACTGTTCATTTCAAGTGATTGGAGTTAGCCAGCTCTAAAAATAAAAAAAAACGCCGGGGGTCATCAGCTTATGATTTATCTGATACCAAGTACCTATGAGCCTAGGAACTTCTCATTAACATCGTTCAGGTAAAACTAAAGAAGCCATTCGCTTTCTCCTTTTCGCCTTTTCACGTTTTCACGTTTTCAATAATAATACCCGCTGCACCTTTTCATCTCACCATGAGCCATCCATTTTCATCTACATTTGATGCCCTTCAGGCGCACTTTACTCAGAAGTCAGACAAGCCAGATGCCACAAATTCCGAACCCGGGAGCACCATCCCGCCGCCTTCACAAATACAATATTCAACAAATTCTCCTCAAATCCCTCCTAACGCAGTCCAGTATGGAGCATTCAGTACAGGTCCAGGTTACATGTACAATGCCTTTTATCCCTCACAGAACCCAGGCGCGGGAACGTTGCAGCCACATTTCAGCAACAGCAATGTCACTATGCCCAGGTCAAGCTATCCAGCAATACAACCTTATCCACCCCGGGAAATTCGGCCTCATCCAGTGGCGGAAATGCCTTCAATGATGCATCAACATGTACATGCTCATCCAAGTATGACTAATCCTCAAGGCTGGGGTTTTCCTTCGAGCAATGCACCAAGAGATGTTCCAATCCCTCAACCACAAAGCTCAGCAGGCGGGTCACGCAACCCACCAGTCAACATAACGACCCAAGCATTGGCTGTGCAAGACGAAGCAGATCTGATGGATTCTGCTACTGACGCACTTCTGGAACGACAGAATGAACTCAATGCGGAAAACCCAATGCCAAAGCTTCCTCCCATGCGGGGGCTCATAAGAAAATACCTTCGTGCTGATATCAAGCCAGACCGTCCCCGGGTCGGTAAAAGTGCTAAAAAGAGAGGCCCTCGGAAGGCTGCCGAGCCAACAGGTGATATTAAATATCGTCTCAATATGGCCTCAAATGCGTACATGGATGGGCGTATCGATGAAGCCATCGACTTTGTAAACGATGCTATTCGTATCAATGCCGAGACCTACAGGGCTTGGGTTCTCCTTGCTTCATTACGCCAGGAGAAAGGCGATAGAGAGGGGCACTTCCATGCACGGCTGTTCGCCGCACATTTGCAACCAAAGATTATTGAGGAGTGGCTTCAGTGTGCAGAATTGGCCATCGCCCTTCGAGAAGAGTTTCCCGAACAAGCAGATGATTACCTCGACAACGCTGACAAGCTCTACTCGAGGGCCCTGAGAATCGACAGTAAGCATAGCGGAGCACGTCATGGGAGAGCCGCAGTACGATTTGAAATGGGCCATCTTAAATCAGCAGTCAAGGACTATGCCGCCTTGATTGAGCAGTGCCCTTTCGATATATACGCCATCCGTAGCTACGCTGAAATATGCGTTCTGCTCGTGGACACCGGTAAACCACGTTTTGCAGATGGCCCTAAGAAGGCCATAGAGGCATATCAACGTTGCATCGCCCACTTTCGAGAGAATGGGTTCGATATTCAATTTCCTTTCGACTGGCAAGACATCAAAATATTTGTCGAACTTCTCGCATATATTGAACAGTTTCAGGAGGCTATTCATGAGCTGAGATCCCTATCAAGATGGCTCTTGACTCGGTCAGACGAGACCTTCTGGGATAACCAAGGGGATGACCGCGAATGGGATGAAGACAGCATGCGGCGATTAGAAGTAGGACAGTATCAGGATGGAAAGCACCCTGCTTCATCCTACGGCAAGGGTCTTCCCTTGGAACTGAGAGGAAAACTCGCTGTGTATCGTCTCAAACTTCACCAAGAGGATGAAGCTATGGTAAGACGATATTTCCTTACGTTGTTATAGAAACAAAAACTAACAGAAACCAGCGTCACCTAGCTTTTATTGATCCGGATATATTCAACACGCCTGAACTGCTCTTGGAGTATTCACATCTTATGATCGATGCAGGTTCAGCATTATACGAAGTCGGTCATCTTCCCATGGCCTTACGCTTTTACGAGCCGCTCCGAGAACCTGACCTTCTCGATACGGAGTCTCTTATCCGGGCAGGTCAGTGTTATTTGGACGCGGGAGATAAAAGACAGGCCGAGGAATGCTTTACGACCGCCATTGACCAGGACGAAGCTAATAGTGAGGCTTGCATTGATGCACGCTACGAATTGGCGAAGATGTACGAAGCTGCAAGAGAAGAAAGAGAAGCTTACATCCTTGTCAACGAAGCTATCAAACTGCAGGAGGCTCACGATCAAGCTCGGGAACAAGCTCGTGCAGACGATGAAGATTTAGGAGAGGATAACGACGAAGGCCGCATGTCGGACGATGATACTTCGTTGCTTCAAACTGCCTTGGGGCGTGTTACTGGCGAAGAGATGGGCGCAAAGCCAATACGAACCCTGCGTCCACTCAGGCCAAAGGGCGAGAAGCCGAAGCTAAAACCGAAACCAAGGGAACGCAAACCTAGAGCACCGCCAGACCCATCAAGGAGACGCCGTAAGTTGTTTGGTCGCACCGACGAAATGCAACAGGAAGAGAAGAGAAGGGCAGAGGAACTATCCGAAGCCTGGAAGGTTGTGCGTGAATCGCGAGTCTCGTCTGAAGCCGATGCCAATGGTCCTTCCAACGCTTTCTTATCGGCAGCTCGAGTTCTCATCGACGACTTTAGATCCTACAAAGACTTTTATAGCTGGGACAAATACCTGGCGCATCTTGGCATAAATCAGGCCCGCGAGAAGATCGAGGCCCGAAAGGGAAATCCAAACCTTCTAGCCATGGCGGAACGTCTATCCAACAGTAAGTTGTATCGACCGAGTACTGATAACCCTAGGCTAACCCAATGATATAGACCTGGGTCCAGACGACTCCGGTGCCGAAAAACAGGTTAAAGTAGCCGTGAGCTATCGAGGAGTTCCGTTCGCCGAGTGGCTTGATCTGTTCCTCGAATATGCCATAGGTCTAGCTCAAGTCGGGAGATTTCAAGAAGCTTATAAAGTATGCGAATCTGCCCGTGATACTACGATATTTTCCAAGTCTAAAGAGGACACGTTCTTGATACACATAACGTGGGCTGGTAAGATGCTACTCTCAAGCCATGGTGAAATGACTCTTGACTGTTGACTAATAAAATATAGCATGCGCATTACGTAGTAGAGACGAGGAGACGTGCGTTGCCACAGCTCGTTGGCTCATGAGAGAATACCAATACGACACAGACCCCTTCCGAATGTTCTCTGCCTTGTCGAGGTTATGTCCATCCCCAGCATCATGGTATGCTTCAGGTCCCGTCCAAAAGTATATGCTCCGCCAGATCAAGCTTATGGACCGCGCTATTACCGCGGCAGGAGCTAAAGACAGTGAGGACGAAGACGGTGCACCTAGCGGCAGATCATACCCAAGCAAGGAGTTGGACATCACGTTGCTTATGGTTTACGGGCATATTCTATTCATATCGAACAGCTTCACCTACGCGCTAAGTAAGTAGAAAGACGGCCTTAACCCCCCCCCATGATTTGTATACCGCTATATATATACTAATGCTATTATAGATTACTTTATGAGAGCATATACCCTTGACCCAACCAACAGCTTGGTCATCCTCAGCGTAGGCCATTGTTACGTCCACTACGCATTGAAAAGACAGGCTGAGAACCGACAATTCCTCCTGACCCAGGGTTTCCTCTTTTTGCATCAATACTATGACCTCAAGTTAGCCTCGCCAAGCGCGGCGCACAGACAGGAAGCCCACTACAACATGGCGCGTAGCTATCATGCTATTGGCATCCCGCATCTCGCCGTGGAGTACTACCAGCGCGTACTCCAGGACGTGCCGGACGACTCTGGAAACGGCATCATGGGCCGCGATGACCTGACGCAGGAGGCAGCGTTTAATCTTCAGCAGATTTACTGGGCAGGTGGAGATGTGGAGGCCATTAAGGGGATCGCGGAAAGATATTTAGTTCTTTAAGCATCGTAATGCATCAGAATGCGGATGATGACTTAGCTTATCATTGTGGAATAATTCCCAAGTTAGATGATATTCGCAGTAGCTAGATGACGTTGATTGATAATACCCACGGCTTTTGCCGCCGAACATTCTATCTAAACCCCCTTTTGGTCACAAAGAGCTGACTTTGATTGACCACAATTATTATTTCTTCACTGGCCGATCAATAAAGTTTATACACAGGTACTCCACGAATCCAGTCTAACAGTGAGGAAATTGAGGTAGCTATTAGTACTACCAGGTAGGTACCTACCTTAGATATTGACTCGGATGGCTAATGCAAGGGGAAGACGGTAGTGTATAGTGTATCTCGTTCTAATGAGGCTCAAGTATTATCATTATCAAACTAAACTGACGTGACAAGCTGACGGGCCTTTTTTGTTGCTTTTTCTACGTAGAAACATAGGTACTGTGTAGTTATGTTTCAGACTTACCGAAGAATGATTGATTACTGATGAAGGTGGTGACATCGTACTGACGACATCTATCGTTCTATTGTCTATCCCCAAGAACGCTGGCGGTCCGTGCCCTCCATCCTACAAGCCTTACCCCCTTTCTCAGCCCTACAGTCGAAGGAAATTCGTGACGCGGTGTGTAATTGTTACGACGTGGCGGCGTGGGTGGTCTCGTCAGCTCGTGCGTTTCGAGCTCGCTTCATCTTGCACGTCTATTCGTATCTAGTATAGACTATGGTTGTGATGAGTTATGTATAACGGGATTCTTATTAGGTACTTGTACTTGTACTTTACCCCTTGCCTACGGCGTTGGTGCTTTTGGCTCCGCGTGGCTGGTCGTCGTTCCCGGCCATAGCCATATCATGACGACGACATTCACAAAGGCAGCTAGATAACTGTACCCCAACTGGGACGCCTCTGGAACCGTCAGGCGGCAACATCTCTTCCTGCAAGCCAGCCAGCCAGCGATCTTCGTTTCGCAAGGGCAGCAGAAGAGAAAGAAGCACGTCCGGTCCGATTAAAGTCTTGATATCAGAATTACGAAATCGGACTTCATCACACAGCATTGCGTCGGGTGCTTGCGTCTATGACTTCATGACGATAGCCCCTTCCTGACGATCTTGTCCCGCTCTTGACTGTTTTGTCTGTCTTGTGTTCCTTGCTGGAGGAGGAGGAGGAGGTTCGGCGAAGGATATAAGGAGGTCGAATTCGTCGTGCTCCTCGTCACTTACTTTCTCTGTTTCCTCAGCATCAACAACTACAACAACAGCAAACGATATAACAGCTATTCGTCGCCGCATCTTCTCTACCAGCACCTACAAGACATCGCCATCATCATCACCATGCCGCAGTACAAGCCCGGCCAGACCGTGCGCTACAAGCCCGTCGGCGGGCCCGACTCCAACACCTCCGAGAGCACGGGCAAGATCCTCGACGTCATCACCGAGCCCGGCGTCCAGGCCGACCGCAACGTGCAGGCTAGCCCTGACGAGCCGCGCTACGAGGTACGTTACGTAGTTACCTTACCTACCTAACCTACCTAGGTACCTGTTGTGCGTCAAAAGAGGATAGATAAATACCTAAACTAACGAATGTGGCGGTCCCTAGATCCTGAACGATAACACGGGCAAAGTCACCTCCGTGTACGAGAAGAACATCCTCGGCAAGGCTTAATTAATTAATTAAGCCGGAGAGGGAATTTTTTTTTTATATGAATTCTTGAATTTGTTGTAATTGGGCTATTCGAGCTTAAAAAGCTCGTCTGTTGGACTGGAATGGATTGGAATGGTGTCGATCGTTCAAAGTCCTGTTAAGGTATTACCGTTAGCGATTAGACTTGCTATACTTGGAGTGATAAATACAAATTCGACCGCGGAATCTCAGATATGGTCTTGACGTTTTCATGTCTCTTGTAAATTGTCACCCTTTTTTGGGACAACTTCCCAAGTTCGTTGTCTTTTGGATGTGTCATCACCGTATAATATACACTGAGTAACGGCACTAACCACGACAGAATTAAACCTTGCACATCTAGAGTAAACATCATCAAGTAATCACATTTTCACACTTTAAAATCCACCCCGCAGAAAAAAGACAGCCAAGTAGCAAGAAATCTCATATCGTATTCACATCACCATGCTCGTGTAGAGAAATAACAATTAAGTAGTCGCCTTGTAGATGCCCCGAACCAAAAGGCCGCGCTCTCCTTTTCCGTTTTCTTTCTCAGAAGACTAAAAAAGGGAAGAGAGAAATAAGCCCAAGCGACGTCCTTCCGTAGGGCAGAGCGTATAGCAGCAAAATATATACAGCAGCGCGGGTTGCTATATACGAAGAGAGACTAGTAGGTAGTTTCATGGTTCTAGCTAGAGGTTATACAGGCCCCCCGGATCGGCGGGCAGGAGGAAAAATGATAAATAAAAAAAAGAACACCGGGCTCCCTTTCCCCCCCTGTCCGCGTAACGGGAATAATGAAACTTTGTATGCAACCACCACCGCCACAATTTTCTGTCTTTCCATCCCCATCGCGTCACCAGGGGAGGGAAAAAGAAAAACTTCAACATGAAAATGGCAAAAAACGCAAACATACCGCGACGTCGTCAGCTCGGCTCGGCAGTAGACTTCGTAGACGATGATGGACAGACATGTGTTGTTGAATATTGTTGGAACAGACCCAGACGTAACAAAAGAGAGGGATATGGGTATGTGCCTAATCAAGGAAAAAGAAAAAGAAAAAAAAGAAACCAAGAAAGATTTCCAGATAGGTGTTGGTATAGGTAAGGTATGGATGGTATGGTATGGTATGGTATTCCGTGATGATGAAGATGAGGGTATGGTATGTAGAACTCTCGCGTCTCCCATTCTTCGCCCCTGGACCGCCCGCACCTGGCATGAGGTGTACACAAGACACAAAATCAAGAATTACACAAATAATCTCCTTTACTCCGAGCGCCCTACACCGAGTATGTTGTTGTCAAAGTTGGGGGGCCATAAAGGAAGGGCAACAAAACTAAAGTAAACAAAAAGGGGTCGGCCAGAAGGGAAGACTGAAGCTGAAAAGAACACAATTTGTAGCCTATACAAGAAACAGCGTAGTAACGCGATAAGGAAAACGCCAGCCTCATGCGAATACTAAAAGAAAGGAAGAAAATAATATCGGCCTATACCGTACCTCGAAGGCGTTGCTTGCGGGCTAACCAGTCCCCGAGCATGTTATCCAATTGCTACATAGTCGTTAGCCCATAGTCATAGTCAACACTATATTATAAAACAAATACGAAAACCTACTGTTGTAATTTCGGCTAATCTTGCGTTTTGCTCGCGGAACAGAGACCCCACAACAGGATGGTCAGGGCCGGCGGGTGCCACGTCATTCTTATCGTAGACGATGACCAATAGATCCCTGATATCAGAACCCGAGTCGAAGAATGCTCGTAGGTTAGCGTCGTTCCAAGTCGACGTAGTCGTTGCCGATGTCGAAGTCGCCACCGAGTCTTGCTTTCCGTGAGTCCTGTCCTCCACATCCACCGGCTCTGGTGATGGCGATGACACAGGAGAAGATTGGTCCTCCTGACTAGAAGTATCGATCATAAGAGCAGGTGGGTTGGTAGGTGAGACCTGAACAGGAGACTCCGAAAGTCGCTCTTCGACGATAGGGTGCTCAGCCTCAGGCCCTGCTGTTTGATCGCTGACTTTGGATGCGGATGTTTGGGAACCGACGTAGCTGTCCGGATATGCCCCAGGCAAAGTTGGTCGTTCTTGTTTGACTTCGGGTGACTGCCGTGCAGGTTCCGGGGGTGTCCTAGTTGGCTGTGGTGTAGACTCGTCTTCCTCCGACGGGTTAAAGTCATCAAGTTCAAGTCGCGACTTAGCTTTGGTAACCTTCTGTGGTATACTCTCCGGCTCCTTTGTGACGACTGGCTTCGAGCTACCCTTCTCATTCTTTTGAGATGATCGGTCTGGGCTTTCAAGCCGATCAGCCTCCACCATCCTCAATGTCGCAGGCGGTACGTTTGCTACGTTGTTACTCCTAGCTTCCGATGCTAGCATAGGGCCTCGCTCTGAGCCTGTCTGCAACGGCGCGATAGCGGGTTTGCTTGTGGGTGAAGTATCAGTCCTAGGCTGTTGTTTGTGGAGTTTACTCGTGTTCCGTTGAGGTCCGTTGGCCTTTTCAGGTGACAGATCCGCATCGGCTCCGTGGGCTTCCTCCCCATCCCTCTCCGTCATATCACCGCTAGCGTCCAGGGACCGCTTGCCAAACGAATCGGAGTCATCATCAATAGACTTTTTCTTCTCTTTCCGCGAGAAGAAACTCCGGATTGCGCTTGGCTTCTTCTCCTTCTCCTTCTTTTTCTTGTCATCCTTGTTTCTATCAGGAGTGAGCTCTTTTTCCAGGCTGACTCGTTGCCGTAGTGACTCTTTCGAGTCGCGCGGTTCGTTATCGTCCCGTAGCAGGCCAGGAGTCAACGTGATCTTCTTAGTTTCTATCGTCTCGTCCTTGAAGAAAGAATCTGTGTTCCTAACAGTGCCGTTTCTTGTAACCCGCTCGGTCTTGGGATCGAAAATTTCGTTACTGTCCCTGCGAACATCATTCTGGGCAACCGATAGCAGGTTATCTTTGTCCTCAGCCTTGGCCGAGTCCGATTTGACCTGTCTCTGCTGACTCCTGGGCTTGAGCGGTTCCACCTTGGCCGATTCATCGTCCGAGGCATCATCAGTAGATGATGCTTTCGACTCTTGCTTCTGCTGAGACTGTTTTGAACCTTGTTCTTCCTCGCTGTCCCCATCCTCTTCTTCACTGGAAAATTCGGGGTCTGAATAGTCAACATAAGTTGGGGCTGTGAAAGTAACGGTTTTCTTTTTTCTCCTTATCGCCGTCTTTAAAGCGGGCTTGTTGGGTTTCTCTGCTTGGTCGCCAAGCATCGTTGCCGATAGCTAATTCATGGTTAGAATCAAATATTTAACCTGATTTGAGTATAATCACATACGTCTATGTTTCGGTGCTTGTTGAGACGCGCTAGCCTTTCAGTAGGTGTCTCAATATGTTCGGCTGGTAAGTATCCTAAAAATTGAAGTGTGAGTTTAAAGAGAGGCTTCGAATATCCCAGTGGCCCATACCTATGCTACTATCCTTGACAACCCTCACGAGCCACCAGTAACTATTACTATCGTCGAGTAGCACCATGGTGTCGCCTTTGGTAGCATTGGCCTGGCCCTCGACCGTAGCGACGAAAGTGTGGAGAGCGTAAACGAACTCGAAATCGATGTCCTCTAAGTCTTGTAAGTCTTTACCACCCCAGCCAACGTCAAGAAATCTAGGATTAGTGGCAAAGGAAACATCGTCATAATCATCATCATCCTCTTCCGAGGCATTGTAAGGAAGTAGAGAGTATGGCGAAATGGTGAATTCTTCCTCATCCATCTCGGTTTCGATGGTTTCGGTGTCCCATTGGCGTTCCGAAGAGAAGCGCACGGTCGTTGACCGTGACTCAGAGGTGGCATATTCGTCAAGGTTTCCCTTCTCAATAAGCTGTCCTGTTTCGTGTACCGGATCCGTCGCGTATATTTCCTACATGGTCGACTCGGATTCGTGTAGCGACAGGTCGTTCGGGTCTTCGGTACGGTCCGCGCGGTTGGCCGATTCGTCATACTCACCAGGAAAAGAATGATGATGATTTGACTTACAAACAGGAGCCTTGCTTGCCTGTTGGTCTAGGGGTTGTATAGGTAGTTGTTCAACAAATTGGAGACACGGTGAAGGTGTTCTCATCTTGCTGGGCAATGGATTGAGGGAAACGGGGTGCAGAGCCAGAGGACGCAACGAATCGACGCGCCGTGGCCAAGCAGGAGGCGGAAGAGTGTACCCACCATCTTCAATTGAAGGAGAGCTCGAAATCTTATCCATCATGTCATCATCAAGGCCATCATCGGCGTCGGCGTCCATGTCACCATCATCGGAGCCATTCCCCGTGGCGCCTCCACTTTGCGCGATTGCGAGCGCATCTTCGGATTGCATCTTGTTGCCATTCAAGGAGTTGGCGAGCTGTTCGGCGTATTGTTGTAAATCGCTGCTATTGTCACCATCGGACCACGAGATTCTAGGACTTCGAGCTTCCTCGTCAGCCCTGTCGTCTTGAACTTCGCGCAAAGTCCCAGCTTGATGCGGCGCGAGTGACCCGTTCGATGCCGCGTTCGACGAGAAGGATTTGTGGCTCTTAGTAGGAGACGTGTTTTGACTCTGGAGATCAATGGTATCTATAAGAAATAGGAAAGAAGCAAATTATTAGCAAAGTACAAGGAACAAAAAAATCATAATTTCGAAGACAAGGGGTCGGTTGGGTGTTGCATTGTAATAATTTTCCAAGAAATTTCCCCCTTCTCCCCTTGGCCCTTTCTTTAGAGGCTAGCAGGTTCATATGTAGTGTAGATCCAACTCACCTGCGCGAATCATCTGGGGTCTGGTCATGGCTGTTATTTTTCCAAGAGTCCGCGGAATCAATTCCCACGGATCAATGTTAAATGAACTTTGATATGGGTCCGTCCGTTCATAACAGCAATCGATAATGCTTTATATCCCAAACTTATCTCTTTTTTTTTCCTTCTTTTTTTAATATAATTCCTGTCCCCGTGCTTCCGTGCTGCTTGCTGCCTTGTTCTCCCTCTAGGTATTAACCTCTTTTCCACGTCCTGCGCCTTGGTAGTGGATTGTCGCAAGGGGTTGGGGGAAAGCTGGTCGGAGCGCCTTAACCATAAACCAAAACCAAAATGCCCATCTAACTTTATTTCCTCAAAAGTTGACACTCAAGTTCAGAGATCGGCATGCGATTTAACTTCGCGCAAATCTCGGACCAATTGTGTCGAATGTGTGCCGTGTTGGATTCTAAGAATAGATGGTATTAACCTTTGAAGTGGAATAAATGAACGGATGTGGTGAGATGAGATGGGGGAGTATTACATATGCCTCGAAGAAAAAAAAATTCCTGGTTATCAGTAAAGTCTGACAACTAGGCTCAGGGAATCGCTGATCAGAGGAATACAGGTATGTATGTACAATACTACGTTAGGTAACTTCGTAGAATGTACAACGAAAATGCGAAAGGAGGCCCTGCAGATTGCAGACCAGTTCGGGTTGGTCTGAAACAAGGTACCTAACCTTAGGTACCTACGCAGGTAGGGTACTGGACAAGGGGGAGGTTCTAAATGTTCAGACGTTGAGATGGGAGTGACAAGACTTTACAGCTGTCAACTTGGTGGGGCAGCATAACCGAGATAAGTACTAGCTACCTGATACTGGCCAAGCGCATTCCTTAAATTCCCAAGTAGTTGATACATTAATACGTAGTACTAGTAACTTTGTCACTCTTTCCCGTCCTCCCCCACATCGTCGATGTGAGGGCTAAATATAAATTTCCTTCCCCATACCTGCATCTCCCGTGTCACCGCGAGATGATGCATGAGATACACAACAAGCAAACGTCAAATACCAATCTACAATCATCTATCGTACATAGGAGTGTATACCTAATGGGTGCTATAAATGGCACACCAGTCATAACCCCATTCGCTTCACTTCCCCCACCATTCGCGATGGAATTGTACTCATAAACTTAAAATATAATTAACAATACTTGGGCAAAGAAACGTGTGGCATTATTTTCTCCCATTTGTGTAATCTGTAACATGTAGTTAACTAACTTACAACTTAGGTTCTTGAAAGTCGTCATAGTCATCATAAAGATGTGGAAGAAAAGCTCCGATATAAACTACCTAATCAGTAATTCATATTCACTGGTCTATTGCATACCTTCGCTTTTATCTTATATCTCAAACTACTTGCTAGTTATAAAAAATTAAATTAGGTAAATAAATTATTATGTCTTGTACGCTAATATTGCATTGCTGGCATGTGAATCGAACATATGCATGTCACTACGCTATTGTCAACAGCAACCCAGATGGTTCATTCCAAGGAACTATCTATTCATTGCATCCGAGTCTTACAAAAAATCGGTGAGCAAAACAAATACGCCTTACCTACCTGACACAGATATGTATACTCCACACAGTTATGATAGACAACCGACTAGTTACACACATTAGGCCCATACATACCTACATACATACATAAAAATACAGTCTTATATTGTCTCTTCCAAGTTCCAACCTTTCTTGCTTTGCCCCACCTACTACGGTATAGCTCAGTGGTTCCTGCGTTAGTGCAGGACATGGGCCGATATCGTGGAGTAAGTCGCAGTTTTCTGAGGCCAAATCGGCGACCAAGGATTTCCCGGATAAGGGCCTCCTGATGGATACGCCATAGCGACAAAGCTACACCAAGGTACGGAATGCATATCGTAGCGATACGTGAAACTTCGATCATGTCCGTTAAAAAGCACATTTATACTTCAGTACCTAGGTACGTATCTACTAGAAGGTTGTCAAATGCAAAAAAGGGCGATATCTCTTATTTCTTGCATGTGTCTTTATTACATGTATGTTGACAGCTATCCACTGTGCTATGGAATGATGTGAAGGGGTGCTGTTAAACACAATTGATTATATCGGCTGTCTGTACTCATACACCGGCTTTTGGGACCTTTATTCCGTAGCCACAAACCGGCCTATGCCAGAGAGCCCGGCTATGTGGCTGATATCTTGACATCATGGACTCAAGTCTGAAAAGCAAATTCTACCTTCAACAACGACATGTAAGAATAGGCATTGCCGTCGCGCTCTAAGCCGGTCATATTAGCCAAAGTCATACAATGGGAGAGTCACGCGTAATATACTGGTTTCGAACAGACCTTCGGCTTCACGATTCCCCTGCTCTGGGGGCGGCTCTTGATTTAGACCCCAGTGTCCTATGGCCTATATTCACATGGGATCCTCACTATGTATACAGGGTCAAGGGGGGGATAAACAGATGGCAGTACTTGTGAGCGTCTGGTTTTAGATGTCCGGATTATGAAATCGGCCGCTAATTTCAGCAGACTCGACTGTCAGACTGATCTTTCAAGGTCCATTCGAAACCTGAATCCCAAGTCTAAACTCTTCGTTTTACGCGAAGCTCCGCAAACCCTATTTCCTAAATTGTTTAAGGCGTGGAATGTAACGCATCTGGTATTCGAAAGGGATACGGATGCCTATGCCCGGGAAAGAGATAAAATAATAGTAGCATTAGCGGAAAAGGCAGGCGTCCAAGTGGTTTCTCGGTATGGGCGCACGCTATGGGATAGCGATGAGATTGTTGCTAAGCACGGGGGAAAACCAACTATGTCTATAACCCAACTCCAAGCTGTCGGTAAAAAAGTTGGGGAGATACCAAGGCCGATACCCACACCAGATCATCTCCCAGATCCAGGAGATATGCCTACAGATTTTAAGCAGAGAAAACCAGAAATTGAACCTGATCTTAACACTGCGCTCCGGGATAATATTGAAAATACCTACTCACACATTGCAGGGCCTAAAGGAGACTTCGCTATTGCGACTCTTGAGGAGCTTGGGTTCCCGGCCGCAGCTACTACACCGCACCGTGGTGGCGAGACAAATGCTCTAAAACAACTGGAGAAAATTTTCTCAAATGAGAAATATGCGGCTACTTTCCAGAAACCGAAGACCAGTCCAGCCGCTTTTGAGCCGCAATCGACGACCCTATTATCGCCGATGCTACATTTCGGTGCATTATCGCCACGCCTTTTCTATTGGAGAGCGCAAGATCTAGTCGAAAAATATGGAAAGGGGGCATCCACCCCTCCTGAGAGTCTAACTGGGCAGCTTTTGTTTCGAGATATGTACTTTGCGGCCCAGGCAGCAATTGGATCTCCTTTCGGTGAGTTGAACTTGATATCTCATAGTTCTTGGTTCCAGCCCCGATTCCGGTCCTATACACGCAGGTTTCTAACTCTATATGCATTACAGCCCAAACGGTCAATAATGCATATTGCAGGTTTATCCCTTGGCACCTACCTTCAAAAGTAGGGGAACCCGAGACAGGTAGTAACGCAATTAGTGGTAAATACGACGTTGACTCACCACAAGCAGAGGAATGGTTTCTGCGTTGGAAGATGGGTGTGACTGGATTTCCGTTTGTTGACGCTCTGATGCGCCAGCTACGCATTGAAGGCTGGATCCATCATTTGGGACGCCATATGGTGGCTTGTTTCCTCACTAGGGGTGGATGTTACGTTCACTGGGAACGTGGCGCCGACGTTTTTGAAGAGTGGTTGATCGACCACGAACCAGCTAGTAATGCCGGCAATTGGCAATGGATGAGCTGTACCGCATTCTACTCCCAGTACTATCGGTGCTACAGCCCTGTAGCTTTCGGACAAAAGTGGGATAAGAAAGGTGAATTTATAAGAAAATGGGTACCTGAGTTGAAGGACTTGGATGAAAAGTTTATCTATGAGCCATGGAAAGCTACCAAAGCACAACTTGACAAAGCTGGTGTGACAATTAAAGGGGACGGGCTTCGGGAGAGAACAGATGGCACGTACCCTGCTCCGATGTTTGATTTCGGGCAGAGGAGAAGCACGTGTATTGCTGCAATGAAAAGGGCTTACTCCATTGGGATATATGGGAATGATGATAGAGTTAAGGATGGAACATGGAAACAACTATTTGAAGAAGCTGGTGAGACAGAGACGGAAGGTTTTGGCAGAAGCAGCAGCAATCAAGATGGAAGTGGCAAGGACGGGCTTAAGCACGCAAATCAGGACACAGAGGTAGTTAAGGAAGGGCCGATGGATAAGTTTGCTAAGAGACTGAAGAGGTAGGTAATAGGTAATATTATTACCTATTACCTAAAGTATAACAATGTCCGATTTCAAGTCTTACAACTACCTAGGTAGGTACCTAGTGTGTTGTAAGTTGCGACTCAGATCGAAACTTCTACTAACATCAATGCTTTACATTCAACGTTGTTACTTCTCCTTTCTACCTTCCACATAGGCCCCTGCTTATATAAGAGTCTGTCTGAGCAACTGCTAAAGTAAAGAATATCCATAATAATCAATGGCCATGTGTAGGTAGGTAGCTTTAACTTTTGCCCAACCTCTTACAATATTTTATTAACATCTGTTGTTTTAAATATCGTCAAACCCCCCACGAACTGGCTGTTCCCGACATAGTTCATCTTGGACATTACCTCAGCTTTGTATTGAGCAGAGATTTAAGGTCTATCCGTTCGCTTCTTTGTACGAAGCCTCTGCTCGGCTACAGGTATTCTCTTGATATCCTCATTACAAAACACATCCACAGTAAATTCCCCTTCAAAGACAGTCGCATTTTGTGATGCCAACTAAACAATCTAAGCAACTTCGCAGCACGTTTTGTCGCCGAGCCAAGCGACGAAACACAACCGCTACCACATTTTACGACAGAATAATCAGTCGTAGCCAGAAATATCAAAAGGAGCATAATGCTATGTTGACCCTAGCCTTACCCAAGATGTATTACTCAAACTACGACGATGGTCCTAGGCAGGCCCTGAAGCAGACAATGCCCCCTAAGACCTTAGCATCGCCACTTATTTCTCAGCCTGCTACTTTCTCACGCCCCTTGAGTGTACAACGTGCCTCTTCTAGAGAGATTTGTGGCCTAGCCCTGGGAATATGTTTCCTGGTCCTGCTTATGGGATGGCTTCTCTTGGTAGGAATACGGGTGAGCATCAGGTCTTTACATGAGGGAAGAGGCAAGGCAACTCGGAAGATGGATCTCGAGTGCTGTCGTATATTGGAGGAACGACCCACAATCAAAGATAGCTCGCTCTTATCTAAGTTGAGGAAAATATCGGCGGAGGAACTCATCAAATCGGCCTGGCGTAAGGGTACAGACCTTGCTGCTAGCATCAGAAGGGATGCATGCGAGCTTGGGAGACCGACATATCCCATACCCGCAATAGATGAAGAGACGGGTCTTGGCGTGGTGGGAAACAGTGGAATTCAGAGACGTGGTTCTTTTTTACGCACAACATGCCGGGGAGCGGGTGTGCTGTCTGTCTAGAGGAGCAGCTAAAGGTTCGACGTAGGAAAACCCGCCGCAGGATCCTCCGCCTATTTCAGCGGTCAGTGGACGTCGAGGAATGGTGATGGGGTTGATAGTGCTAGTAATATCGAAAAGCAATTTTGGATGCGAAGGACAGGGGCTTGGTTGAAGAATAGAGCTCTTACGGCCTTCCAGGGTTTCTAATCATTCATTATATACGTCCCCCCTAAAGCGTTTGATATAGGTACAGAGCGTCCCAGAAACTTATGTTTACCCCACTGCTATATCACTGCGTAACAAAGTAAGTTTTTTGTGTGAATATAACTCGTTCCAATTACGCCCGTCTCAGCATGGTCAGGCCGTCTCTATCGGTGCTGTTTCTGTTGTACAGGTATAGATAGTAATGCTCGCGAATGTGTTTTTTCTTTTTGTCGAGATGATCCCCTCTAAAGCTACGCTCTAGCTTCCCTTCATGCCCTTCTCTTTAATTCTTGAGATGCCTGTTTCAAGCTCCAGTTGCACTCCTCGTAGGCCCTACCGGCGCCGAAACCCACTCCCACGAATGCGGGCCACGCTCTTCGTCGGAATAAGAGAACTGAGAAGACGATACCGAATCCGAGGCCGAGTGACGACTTGATGAGCATGTTGGAAATGCAACGGTCCCACTATGGTGTTCCCGTATTAGCTGACCCTTATGCGATGACGGTAGGTTAAGGCTAAGAGTAGTAGTGCCATACCTTCTCGTTCAAAAGTGCCTCGCTCACAGGTCTAGAGACCGTACTAGGCGGCGCGGAGACCGAGCTGTCTGACATGGTGACAAAGACTAATAAAATGAATAATTAGTGGCTATTAAAGACATGGAAGTTTTCGAGGAGCTTATACGGTAGGAATTGGGTATTTCTCTTCTTAGAGGTTACCTTAGGTACCTTAGGTAGGTATGGCTGAATTGTCGTTATTTTTCGATAATATTCTCTTTTCGGCACCAGAGCAATCAGATCATTGATACAGCTTAATCGGCTTGTGCTTCCCTGGCAGCAGCCTGGTACCCGAAGGCGGTAAAAACTAAATAGTTCCCTTTTGGGTTAGCGCCAACGGCAGAATTCTTGATATGCCCGACTTTTTTTTTTTTTTTTTTTTGAAGATGGTGGGGAGTTCCACCAAAAAAGTTGGAAGCTTTCAATTTTCGAGTTGTCGCGAACCATTGATAGTATAACATTTCGACACCTGGCAATGCCAGTAGAGATCCAATTACAAGATGGTGGTGGATAGTGACTTAGGGGTAGGCTTATTCTATGCGCTCTGTGCTTCTAAACAAAGTAGTGTAATACAATTGGAACTAATTCAATAGCATATAGTCGCGCCGGCTTGTTCTAATTAAAGCTGTGAGGTCCCTCGATGAAGATGGAACAGTTGGGCTACCCGACAAAATTCAAAGGCTTTGGGCTTTACATTCAGCGACGAAAAGTACAAGATTTCACGGTGTAGAGGAAAATATACTACGATGGCTATTCAAAAATATGAGCGGCAAGACAGAGGATGCTGAACATGTTCGACGATATCCTCTCACCTGGTCTCTTCTGAGCCATGTATTCCCTAAGATCCCACCGCAAACGCTAGGAAGGTCGCTCGCATCTCTTCGTTTTGTCTCCGTCCTGCACCAAGCTATCGGCGACATCACCACGGCTCAAAAATCTTCACTCGAATCGGCAGTTCAGACGAATGGCGTTACCCCAGATAAATCGAAAAAGAGGAAGAGAGACGACGGATACCCTTCTGATATAAACGAGCTCCGCACCCCCCTGGGATGCATCAAGTCGGCTACTGAAATATTCAAGGCCTTAAGTAGCCTCCTTAACCAGGGAGTGGATCATATAGGCCCTAGCAGTCCGGAACGAAAAGTTGGAGCCGAACATATCAAGTCGCTCTTCTCATCATCTAACGAAGAAACTAGAGACATCGTTGCGGGGTTATTACTGACGTGCGATCGCTCCCTAAGCGTTCTCGAAAACGGCCTTTCCGGGGATCAAAAACGATGGATTAGAGTTGTCACCACACTTTGGAATCTCCGCGTTCACAATAAGGACGACAGCCTTGAGTTTGCCAAATATGCATATGTACCCGTATGTTCTATTCTGGCGAGACTACGTTGTCTTGTCGGGGCAGCGCCTATAACTGCGGCTAGCGATGGGACCAAGAGACTTTGGATTCGGCAGCTTGAGCAATTTTTGAGTGCATACTTTGTTCGTCCTGCAAGGCATACGTTCGCGGCAGACGGAAATGTTGAGGTACTAGAGACTGCCCTAAATCTCTCAAAGAGGAACTCGGGTGGCTCTGCCATCGTAACATGGGACGTGGCAGCGAGGATGTCCCGTGATTCGGGTAGTCCAAAATCTAAAGCGGAGCACTCATCATGGGCACAAAACGTCTTTATAACCTTGCTCAAATCTATTCAGCCTCTAGAGTCTTCTGTTCGAAACCAAGTTATCATTCAACTGTTAGATACTGCTATCCAGACCAACTCGATTCCAAACACCGTAGCTTTACAAGCTGTGTGTCGAGAACATGGACTTGGAACAGACGAAACTGACTGGAAATTGATTTCTAAGGCTCTCGCCTGTGATGCCGATGTGTTTCTCATGGATGATTCTCTACTAGAAAATGTTTTCAGTAGAATAAGTTCCCTTTCAAGTCATGACCTCAGTACCAGACAAACGGTCGTCAAGGAGGTGGTGCTTCCTTTAGAAGACGCATTTGCGAAGGCGCGAAACTTCTCAGGCTTTATCCAGAAATGGTACGAATGCCTTAGTAATAGCGCTGCAGACTCTTTAGGCCAGTCGATATGGGTTGACGACGAAATAAGACAACATTTAGCTGGTATCCTACAAAGCGCATTAACCAGCACACAGTTGCTCCGCGTCCTGGAGCACTTAGATTCATCGGATACTCCCAATGGGGCACTTCTGGTCATTCTCGACGGAATTTCAGCGGGAATCACGGAAGAAGACTTCGTTACAACCGCGGACTCGAAGATTTTCTCCGCACTTTTCCAGGATAAAATTTATAAGAACATTCCGCCTTCGATTTTATCATTAAGATGGCGTATTGCTGGCCGGATGGCTTCTTGGGAAACGTCGGAAGAGGTAGATCGACTTTGGGTCGAGTTAAAATCTGCTCTTAAACGCATCCTAAAGAAGGGCGTTTTATCTGATCCAGAGACATTTGAAGCGTTCAAATGTTGTCATAATATTTGGTTAGCTAACTACCCAGGAGGCAAGCACCAGGCCGATCTCGCCAAAATTACACTCTCGTTCCTTGAGCGGGTCAACTCGAATATGAAAAACGACACTAAGCTCTCTGCCTCTCGGCCGTATATAGATTATGTGTTTCAGTCTTTACCAAGACTGGCTGATTTGCCAAAAAGAGAAGCGGTTGACCTCAAGGATCTCATTGTAGATATGTTCTCTCAGACTGAACAGCGTCTCATAGTCGAGAAGGACACCTTACTTAATGACGCTTTACGACCCCTTCTGCAAAATTTCGATTGCGAAGATAATGAAGCGTTAATCGACGCTCTCATATCTAAACCACTTGATGGCCTTGATAATACAGAGAATGAGTCAGGCTGGACGCAACCGCGGGGCCTTTCGACACTTTCAATTCTCCTGGAATTTCCACGTGAAGCCTTAACTAAGGGGCGTCGAAAACGTATCATGTCTTCATGGAAAAATCGGAGATCAGAAGTAGCTGACCGTGCATCACGGGATTCATTATTTGCAGTAACTGTGCTCAGGTTGTTGGTGAAGGTAATGCAGCAACCAACGTTTTACGAAGTGAGTATTTACTTCCATATTTAAGCATAAATATTGACCATTCTATTAGAATATGAGCTTTGATGATCTTGTTTATATCTCTTCCAATATGTGGAAAGATGACGAGAGGGTCGTTGAGCTACTTGAAAAGCTTATGGACTTGACACTACGGTTAGTAATTATGTATGCCCTTTAATACATCCTGCATATCTAACCACATTCCAGGCAAATGGTTACTAGCGCCGATGGACCTTCATTAACCTACTTGGCTGAGGTGTCAAGCTTTGCGAAGAGCCTTGAGCCGAAGGCGTCAAAATACACAGCCGCTCAGATTCTTCTAGTGAAGAGCACACTGTCCGCGCTGCACAGTTCCCCGAACAAGTCATATAACTCTAGTATAGATGTGGGCGAAGTTGCCCGCAAACTAGAGCAAATGGTACAAGCCAATTTGAGCAAGTTTGTGTCTGAGAACAAGAAGAAAGAATTGGCTGCGGACGATGAATCTACTTTGATATCACTTTCTATAATGTTAAGCGGGGCGACATGTGTTGCTGATACTTACGAAGAAAGGCAAATTGAGCTCACAGAGAAGACAATCTCCCAATTAGAAAGTATAAGTACATACTTCATATCTAAGAAGGTCAATGTTGGCTGGAAGCTGCGGACATTCCTTCTTAGAAATAACCCAGGCCGATACGATTTGCGAGAGTTTTTGGGGCAACTGGAGCAAGCATCTACGACAATAGATGAAGAGGCAGTATTCAATTTAGTCGATGCCTTTGTGAAGACTCAAAGCCAGCCCGTAAGGGATCAGCTGCTTGGCGAATTAATTGGTAGTGAGAAGCTGACCAGTGGCGCTATTGGGCCTGTTCTGGCCGTCAAGAGGCTTGTTGAGCTACGCCAAGGTAAGTTTTTCTATAATGGAAATTGCCAAAATTTTATATCTAACGTCATATTAGGTCCAGCTACCTCATCATCCAGTGGTGAACCCCAATATACTATTGACCTTGGCGTAGTCCATGAGCGACTTGCCTCTATGCTAAGCCAGGCGGGGACTCTCCGACACTTCCAACAACTGTCTGAGCTTTTATTACTCCTACTTGATAAGCACGCCAACTCGATGACCCAGTTCAATATCGAGACAACATTAAGCAGCGTTGTTCACGTGTGCTCACAGGCAGGTCCTAATGTTGAAACTCCTAAAGCGGCGGGAGAAATTTACGATCAGTTATACCGATTAGTAGCTCTCATACTCAAACGACACCGGCTTCGCCTAATGGGACATTTCCCGATCCTGCTTGCCGCATTACGAGCACTCCTTGCTACTTTACTGTCCGACCCTAGTTCAGATGACGCAAATGAAACATCCTCACAGGCTCGTCCACCGTGGCTTGGATCTCACCTGCAGTCGAGACACGCGGAACGATTCACTCGCCTCCTCACTCTTATATGCGAGCCAAGTGCAGCTTCGGTAGCCCGCGCCCGGTCAAGCGAATTAGATTCCGCCACAGACATTGCGAAGCGGATAGCGGGGCAAGACATGTTCACCATACTAGAACTATACATCAAACTTCAGCTTGAGGTGAAGGTTCCACGAGATGTCAGAAAGGCTCTTGAACCTGGCGTGTACTCGATCCTCGATATCACTCCTCAAGGGTGTAGGAGAGTACTTAACGAATCCTTGGACGCCAATGGACGTGCCATCTTCAGAGAGATGTTTGCGGATTACAAAAAGTTTGGGAAATGGACGGGTGTCTAAATCGAGTCTTTCCCTCCGAATCCATACCATTGGTGTGGGTTCTTCACACCATCAGCCCGAATATAGATTCAAATATCCAAGAGATGTGCCCGTAGGTGGAGCAAATTACCGGGAAATTCCACGGCCACATAAACTTATTGGCTTACCCGTATTATTGAACTTATCAGGTAGCCACATCATGAGAATGGCCATTATAGTATATACCCAGGTAATCTTATACTCTTAAGGGTTTAATCCAGCTTGGAAGTCCTCCCAGTCAACATCAACATCCCCGGATATGCTATAATGAGAGCCTGTTTTCTAATTTTTTAGTCATTCATAATACGTCTTACAACTTAGGAATGCGTAACGTCATTGCTGCAGGCGACGACGGCTCACTTGGCGACGTTGGTCATAGTCTGGTTACCAACTACGAGACAGGAGATTTGGGCTAAGACAAGATGTTGGAATCTGGTGCAATGCAGCTTATCATTGCGCCATAGGGGGATAAGTGGTGGGTATGTTCGTATGTATGTAGTTTAAGCACATGCTGTAGATGTGAGGGTATAGGACCCGCTACTCTGGAGACGGTTCACACCGAGATCCGGAACTGGATTACTGCGTCAAGCCGAGGCGGACCGGCGGCCTCTTAGTGGATCGACTTATCCAGCCTTATAGCCCTTTCTTGCAGGCATCGCACTCCGCCATCGCACCGTAATTACCTACGCCGAACCAATCTATTGTCAAAACTAGCATTTCGGTTAGTCAAGATGAACACATCTTCATTTGTCATAATCCCGAGTTTTTTCCTTCTGCTTCATACCCGGACATCCGCGGAAAATAGGTAAGTTAGGTACCTAACATAGCAAGTAGCATAGCAAGGTTCATCATCAGCTCCATGGCCTGATTTTCGAAGTAAGCTGGGGCGTTTATTAGGGATGACAGCTTTTAGGGGCCAATTAAATGCTGATTCCAAGGAGCTGCTAATTACCTACCTACTACCTATGTACCTACACATAGTCGGGTCTCACTCGACTAAATGCCCAAGAGTCCAAGACTTATGATTGCGACATCTGAAGGGTTCCGGCAAGCTCGCCGAGGCATGGCGAACTAGAGCGATCGCCAAGGATGCGATATCCAGGGGAGGTCCCTGTCTTTGTCAATTCTAGTTCTGTTCTATCTATCTGCCCTCGCGACGCGCCGAAAAAAATTCATTCGCGCTTAAACCGAGTTACTAGCTTCGACTTCCTGCAAAAGCCGGGCCGATTCCTAGTATCCGGACGGGCCAAGAGATGACGCCGGCGCGTGGCGAAGACGACACCGGATCAAATCGCGAGAGCTTCGGCTGATGTTTCTTCTTACCATATTATCGTTAAAGCGAAATCCTCTTTTCGGCGACGAGTATACTAAAGGGAAACCTTGTATACCTAATATAGTATAGCAGCGAACGTTCGCGGGTCATCTCAACACGTGGCGGATAATCCAACCGAGTCTAGGTTTGACGAAACGTTGTAGACTTATATACCGAGATCCTTGGTTGACGGCGAGAAGCTCGCGGGACCTACTAGTTTGAGGATAAGATCGGCAAGTTCCTCCGTAAATGTTATGTTGGACGCGTCTAGCAGATGATAGCAGCCCGGTATTCCGACCAGTTATTTACATTAGTATCGTATTTTTTGGTCCAGCGTCGGATGTATTATTAGCTGCGCCCTTTGGGTGTTCACGAACCACCTCGTCGACCCATCCAGCCATCGTTAGGTTGGTAGTAGTCGGCAATGAGAAGTGGACAAATCAGAACGTGAGATGGGTAAACATGGCTTTACCGAAGCCTATGTTCGTTCCCTCCCTTCTATCCTTCTATCCCCCCTATCCCCCGGAATGTGAGATAATTCTAGGTTCCGGTGTCAAGTTATCTCATCTCTCACAATATTCGGCATAAGAACATACTACACACACCCAGACTGCCAGACGAAGAAGTGGCTTGAGTGGACAGGAGATATGCTTCGGGGCAATGCCGCGGCAAATCCGTGCCGTTTACAGTGTGGCCCACATCACATCTCGGTCGCCCTACACGGCTTAGGCCGTTACTTGGCGTCACCCGAACATCGCATGTGGGCCAATTATACATTTAATTCCCTGATTGCACATTACTCCCACCGGCTGCCTAATTGGGAGACTTCTCCCTAGAAGCCGTAGAGGTGTTAACGAGGGAAAAAAAGAAAAGACCAAGAGGGTTCGGTGATAGTCCCGGTATAGTAGCCCGTATATATGCTCCTTTTTGGTCATAATGGCCTTATCGTCATCTTTTGATGTTCTAATATAGGCATTGGTATTTTTCCTTTTCTTTTTTTTTTTCTATTATAATCGAGTGAGTTTTCAGATGTAGCTTAGGTACGTTTCTTTTTTTTGCCTGAGATGCCCGTCACAGTCAGGCCGTCAAATCATGGGTCAGCATCCTGGGCAGGTCGTAGATATCGACTCGCGTCGTCGCCGGAGATATTGCTGCATTACACGCTGACCGACGACACGCGCACCAGCCCGCCGCGGGCCAGACAGTTGGTGCAGAGCTCGTTCGCGGCGCTCGAGAGGAAGGATAACGTCTTCGCTACCAAGAATGGATTTGTTCACGCGTGCGTGGATGCCTATAATGAACATCATTGCCTGGTGATAAGGCCGGAGGATGTCTGGTTCGCCATCTTGACGCAGTTTTGCGCTTACGTTAATGGGCACGCGGAGGAGCTGCGCAAGCGGTTCTGTGTCCACGAGGGCCAGCAGGAGTTGCATATCGACGTCACCCTGGACGACGTCGATCATGGTAAATTGGCGTACATAATGACGAAAATTCTGGGTGAAAGACTGCGGGACGAGAGCCTGCAGCAATGGATCCTACCGGCTTTTACGACTACGACCAAGGTGGACCAAGCCGTCGCCAGTATCATCTTTATGGGCACGATGCAGAAGTATTTCACTTATAGCTGGGGGACGCGATGCGGGATACCGTCCGTAACTTTACTCGGCGAGGAGAGCGATTGGGTCAAGATCCAGGAACGAGTTGAGCGCATGGAGACCCTTGGCTCCGAGCCGTCCCGGTGGCTTCGACTGCTCCGGCCTATCCTGGACGGGTTTGTGACCAGCTTTAGAGAGCCAGAGGGTGAGGCCACGAGGAGGTTCTGGCAAGGCATCTGTAACGAGCACGTACCTAACGGCAGCGGCACTACGACCTACTCTGGATGGATCACATCATTCTGCTTCTGGGACGAGGCCGGCCGATGCTTGCACGGGCCTAAGCTGGGCCAGGAGGTCAGGCTGACGAGGAGTCAGATGCCGAGCGGGTTCAGCAAAGTCCCAGTGACGCTCTTGAACGACGGCATCGAGATCCCGACCGAGATGGTGGCGGGCTCGATGGCGATTCGAGCGTTCCGATCCAAGGATACGGTCAGCCCATGCGGCAGACCGCAGATGCGTAGAAGCGCTGGGAATGATACGATACAACCCGAAATCGGATGGATTATGTATAAGACATGACATGACTGCGCTGGGGGGGATATGGTACTATCTACTACTAAAACTAATGGTAAGTCTAGGCCTTCCTATATACCTGAGCGGAGGACATATCCATTCTTTTCTCCACAGGAACTACGACTGAGAAGGGCGTAACTAACCCGTCCTCATAGTGTAATATCAACACCAATTCCCGAGTTTGGGAGCTGCGGCCCCTGCTGCCGCGAGCCTTCGCTACCTAGTACTTAACCAACAGCCTCGGATCGATGCAAATATCCAATCACATCAACCCCACCCCCCGGGAAAGGGGGAGGAGGGGTTACGATTGATTGATTCATAACTAACTTCGAAGGATGATGCAACCAACAACCAAAACCAAAATGAGGACTCCTTCCTAATTTTCGAAGGAATCATTCTATCCTCCAGACGTATAATCACATTTATAATAAGAGACAACCAACCAACCAACCAACCCCGCCTCCTCCTCTCTCTTTCAATCCCTCGTATTAGAAGCAGTCGGGCTCTCGCGGGCAAGTATTCCGACTTGCGGGGCTGGTTAGGGTTGATGGTTATTCGGGCCGAAGAATTTTTTTTAAAAAAAATCTACCTAGACCTAAGGTACTTGTCGTAACAGGTATCTCAGGTGGATACATATGTATTCTCTCTCTCTCTCCCCCTCCCTATCCCTCGTTTCGCTCGCTTGCTTGCAAGAAGAGGCGTGGGATTGGACTGGGCTGATTACCCGTCGTTGGATAAATCCGACGCTCCTCATAAGAGAATGGACCCCGTTCGTGTTGACGAGAAAGGTTCGGAGTCTGACGAATGAGAAAACAAGTACATCGCAAGGGATGATAGTGCTTTGCTTGCCTTGTACCGAGAGAGCGGTACTGCTGGGGGGGTTGGGTTATAGCGACTGGGGATGTTGTATAGGTTACCTTACCTAGGTAGATAAGGTAGGCTAGGTAACTGACACGGCTCCTTGGGCTTAATGGTTAGATGCCGTACCTAAGGTATGCGAATATCCGGGTGTGAGAACTGTCGGCTTTCTGGGAAGGAGTTCTTGTCGAAGCTGGGCTTCGACTCTGGTTAAAGCGCGGTAGCGCGGGTGCGTGTATGTATATAGGCGATGATGTCTTTGGAGTTGGATATACATAAATAAGATACGGATATTGTGTACATACAAGTATGAGATGCGGGTGTGCGTCAACAATACCTACCTACCTAGGTACCTAAGGTAGATAGATAAAGCTATGGGACTAGGTAGTCCGCGAGATTTTTATAAGGCATGTTGTATGCTAGCGCAGAACTTTGGAAAACGTGCCTCTTACTGACATACGTATTATGAATACCTGCCTACCTAACCTAGGGCACTTACGCATATATACCTTCCTGCTCGTACATAATAATATAAGACTTCAACGTGGCTTTGGGGAAGAAGATAAGTCAAAATCTACAAAGTCGTGTAGGTGAACAACGTACCTAATGTAAGAGACCCGAGTCATCACAACAGGAGCAACTATAGAGATCGACTAGGAATCTACGCCGGGCTGGCTTAGGTACCTGCTATTCTTAAGACCGCCTTGGGCAATATAAATTACGAGGTATGTATCAAGAAGCTCAGAGATCCAACTGGACGACTTGCCTCGCCTAGTGCTTTAACCCCATTCTCGCTTCTTCCTCTTCCCCTCTTCCCCCCTAGCAAGGACAGGCCATATGACGACGTCTGTGTATTAGTTCAACTAATCCCGGGCCAGAGCCCAAACCTCCACAATCTCGTCGCGAACTCAGGGAAGCGTTGATAATACCTAGATAAGGTTAGGCAGGTATAAGCTAAGGCATATAGATAGGTAGGTACAAGGCGGAACGTGAAATGCACAGGCTATAATTCTTCATCTTGGCAACGGGAACTGGGAGGAGACTCCTGAGATTTGAGCTTAACTGCCTAGGTACCTTAGGTAGATTAGGTACCTACATAAGATGCTTTACTGAATACCCGAGTAGCCTGTTGCACATGACAGGAGATACCACAAAGGTACCGTAAGTATATAGTGTTTGTTCCGCCACACGAGGTTTCACACAGGCACTTCAAGTACACTATACATACCTACCTACCTAAGGTACACACTACCTTTTCAGAGGCTAGGTAACAGATATAAAGAAGGCCGAGAGCATCAGGGAACGCAGGGCTTAGGGTATCTCTACCTGAACAATATATATACTTCCTTAGAAGGTACATAAAGAATTAAGTCTAAGCTTGATCCCACCGAGATGTACCTAGTCCTAATCCCAGTCTACCAAACCCCTTGGGATCTCGCAGCTAGCTATGCAGATGGGTTGTTGTTACATTAGGTACCTATGTAGTAGCGCATAGTTAATTTTAGCCTCATGGCAATTACCTACTCCGATCTTGGCTGTCTGGGTATGACTTGCTGATTAGGACCGCGAAAGGAAGTTAGATAGCTTAGATACCTACCTTTATAAGTCACCTATATAAACCTAGGGCGGGCTCGTGTAGTACTTTTTCTATCGAAGGGTACCTAATGTAATTTAGATGATGGCTGGCACTGGTAGCTACGCCAAGCTCGCGGGGATAGGTAAAGGGGTATCTCTTCTCAGCATGGTTAGCTGAGAGAGAAAGAGAGAGAGAGAGAAGGGGGGCCTAGTTTACGACACGATACCTATCTAGGTACCTATGGAAAGCTCTTGACAATAAGAGCCAACGACCTATCAGCTGAGTCGTTCACTTAGGCTCCGAGGTAACAGATTTGGATTTTACATTCGATAAGATGACCCCGGATACCTGGGTATCCGGGCTTATAGCTTCGGACTTGCTTATCTTGGGTACCTCCTTTCACGCTTCAAGTCACACATAATTACGTCAAGTCTCACAGTGGGTGACCATCTTACAACAAGCTTATAACTCCTAGAGCCGTCTTAACGCTGAAAAACGGAGTTACCTAGATCAAGTTGAAGGCGCTCGCTCCCAATGCGTTGAGTATCTTACACAACACAACATAAGATCGGTCTTATGGAGAATCCAGGCCGGACAGCAAATCGGATAATCAGACGAAAAAATGCACAGAGAGATTAAAGTTCTTAGGGGATAAAACACTGTATTTTACCATAACACCGTATATACCTTCCACCCGGGTTTGCATACCCCTTTTCATGTGCCCTTTTCTCTGCCTCGCCCTACCCCCGTCACCAACCATTGCTATAGAAAATAGTAACATAGAGCCGAAGATGGGTTTTTATTAGATGTCTCGGATTTTGTATAGTAGCAACCTATAGGGATTATCGCCGCCCCATAGATGGTCGCTATCTTGTAGTAATCGTCGGCTAGAAACCGGTAAACGAGGGCGTAAGCGGATTGGACAACCCCGATCTTCGTCGGATCAGCGGATGCGTAGCCTCCCTGATTCCAGTCTACCCTCGCGACATCATACGTAGATTGGCTCGTAGCTCACTTAGCGAGATAACCTCTTAAGCTTTGTTCAAAACAATCCGATGAGCTCAAGAATCCGGCCACTGATCCACAAGTTTGTCTAACCTTCCATCCATCAACGCCTCTGCATTCATCCTCACGCTATACCTCAGCACCTTAGTCATCTTCTCCTGAAGACCCTCGCCGTGATCCGAGATATCGCTGTTGCTCTTCTTCGGGCCCGCGGGGAGATGGATCTGGAACAGCGATGGCTCCACGGTGAGGCAGTTATGGCGGCCTCGACTAGGCTCCCCGGTCCCTTCGCAGAACCACCTGAGCTCGATGTCGAACGCCGAGGTCATATCTTTCAGCCCGAGCTCGTACAGGAGCTTCCGCGCGCCCTTTTGCGTGACCGCGTACGCTAACGAGCAGACGCCATCCTGGACGTGGTGCACGACCCTCGTGTGGCTCGGGTACTGCTGTCTCAGGTCGCTCGGCTCGTAGATGGACCATAGATGCTTGTGCTGGGGGACGGTGACGTCGTCGGGGCGCACGACGCGGCCTTTCGGCACGATCTCCTTGTCGGGGAACGGGAAGTGCATCCCGCAGTGGCCGAGCCACAGCACGTCCCAGTTATCGCCGTACGGAGAATTCCTCGGCGCGTCCGTGGCGGGTAACTTGCCGAAGGTAAGATCCGGGACGGCCTCGGGACCATGCGCGGCTTCGGGGAACGTCGGGTCGGAAAACTTGTTTGACGAGCCTTTTAACGGCTGGGTCAAAGCGTGGGCTGATAGCGCGAAGTCGCGCATCTGCTCTCTGATCCTAACATCCCAGTCGGCGTCATCTTCCATGATCAATGCCGAGGATAGATTTCTTCGGACGACCCTAAGAGATAGTTAGAAAAAAAAAAAAAAAAAAAAAGCGAGGCTCTGTTTCACGAACTCTTGAATTGCGTTAATGTGCGCCCGCCAGGCTCCCAAGGTGGGATTGTCTAAACGTTGAAGTTCATGGCTGGTCGGGATAGCCTTGTCAGGTATATCTTTGCCATCCACGCCGTCTATAAACTCAAATTCGAGGTTACTTAAGGCCGTCTGAAGTATTATCCCATCGCGGCGATCTGTGCGGGAGGGAAGGCCGATGACAAATATCTTTTGGAACTATTTTGACAAGGCTACAGTCAGACACATGTAAAGGTAGTAGGATACGAAATAGGGTCCAAAACTAACGCCAAGAGTATTGTTGCGAGTATCGTCGATATCCGCTAATTCGTGTTGTGGGGTTGTAGTGCTTCCAGAGGTGTTGAGATACGGTACGCCGTGTCCCCGCGTGGAAAGAAGGTATACTGAAACAAGCAAGAGGGCGCTTGCAGCGATGAGGACGGGATAGGAAAGTCGGCGTGCTGACGAGACGAGTAAAGACATTGGGAAACAAAAAGTCAGTATCCCATGTTATTTTATTTCATTTCATTTTATTTTGGTTTAGTTTAGTTTAGTTATTTCCTTAAACCAGTATGAGAAAAGTTAAAAAAAAAAAGAGAGAGAAATCAAAGTTTCAGCTACCCGCAGATCTGTAAGTTCCAAGTTGGTTCTGTTCAATTGTACGGTGTTACGTATCGTATTGTAAACCGTACGTAAGGTACCTAGGTAATGCGGCTATGGAGACTAAGGTTAGTACCTACTGGCCTTAATCCCGGGATCGTAAAGATTTGAATTTAAATTTAAAATAAACTTCAGGGGGGCAGATCATTCAAACCAATAGGCCGACCTGTAAAAATGACGAGTGGCTCCAGATTGTTCAGCTTACCGCTGCTTGGCGCTTGTTATTATGCGCGTTTGGAACTGTTGGTAACAAAGAAAGCCGGAAGAGGACTAGCGTCGGCAGGTCTTCGCTCTTTGAAGTTACCGTTTGGCATTCTGCAGCTTAGTATGCTTAGTATGTGGGTCCATTGGTAACTACGATCGCAACTGCCATAGTACTAGGTAATATTGATCTCGCGTGGAAGTGACCATACCTACCTCACATAGGTAGATACCTTCCAGGTTGCATTCTATATCAAATCTGTCTGCTGACACATGAAGTTTAAAACCCTTAGGTACCTGTATAGTTATACAAGGCTATTATACAGTTCTGGATTATCTACTATGAATACCTTAAGGTATATACCTAACATAATATATCTACGTGTGGCAACATACCTCTTATCCGTACGCCAAGGTATAACGAAAATCGCTCACAACTTGGGGTTATGAAAAGAGAAAAGAGAAAAAAAAAGAAAAAGCCCAATTCTGCGTGTGTTGGGTCTAATCCAAATGGACCACCCCCGAATAGTCCTAGACTCCTTAAAGCGAAGGCACCTAATGTCCTCATTGCAACATAGCCGCCAGGATTCAGCTCCACGTTTCATAAATTATTCTTTTCTTAGTGTTAGTGTATCTCCCTTATGGCTTATGGCTTGTTTCGTTGCCTTGATACTATGTAGGTACTTACGGGGAAGGGGGAGGAGAGGAGAAGAGAAGAGAAGAGAGAGGAGAGGGAAATAATCGTCAAAAGTTCTTCAACCTCTCTGATATCGATGAGCACCCTCCAACCCCCAACCCACTGGCCAACGCTGCTGAATTCAGCTGGCCCTACGAAAATTCTCTTTACTGATGTGATGTAGTACATACTATTGTATCACTTGTTGTTGTTGTTGTGCCATACATACCGCGATTCTCCCCGTCTCGCCTCCTCACCTCCTCACCCAACCCCCACGTCTAGACCTTTTTTGCTGACAAAAGTTTTTTGGCATCCTCGTCTCTTCCTCATCGCTGGTAATTAGGAGTTCCTTCTGTTTATCCCACACGTGAACGTTAGTTACTATGGGCTTATGAAGGTGTCGTCATTATCGTCATCGCGAACCCCGCCGGCTTTAATAATTAATAGTGGCAAGATGATGAGGCCATCGCCGCTCCTCGCCTTCGTAGCCGTGCTTGCTGCCTCGGCCGTACGAGCACAGCAGGAGTCGCTGAAAGTCGGCAAGTTCTTCAACCCGCCAAATGCTATCGACGGGCCGGCCGACTATTCGACAAACCCGGTCTGGACGCTCGGCGAGGTTCAGACTATCAAGTTCACTACCACGTATTCTAATTACACCATCGATCTATGGCAGGAGAGCCCAGCTGTAAGTCGTCACGTTGGTTCCGTTTTGTCTTTATATTAGGTACCTGTTACCATAGTTACTAACTTCCGTCGATACAGGGTAACTCAGCATCAGCTGGACCAAGCATATTCCGTACGTAGAGCACCACGCCCATCTTTCCCTGGACGTACCTAGCAACTAACTCCTAAGCAGAGACCCGGTCCGGCGCCGTAACTCAGTTCGACTGGTCTGTCCAGGCGTTCGAGTTCGACTTATCCGAATTCAATGTGTTTTTCCTCTGGCTGTCGCCGTTGACGACGGACGACCCGAACCCGCTCTCCGTCACATCGCGCTACTTCAACATCACGAGAGCCCCTGCTAGTAGCACCATCTCTTCCACTTCTTCCACCGCCTCATCTTCATCGACTGGTGCCCCCAGCTCATCTAACACCAGCCCGCCAGCCAGCAGCGCCACCCACAGCACCACTCCAGTACCCGTCGCGTCGCAGACACCAGCCGCCAGCACCGGCTTAAGTGCCGGCGCCTCGGCTGGGATCGGCGTCGGCGCTGCGCTTCTAGTAATCGCCCTCGTCGCAGGTGGTTGCTTCCTGTGGAAGAGGCGGCGGAACCACGACAGCTACCAAGCACAAGCGGCCGCCGGTACCATGGGCCCCGGCCCCGGCCCGAACGGTATCATACCCGAGATGCCGGATTCGACGCAATTCGTCTCCGCGCAGAAACCGCCGCTATACCCCGTCGAGCTGGACAGCGGCGGCGGGTACCCTCCCCATTACTACCACCAGCCGGTGCGGTTTGAACTCGACGGGTTCCGGCGCTCCGAACTCGATGGAAGCCATTAAATCTCTTTATCTAATTCGTATATATATATACCTACCTGGTATATATACATATACCTACCTACCTACCTAACCTACCTTATACTGGTTTTGGTAAATTTGCTTTGCTAGCGGTATAGGAGATTAGAAAAAGGAAGAGAAGACAAAAAGAAAAAGAAAAACGATCAGAGGACTGTTCGATGCCTAGAAATAGACTCTTGTTTGGAACCGAGACACTAAGGTACTTTCTCCACGATGTCTGGAAATGCATGTAGGTAATTAAATCTAGATGGCGCGGACTGGATGAGATGAGATGAGATGAGGCATTAGCGGATTTTGGTTATTGATGTACATATATTTTAGATACACTGCAATACCCCCTTTTTTATATATAGGTGTATGTATATTAGGTAGATACGTTATACCCCTTTGGTGTTACGGTGTTACTGGGAAATCTGATCAATTTTATGAGCCAGGAAGGCCATCTTTAGAAATTGGACGTTGTGCTAAAAGCATCTCGGTTCAATGATATCCATGCTGGAAAGTTAATTCATTGACGTTGTGTCACAATTGCAGTCATGCACCACCCTTGGGCCTTTGCACAATTGCTGTCTATACACTTTGAATAATGTTCAGTATCTATTGTCGGATAACTATTTGCCAGAAGATAAGACGGTGCCATTCATTTCAAACGCTAGGCTCATGCAACGATGCCGGAAAGGAAAGGGAAAAAAAGAGCAAAAGGAAAAATTCCCATGATAATGCCATGCTGATGCGATAATACGAGATGCCCTTAAATGCCCAAATGTTGAGCAGTCTCGCCACGATATATAGGTTGAGTACCTAGGTACCAATTACCCCGAAGAAACTATAATCCTCAAAATAAAGAACAAAACAAATAAAAGGGGGGGACCACCCTGAAAAACAGGCTTAGTGGCGGTTATGCTCCTTCTCCTCTAACTCGCGCATATACTTTACAAATCGCTTCTTATGGGTCTAGGTTGGTCAGCATGCGATATCATAAAGAAGATAAAGAAGGTTGTGGCTACGAGGCAGGCAGACTTACCATTCCGGCATAACATCCGTCTCTCAACGCGCAGATGTATCGTAACCCGAGCTTCGCAAAGCATTCGTACACAAAATCCATCGGCGAATTGATATCTAGAGCAAAAGGGGCCGGGTCTATATAGGGCGTGAAATCAGTGGGATCTCTCTCCGGAGACTCGTCCTCGTCGAGGGTCGGTATATTCGTCATGAGGCAAAGGCTAGAACTTTCGTCCTCAAGGTTGTCTAAAGCGTATTCTAAATCAGGAGCTGGGATCAGACCGACAAGTATATCATCCCTGACGATTGGCAACCCTCCATCTAACTCGCCGGCTCGATGAAGCAGCTCGAGTTGGCTGCGGAGTTGCGTGGCTGGAACCAACGGTGAGTCGCTGATATCAATCAGACGCTCTCGGCGAACACGGGGCACGATATCAGCAAAGTCGGAGGTCAATACCGGTTTATGTTTGTTATCCAAGTATGGTAAGGCATTCATATTAGTAAGGAGGTCGTAAATGCTAAGCGGCTCCAGCGCATCCGCTGTCCACTTAGCGACGAGAATGGCCAGGGAAAAGGGGAGGACGTAGTCCAAGCTTCCTGTAAGTTCGAAAAGGATGACCGCGAGAGTGACAGACAGCCTCGTCACGCCACACATTGTTGAGCCTGCAGCAATGAGTGCATACACACCAGGTTGAACACAAGTAGATGCTTGAAGGAGCGGGCAGGAACCCCAGATGCGCCAGTGCGGAAACCGAAGTACTATCCACTGAACTAGATGGCCAACAACTCTACCCATGAGGCCACCGATAACCATAGATGGAACGTAGATGCCTGCAGGCACCTTAATTCCGAACGTAATGGTAGTCAAAAACGTCTTGATGACGAACGCAGCAAGAATGTTTCGAATAATACCGGGTATGTCATCGATATCTGATGGGCACAACCCTAATTCAGAATCTCGACTGTCGTCTTGGCACGGTGCAGCGAGGTTCAAAAGAAGCTTCGCCACCGGAAGTTTCGTCAAGGTATTCCAATATCCTATGAGTCCCGTTACCAGCGCTACCAGGACGACCTCAAAGAGTGGATATTTCTTGATGACGGGAATCTTGCGGAACGATAGGGCCCAGCGACGTGAGGCCTTGATAAAAAAGGCGCCGATAGCACCGCCTAGTATTCCTACAACGATGAATCCGAATAATTCAAACCATTCCCAGTCTATTTTGTACCGTATCTCGAACATGACGATCTTGTGAGTGCCATACGGATTGAGGAACTTCAAAGACAGAGCGGCTACAATGCAGCAAAAGAAGGTACGGAAAAGCGTCTTGGCCGGGAAGTAATAAGCCACCTCCTCAAGACCGAATAGAACGCCACCAAGAGGAGCTCCAAATGCCACTACAATACCCGCCGCTGCTGCGGCAGATAATACCTCACGCCTCTTGGCGTCGTTACGATCGTACTTAGAGAACATTCGACAGCAAATGTTGCCAATACAAGCTGCAATATGGACATAAGGGCCTTCTTTACCGAGGCTTAGGCCAGAGGCCACACTCAAAATCAGACCGGCGGATTTGATGATGAGAGTCTTGGCACCAAGAAAGCCGTGCAGGACGAATCCGCTAAGAATAACGCGAACTTCGGCGACACCACTGCCAGCTGCAGAATAGTACACCATAGGTGGTGGTGGATCGACTGGTGTTCGCCGAACTGCTCTGGGACTGATACTTTCGCTGTCATCGTTATCGGTATGGTTTTCTTCTTGCTGTTGGGAAGACTCGGCGGCCAAGTTCTCATCCAAAGTTGACATTCGGTAAGCTGAAGGGATTACGGTCTTGGTGGTTAGAGTAAGTAGGCATGATAGCACCGCGAGTACAAGGACGGCGATGACATAAACCCCAAATTCGGTCCAAACCTCGCCGAAGGGGTGACCGCCGAGTACTTCGGACCAAGATCGCCAATCAGTACACGGACCGTGAGGGCAGCACCTCTACTCGCATTGTTAGCTTCTCCGCGCCCTCCGTTAAATGAGACACTGAACTATAATAGAAAGTAATAGTTACCTTCTCTCTCAAATACCAGGCTCGGGCGCAATAGCCTTCCTTATAGTCGAATATGGTTGTCTCAGCTACATCTACACAATAGGCGACAAGCGCGACTAGAACGCCAACAACCGCACTCAGTATCCAGCCTTGAGCGCCATCAAACAAGGCAACCAGCCTGCCCCAAACTCCCTTCCGACTCCGTAATTGTTTAATTCGGTAGGCATCTGCAATACTATCGTGGACCCAGTCGGTCGAGGTAAATTGGTCGTACCAGATTCGATCGTCAGCAAGAAGAGAACTCTTGGATTCCGACATGGAATCCGGTCGATCTGAAAGCGCTTGTATTAGCCGCTGTCCCCATGATTCATGCCGGTTATGATATCGCGCGGAATGAGGGGTTGCTAATAAGGAGAGGGGGATTAAATCAGTAACGCTTTAACTTTCATTCAAGACGATGCTTGCAGAGACAAACCGGCAAAGCTATGGGACCTTGATAAGTAGCCTCTAGGAGTTTCTAAGGGGCTGTGGATGCGCACGCGAGAGCGTGAAGATCGCAAGAGGGAGGTACTTTCGTCCGGTGCTTCGGATGTCGAAGGTGGCCTAGATCTTCTGGCATGCTGACGGTGGTACGTGGGTGAAGTGGGAACCGACCCATAAGAGCCCCGTGAGGGAGGTATGGCGTCGTACGTATTTTTATCTGTCATAACGTGCCGAAGAAATTGGGTGCGCGATAAGGCGCGGTAGAACGGGTTATAGAGTGATTCAGAATATCGGAGGTAAACACTAGCTAGCTCGGGTGTAAACTCAACATGAGGCGATGAGGCGCGTGAAGCGATCAGCAAGCGGGTTACGCGTGAGAGCGAGGGTGAGAGCGAGGGTGAGGATTATATGGTCATTTGAATGAAACACAAATCATATCGAACAGGTAAAGAGTTGAAATAGATTTGGATGAAGCAGGACAAGTTGGACAATTCGATTGTGGGTTCGAGATGGATTTCGAAGTTGGGGTCTTGGATTGTAGTATCGTAGCATCGGACTATCTCTTCAACCCCCCCGGTTATTCCTAGAATGAGATAGACTGACAGACTACTTCTTCTAGTGTAGTGAGTGTAGAGTCATGTAAATGCTGAGGGGGGCGTCAAGAACGTCAGCAACCGAACTCCGCTCCTACTAAACAACACTTTAAGAATTATCGTGCTTTCCGCCTCATTATCCTTATTGTAACTTGTAACCTCGCAATCTCGTAGTTTTTGTGTCCGTCTTTCCGCCTTTTTGTCTCTCCGCAGATGAGCCAATGACGAGCCAATCAACAGTAGCTATCTTTGCTTCAAGTGGACTAACATTGGTATCCAGAAGCTACTGTGATGGGTCGGCTGCTGCTAATAAAGGTCATCTGAAGATGTTAGTGGTGGGGAGGGAGGGGATTTGGGGGAATGGGGGACTGATGGAACTTGGAAGTGTGATCACGAACAAACAAGGACTTGCCTTGAAAGCTTTCCTCCATTAGGTCCTTTGATTATTCGCATCGGGGGAAACTAAACAGACCCACGTGAAACAAGCAGCTACCTTAGGTTAGGTTAGCTGGTTAGTAGGTACTGCCGCTAAAAAGTAGCTAAAATCTAGACCCAACAAAGGAACCAATAAGTTTATAAGCTCTAAGTAAGGCGTTACATCATAAGGGTCCACAAAGCGTATCTCTAAATGTAGGTACCTAAGGTACATAACCTTATCAATTGGTGTTACCTAGGCCATATGTACATGTACATAAGTCCTCTTCTGTAGGTGCAAGCCATAAGCCACAACTGTGAAGCCACTATTCAACTTCATAACTTAAACAACATTTGAACCCTTTTCTAATACCTACATCAACCATCTCGACTGTTACTACTACATAGGGCAACTAAATATGTCGTGGTAGTACGAATGGGATCAGATGCCAAATATCTTGATAAGATCGGCTATGCTGTACTCACCTGAGCTCTGATGGATGGTAAATAGACCGCCCCAAAAGTAACACCAAGAGTGACCTACACTGGCCCCTGGGAAGCTAGCTTCGAAATCTTGTGAGCTGCATGTGCAGCCAAGATAGATCTATCTGGCATACTACCTATCTATGTACCCGCACTGAATGGTCAATGACATAGTATCTTTTAGTACCTGGCCTGCATGTGGGGGACACGGAGCGGAATATTGCGTCCAACGTACAAACAAAACAAGTACACCGTAATATACCTCCCTAACCTACCTTAGGTACCTAGCCTACCTTAGGTATACTTCATCATGTCATCGAAACCAGAAAAAAAGTCCACAGTGCCCAAGTTTTCTTCGTTTAAGCCTCAACCTGAGAAACCCCAGCCTCCACAGGAAGCCAGCTCTGAGGAACTGAAACAACCTTGTACGCCTTCCGTCTCGAGGCGCGAAGACCAAGGCTCATTAGGAGACAGATCCCGTCAGACGGAGAAATCTCGTCATCAAAGGCTCCCGCAGCGACCTTCCCCACCAGAACAAGATAGAAATACTTTATTTGTATACGATAAGCGAGGTGACTCCTTGATTCGAAGATATGGCGGTAACAATCCCCGCGATATTCCCAACTACCGCCGTCTTGGATTCGGCCGTATCTTAGGGGTTGATGGCTATATGAGAATTGATCATACCGGTAGCCGTGATGAATTCTTCTTGTTGGGTTTTCGCGAAAGCGGTTCCCTGTTTGGCAGTGACAGGAAGACCCTTCTAACCAAGGGCGGTCATTTCAAATCGCAGCCCATCAGAGTTCGGCGAGAGCGATCCCAAACCGTGACGGGCTCAGAGGACTTCGTACCCCTGAAGACATCAAAAAAGCGAAAACGGGTCCGACTCGAGTCAGGGGATTCGTCGAGTGATGAAGCGCAAGCCTATAGGTCAATTCATGGCAAGAGCAAAAGTCACGAGCACTCCGATAGTGATGTGGAGTACGGTAGTGAAACATCTACGGGCTCAAAGGATAGAAGTGTGGACGATCCCATGAGCTTAAAGTCGATTGAGCTATCTAGAAGGGTTCGTGACCATCCGCAAGACATCGACGCTTGGTTTGAGCTTGTTGATCATCAAGATACTCTTCTACGGAATAGCGGGCAAGACGGTCGTCATCCTACTGCAGCAGAGGTCAAGAGCTTTGCTGATATCAAATTGTCCTTACTCGAGCAAGCATATTCTCATGCAACAACCGATTTACAGCGGGAGATGTTGCAGCTGAGAATTATGCGAGAAGGTTCAAAGATATGGGACAACGCGACTATTTCAAAGCGATGGAGTCAAGCTCTCGATAAACATGACATGAATTTTGATTTGTGGAAAGAATATACAAACTTTCAGCAGACGAGGTTATCGACATTCGGGTATGAGAAAATCCTACACCATTATACCAAACGCTTAGACCGGTTGGCGAGGGAAACTTTGATGAAACAAAATGAAGAGATTGAATTCAAACTCTACGAACAAATGATCTATGTATTCTTAAGAGCGACACGTTTCATTGCAGATTCCGGCTACAAGGAGCTTGCTATAGCAACGTGGCAGGCGGCGTTGGAATTGACGTTCGCACGTCCGTCCAACTTTCCGGAGAAAATGAGTATTGCTCCGCCGTCTGACTTCCAGAATTTTTGGGAAAGTGAAGTCCCGCGGATAGGGGAGGATGCAGCTTTAGGATGGGCAACCTTTGCAGAAGGCAGCCAAGCACTGGAGCCTCCCGAACCCAAAACTGCAGATGAATTTACATCTCCAAATACTCGAGACGGCTATAAAGCTTGGTCAATCTTCGAACAACACAAAGCCCGAGCTGCGGCAACACCCGCTCGCACCATGGATGACGGAGCAGAGGATGATCCATTTAGAGTCGTCATGTATGCAGATATCCAGGATATGCTCTTGCATCTTCCGAATGAGCTGATTCCTAATCTTCGATGCCAGCTACTAGATACGTTCTTAATATTTTGCCAGTTACCCCCAGCCTTCTCTTCTAGCAATATCGTTCGAGAAATGCTTCAGGATGATTTCCTCGTTCGTAGTCCAGCGGATCCAATTGTCATAGAGAGCTCGTCTAACCAGGTTATAAACACCGAGGAGCAAAACAAAAGACCGCCTGAGTTCGCTCATGACTATCCGCGAATGGAAGCCACGCCAGAAGTATTCTTCCCCTTGCCTCATTGGTTTAGACGTATGGGAAAGATTCGGGACAGTATACCCGCGGACCAATACACATGGATTTCGACTACATTAAAGCAGCTTGTCCATACATTCGGCGTACATGAGCTTGGTCCATACTATCTCGCATTTAAGTCGTTGAACGAACCTGGGGAAGAAAAGAAAACAGCAAAGACACTTCTAAAGCAAGATTCTTCGAACACCGATTTGTACCTGGGTTACTCGATCCTCGAATGGGCAAAAGGTAATGAGGACGTCGCTCGCAATACTATTACTGCTGCGATAGGCATACCGGTCATGTCAGTCCATAGCAAGCTCACCTTAGGCATTGCTGCTGCATGGATGGAGCTTGAGAATTGCAACTTGGCTAAAGCAACTCTCCAATTATGTGCATTGTCGGATGGCCCCTCTTCCATAAGGACAATACCGGACAACCAAACGGCTTCTACAGCCCAGATACTAAAGGCAAAGCATTTCTTATCATCAAATAGAGACTATTTATTGTCGTCAGCCGATGCCGACGAGGCCGTCATATATGCTGAAGGCCTAGCGCTTCTTGAATACTTGACTCAGCAGAGTAATAAGGAACCCTCTAGTGGGAACCAAGGGGACATTTGGTCCGCGGTATCTAGTATCTCTACATGTTCTAACGAGCTAGTGTCCCGGCATTATGGCCTTAGTAGTTGTCATGAAAAATTACTCCAATCTGCTGCTCGTTTACTCTATTATCACGCTACCCAGGGGTAAGTACACCGCCGTATCTAATCACGGAATTCTCCAGCGCTGACTAACTTGCTCCCATAGCCCCTTTAGGCCTGGACTTCTTCGTGAGCAACTAACGAAGTATATCAATTTCTTCCCCCAAAACACCCTCTTCCTCAGCCTTTACGCATGGAGAGAAGCACGTCTCAGTATCGACGACAGGGTGCGGTCGATTCTCGACAAAGTCGTCCTCGTCGACCGCTTTGACTGCGTCAGCAGCCGGGTATTCGCTATCCGGTACGAGTCCCGCACGGGGAACGTGCACTCGACGCGGGCGGCGTTCGAGCACGCGCTCGAAAGCGAGGCGTGCAGAAACCACCCGGGCCTCTGGATATCGTATATCCGGTTCTGCCACGGCAGGAAGGAATTGAGAGCCAAGGCCAAGAGCGTATTCTATCGAGCCCTCCAATGCTGCCCCTGGTCGAAGGACGTATTCATGGAGGCCTTCGCCACGCTGGTTAGGGACATGGATTCTTCCGAGCTTAAGTCGGTATATAATACGATGTGCGAGAAGGGACTGCGTGTTCACGTTGAGATGGAGGAGTTTGTGGAGGGGTGGCGCAGGGGGCAGAAGGAGAAGGAACGGGTAAGACGGTAAATGGATAAAGAAAGCCCCCTTTTCAAGCTTCAAGTAAGATAAGTACTTGGTAGCTCATACATACGTACAATATATGTACGAATATAATATTCTTCAATATAAATCTATCTAACCTTAGGACCAGCGCGAAATAGCCTTAAGCGAGAGATGCTATTACTAAGGCAACCCAAGACTTATCGTATATCCCCTCTTCTATATCGATGCCCACTCGTTACGTCGAAGAAGCGTAGACCGGGGTCTTCCAGTGAACTCTCGCACTGGTATGACTTGAAAAATATTCCTAGGGAAGCTTCATGCCGGCTTTAATAAAACTAACCGCAGTATGGCTCTGACGGTCCCGAATCGAAATCAAGATCAGACGGGAACTTTTGTCTCAGCAACGTCAGGAGTCCGTCATATCAGTCGGTAGATGTTGGCGTAGGCACCACATCCCTCGAACTGGGTATAGCCTTTCCGCTGCGCTTTATCTAGCCTGAACTCCACGGCTTCACCCAGAATTCAAGCAAGCAAGCAAGCATCTCGACGCTCCCAACGAGCTGAGCAAAGTTCTTCTTCTGCCGCCGCGTTTAGCACATACGTATCAGCCGTCCGGTGCTAGGTAGCGTTGATTCCTGGGGAAACTGGGGAAAGCATACCTACCTACCTACCTCCTCCTATGCATGGTATAGTAGCACTCATATTTAGCAGCAAAAGAGAGAGACCCTGTAGAAGCGGTGAACAGACAGCCTTATAGGGTTCCATTATCGGCAGAAAAGAAGATGAAGAAAAAAACAACACGAACCGCTCGAACAGTTAATTTACAGCCCGTGTCTGTACACATCCACATCTATCTTAGGTTAGGCAGCTTCGAAGAAACGAAGCCAAGCCGACGTCGACAAAGCCCGATGGAGGAGAGGGAAAAACGTCTTCGTCCCAGAAGAGGAAATAGCCTAAACTTATACTCCTCTTTCGAGACAAGCGAGCCGAACTAAACCGAACTGAAGCATGACACGGCATCGCATGGCATGGTATGGTATGGCATAGCATCTGCATGAGTATATTGATCCATCGGGGGGGAGCCGAAAAGAGAGGAGAACATGTCCAGCCTAGCCTAGCCCTAAGATTTGATCCCATCCCAGGCCTCCGGCTCGCCCTGGCCTGGGCTATATAACGTACAGCGCACAGGAGCAGTGATACTTCATGTTGGTCATAAATAACGGTCTCTCTCAGATATAAGGTCTCATCCCAGGTATACCACTACTCGTCAAGATAGGGGCTATGTAGATGTATGCTTGCTTGCTCAAGCCGTATGTAAATTTATAGAGAGATGGCATTTTGGGGGGGCCGATAGATGAGATAATGTACATATTAACAGGTAAGTAGGTAGCTAGCAACTAGGTAGGGAGGTAAGTAAGTAAGTAAGTACCTAACCTAAAGTACATATCTAACGTATGAGGCATAGACGTGTAGCATACGACCTCGCGGCACGAAGCGTCAAATCTAAGACATTTCTGTGCGTGCTGTTCGTGTGAGTGCATATGTATTGTACCGAGAGGGGTGTGGTCGTATATTTACCGCAGCACCTACATATACTCCTTATGCACTTCCCGCGTCGTAGGGCAGGCCAGGTTAAGTACGCCTTCCTAGGTTAGGTTAGGTATGCATGCAAGCTG
Source organism: Daldinia caldariorum (assembly GCF_022478825.1). NCBI lineage: Eukaryota > Fungi > Ascomycota > Sordariomycetes > Xylariales > Hypoxylaceae > Daldinia > Daldinia caldariorum. The sequence goes on along the minus strand of NW_025953041.1, from coordinate 1,667,275 downwards.
GTAGGTATAAGCAGCAGTGCAAGTACCGTTTATACATACATACGTCGATGTCAATGTCAATGTCGATGTCAATATCGATGGGACGGCGCCCGTTCGTTCATGTAACCACGGGTTGGTAGTTTATATCCATTTCCCCTTAGTGTACATAAATACCTACCTCTACCTACCTAACATAGCGTGGTATACTCTATTTTGCTAGATGGACAGATAAATAAACATATCGATCTATCACTCAGGGGCTTGCAGGAGGGTGAAGAAAAGGAAAGATGAGAGCTACGGTAGGTTAGGTAGTAATCGTGGCGTCTGCGGCCGTAAGAATTTACACATATATACCTCCTACATGTATGAGGTAGGCACACACGTTACCCATATATAAGAGGTATCCTGGGGGGGGGGGGGGGGGGGGGGGGGGGGGGGGGGGGGGGGGGGGGCGGGGGGGGGGGGGGGGGGGGGGGCGGGGGGGCGGGCGGGGGGGGGGGGGGCGGGCGGGAGGGGA